>NW_016812403.1:483200-494646 GCF_001698545.2 Rhinopithecus bieti | reverse complement strand
ATGATTGAAGTGGCAGGTGGTGCCGCAGGAGGTTAAGGGGGAGGAAATAAATTCTGAAATAGCTTCTGTGGAAAGCAGGAGACAGGGATGCTGGGTATTGACAGAGGGATGGGTGGGAACTATGGAGGGCCTGGCAGAAAGGAGATCATAATTTGTAGGGTTCTCGTTCTTGTATTTGGGTAATTGGCCCAGGACCACTCAGCTCCCTGTGTGCAAGGACAGGAAAGATGGTACTTGGATTGATGCAGGATTGGGAAATCACTGACAATGGCAGTGGGGAAACAGAGGTCAATGGAACTGAGTGTGTTGACAAGACAGAGGTAGATGTAATGGATCAGTGGAAGGATAGAGAGGAACTAAAGCCAGGAGAAGTCTGAAGGAGTTCTAGAAAAAGGAAGACTTGAGGAGCTGCCACAATAAGGACAAGAACAGTAGAAGCAGGGGTAAGGAATTGTGAGTATTTCAAAAATAGGAGACTTTGGTCATATGAAATACTGGAGAATAAGGCTTCACAAGCAAAGTAGTTTGGGTAAGAACAAGGTCAACTTTGTGCCTATAGGCAAGGACAGCTAAGAGATCTATGGGGATATCTCTGGCCCACTCAAAACCCGGACCTCCCAGTTTCTCAACCTTATTCCTTCAACTGCATATCCCTCCTCTCCCTATCCCTATACCCATGATGGCTAAGAAAGTGTTCTTGGGGCGTAAGTTTCAGGAAGGCATTGGCAACTATGATAACTTCAAGTTATATAAATTGTAAGAGCAAAGATAGGGGCTCTTAGTGAAAAAGAAGTTCCATGTTTTCTTTCTCACAACACATACCCAGTTGAATCCACATCTAAGACTATTGGATATGTATACAAGGCTTAGGAGCACCCCCATGAACTTCTGTTCTCATGAGTTCCTGTGGGCTGTGCTTAGGTCCCCTCTCTGGTCGCCTCCCTGGCAGATGGAGCATCATGGCAGAGTTGGTGGTGTGTGATAAATTACAAAAATGGCTGTAAGTTATTCTTCTTCTACTTTCCCTTTTGTGATGTGACTTGAAATATATCCCATCAAGAGTCTTTTTCCTATCCCTTGAATCTCGGGTAGTTTTTGTGAATGGCTGAAAGAATATGGCAGAAGAGACACTTCAAATTCTAAACCTACACCAAAAGAGGCCTTACCTGCTTCCATTTGCTTTCCTTGAACCTTGAGCTGTCCTGTGACCAAGTCCAGGCTAGTTTGCTAATTGATGACAGACATATAGCCCTGTTACCCCTGTACCTCCAAGTGACATCCAGTCAACTTCCAGAAGCAGAGTTGTCAGCTGTGTGAGCGATGCCACCCTAGATCATCCAGCCCTTAGCTGAGCCTCCAGCTAAAGGCACACACATAAAGAAGCTTAGCCTGGAGCAACGAAACCAGACTCAAATTAGCAGAACCACCGAGCCAGTCCGTGGACTCATAAGCAATAATAGATGGTTATTACTTTAAGCCACTAATTTAAGGGAGGGTTTGTTTGTTATGCAGCAAAAACTACCAGACACAGGGTGAAATGGAGAAGAGATAAGAAATGCATTGTCCTATGTAACAAAAAGATCATACGCTAATCATAGTATCTGACACATCAGAGGGCCACTTCTCTTCTGACAAAGGCACTCCTTTCTCCTTTCTTCTGGGTTGATGCAGCCCCACATAAAGATTCATGACTTGCCATGTAGTGCCGATAGGACACATCTACTGCTTTCCCCCTCAGTCAGTTACCCTTGTGCAGGGCACAACTTCCTCAACTGCAAGCAGCCTCCTTGCATGCCATCAAAGAGTCTTCTTTTGCCCTCTCTAGGCAGCAATGCTGTACTATGCTATACTGCAACACAGCTCATCAGACAAGAACTTGGTCCTGACCAGGTGATGGCAAATCATATTCTTGCTTTTGGAAATCCGGATTATAAAATGTGGAGAAAGTCAGTTAGTAGTAGGAGTAGAAGGTAAACAAAGATGCATCTAGAAAGGTCTTATAGTAGAGTATGGGGGCGTGAGTCCTGAAGGGCTGTGGAAGGTTATGGCAAGCTGAAATTGAGAAATTGTAAGTAAAAAGGAGCTGGAAACACAGAGAGAATACAGAGGGTTGTGAGAAGAACAGTGATATCTGGCAGAGGAGTGGACACACTGGGCATGGCTTAGTTGGGTTAATGACACAGCACCGCAGTGAGGAGTATGAGCACCTGTCACTGAAGTCCTCCAGCCACCAGGGATCTGGAACTAGCTTCCACCCAGACTCTTGAGACCCTGCACCATCATGGTCCTGTCTGGGTTTCTAAAAGACTCAGATTCTTGGCTTATTTGCCTCCCTTGCTTGGGTTGACCCCAGTGATGCTCTGTTCCTTGTATACTAATGACCCCCAAGTTAATCAGAAGCTTATCTCCCAAGACCCACGACCCATTTATGGACCCAGACCCAAATCCCATCACTACCCATTTATGAACCTTCTTCTCAACAGTCTCCACCTCTGCCCCAGGTCTTGGTTAGACACACTTAGGGGAAATGACTGCCAGGGTCAGCAGGGTGTGGGGCTGCAGAGCAAAGGAAAATGTGCCATCAGGAAGCAGCTATGGCACAAACACCCAGACCTACTGTCACTGCTGATCCAGCCCACAATGCCTCTCTCCCTGGACAACATTCTTCCAAAACCCAGTGTATACTCATATCTAGGAAGTCACCACCACCCATGAAGGCCTCTCTCCCACCTCGGGAAGGAATCTCTCTGCTCTCAGGCCTTGCTAATCCTCTCCCTTTAGGACCCAGTCATCCCAGAGCTGGAAGACCCTATAGAGGTTACCCTGTCCCATTTGTAAATGAGGACCCAAAATCACAAAGGCTGACCAAAGCAGGAAACAGAAAGTGTAAGAATTGGAACCCTTATCTCCTGCCTCCTTCCTATTTGAAAAGGGCCCCAGCCCCCAGAGAGGGTCTATTAGGAAAACTGCAGTCAGTGAAAAATAGTGTGCATTCATTCATTCTGTTTTACCACTGATCACGTGCCAAACCTTGTACTTAACAAGCTGAACTCAACTGTGATTCCCGTAAATAATATAATCTTCAACATTCTCTTTGGATCAACCCAACCCAAACCCAGAGCCTGGAGCCCAGAGCTCAGCTCAGAGCCAATGACAGAGCCCAAACCCAGATACCACAGGATGCCAGTGACCCCAGAGGCCCCCAGAAAATTACCAATATGAGACACCCACCATAATTAGCCTTCTGTTTTCCATCTTGGCAGTGCAGGTAGAAAGCGTTCTTCTTCCTCAGCTGTAGTCCCAGAGGCTTTGCCTCAGCTGGCCTGAGACCTGCTCTAGAATAAGGAGTCTGAGCTCAGTCAGGCCTCAAACCCAGTCACCTCATGTGCTACCCTTTCTTTTCCCCTCCTTCTGAGAGTATTTCTCAGGCAGTGTCCACTGAAACCAGAGCAGCTTCCATCCACCGGGGCTTGGCCAACACTCCCACCATCTTATGATGGAGGTACCATTAAAACTTTCATTTTACAGAAGAGGAAACGGGGGCTCACAGAAGAAATCATTAGCCGTGAGCCATGCAGATGGTAACTAGTGGAGTGGAGACAAGAAGCCATGTCTGACTCTGCAGCCTAGGCTCTATTAGGCTGCTGAAGGAGAAAGGGCATCTGCAGGCCTCCTGCAAAACAGTGCCTGGTGACCATGCCGAAGGCAGCAGATGCTACAGCATCTCTTCTCAGGCCGGGCTAGCCATAGTGTCTGGGGTCCTGTCTGCTGCAATAGTGCTGGTGATTCAGGCCAAACCAGGCATCCTGAATCCCAGGCAGGAAGGGGATAGTTGGTGGTGTCTGTGGAAGCTCTCATTTCAGGCTAGGAGGCCAGCCCAAGACCAGGAATGGTGGAGCCCAGGCTGTTTGCTCCTCTGGGTCCCCTCTTCAGAACACTGTGGTGGACATATAGGGTTTTGCCTTGAGAAGCGGACTAAGTCAGTGAGGCTGAGCTGTAGGGGCTACTGGGAACAGGCTCAGAGCCCCTATGACCCAATCCTTGCTGTAGGACCCTGGACACAGACTGCAATGGACTTGGGAGAGTTGGCCAGAAGCTGCTTCAGCCTGAGAGCTGGGGCAACGCCGCTGGCAGAAGCTGGCTACACAGGGGCAGGCTTCTCCAGTGGGAGGGTGCCCTGAGGGCCTGTGGCCAATCTGACCCCCACCTAGGCCCACATGGAGCCTAAGCGCTGAGTAGGGTGGGGTAGGCCCAACCCCCGGAAGGAGAAGGGACAACATTGCCCCGGCACTCCTGGAGAAACCTCCCCTTAGCAGCTCATGAGGGTAGTGGGTGATTCTTCAGGAGGACAGATGACCCTTTATCTGATCATCCAGCTCTTTGGCAAGAAGGACAATGATTTCCCTCCTGTTTTCTAGCCTGCGGAATCGTCTGCTGGTGATCCCAGGCGTTTTCACCTTGGTTCCCATATGCACACTGCCATCTGCTGGGAGGATGGAGGAGCGACCCAGAGGCTGCATTCTAAGTTCAGGCTCAAGCCAGAAGTCGTGTCCCTAGAAAAAACCGTCTCCTACTAGTTCCAGAAGATGCACCAGCCTCCCTGTTGGCCTGCCTGCCTTCTGCTTCCTCGGGTCCCCTATGCTCTCTCTCACATCTCCTAAGGATACCAATTTCTCTCTCTCTTGGGTTCCTCTTCCCCAACTCTCCACCTTAGACAGTTGCTTCCTGAGGGCAGATTCAGTTCCAAGCACAGAGGTGCAGGTACAGAACAGGGGTTCACCACACAGTTGCTGAGGGCTGCAGCAGGAGGGCTTTGGGGCATGTGGGCCCTCGGGACAGGAGATGATACCTATGCCTTCTGTCATGTGTGGACCAGGAGAGAGAGGGCACAGGGTCCAACCCGTTGGAGGTCTGGAAGGAAGGTTACATGGAAGCGCTGCTGCCAATCTGCCCAAGGGCTGCAGGCCCAGAAACCAAGCCCATTCCACAGCTGCCCTGAAGCCTGGAGGAGAATGTGTGTGTGTGCGCGTGCCTCTGCTGCAAACTCTGGTAGCAAGTCAGGGAGTCAGAGCCACCTAGCAGAGCATCAGAGGTGGAAGAGCCCTGTATTAGTGTGTTTTCATGCTGCTAATAGGGACATACCTGAGACTGGGTAATTTATAAAGAAAAGAGGTTTAATTGACTCACAGTTCAGCATGGCTGGGGAGGCCTCACAATCATGGTGGAAAGCAAATGAGGACCAAAGTCACATCTCACATGGCAGCAGGCAAGGAGAGATTGTGCTGGGGAACTCCCATTTATAAAACCATCAGATCTCATGAGATTTATTCACTAGCATGAGAACAGTATGGGGATCCACCCACATGATTCAATTATCTCCACCTGGCCCTGCCCTGGACACATGGGGATTATTACAATTCAAGGTAAGATTTGGGTGGGGACACAACCAAACCATATCAAGCCCTTTGTGACCCTCCCATCAGAACCCCCACTTTATGGATGAGAAAACTGAGGCTCAGAAATAGTGTGCATCACACTGATCCTTCTGATAAGACGGACTATGAAAGGACATTCCTGAAGGACTTAGAGGACATCTAGTCTAATCCCTTCACTTACAGATGGGGAAACCAGGGAGGATAGCAGGAGGGAGGGATACTGATCTGTGTGAAGTTACAATGCTAGTTAGTATCTGCCCTGTGCTTTTTCTGTGCACCAAACTGCCCCACTGTGAAGAGATCAGCTCCTAATGTAGGATCTGCTGAAGTCAGGGGGGCTTCAAGGTTAGGGTGCAGGGATTGGGCAGGGTGGCTGCCCAGGCTTTCAGTGAGGAGGAAGGCTGAGGCAGTAGCCACTGGCTGCCCTGTCCTGCTGTGATGCTTCCACCTAGGATGTGTATTTATTCTTGTGCTTTTATTTACTCATCTTGTATTCATTCACATCCTGTCAATGTATATTGTTTACATTATAAATCATATATATTCCCACATTCCCTTTTATGGAAAAGGCCCAGATTGTTCTGAGGCTCTGAAAGTGGCAGTGGTGGCAGCACTATGTCTCCATCCTCCCTGGGGCTTCCCAACAGGCTGCAAAAATTCCCATATGCCAAGCTGAAAGCTGAGGCCACTTAGGCCCCAGAGCACCCACTCAGTGCAGCATGTGCATCTGACCTTCGACAGAGGGAGCACGAGACAGAGGAGGAATGAGAGAGGGTGGAGCTCTGCAGGGAAACCCAAGGATGGCATTTTCCTCACAGCCCCTTCCTGAGCTGGCAAGTAGGGCTGGGTTGGGGCATCAGCTGCCTGAAACCATCTGAAGGGAGTAAGAAGCATCTAAGATAGTCTACAGGAAAGCCTCAAGCCAAAAAACTTGGATTGCAAATACCAAGACCAAAGGAGAAGAAACAGATTTGTGAAGAAGAGATGGAGCCAGGAATTGGTAACCTAATGGGGCATGGCATTTGAGAAGAAGCAAGTGAGGAATAAATGCAGCAGGCCTAGGAGGGTCCTGGCAGATAGCTGCAGTTTGCATTTATAGACTGACTTAAGTAAGGTGGGAGGGCCTGGAGTTGTGGCCAGACTGAAATTTCAAAAGCTGGGCTAAGCAGATGTACCCTGCAGCTGTGAGAACGAACAAAAGGAATACACACACACACACACACACACACACACACACACATATCCTTCACAAAGCTGCTTCTTCCTCTTTGGTCTTGGCATTCGCAATCCATCTCTCTGGTTCTTGGCTTGAGGCTTTCCTATAGATTAGCTTGGATTCCGCTTACTCCCTTCAGGTGGTTTCAGGAAGCTGGTGCCCCAACCGAGCCCTACTTGCCAGCTCAGGAAGCGGGTGTGGGGGGAAATACATACATACATATATATATGTATTTGGCGGGCTGTTGATATGTGTATATATATATACACATATAGTTTGGGGTTTTGTTCCCTCCATATATATATATATATATATACACCTTGCAGCATACATATATATATGGAGGGAACAAAACCCCAAACTATTTCAGTTGCATATCAAAACTTTGGATATATCTAAAGCTCTACTCAGAGGAAGAGTCATAGCCTTGAACACACTGTTAGACAAGATAAGTAACTAATAGCTGGCACCAGAGGCAAACTCTGAAATCACAGTGGCTTAACACATTAAAGGTTATTTCCTGAGTTCAGTGTCCATGCCTATTTCCAACAGTCATTAGAAATGTAGGCTGATGGAGGAGCTGTGCCATCTGGAACTCATGGCCTATAGGGCTGTGGTAAAAACAGAAGAAAGAGGAGGGAGAAAACATACCAGCTCTTAACCCTCTCAGTTCAGACAAAAAACATATCACTTCTGCTCACAACAAATGGGCTAGAGCAACTCACATGGCTGAAACCAAATCTCAAGGGACCTTGTGATATGACACAGAGTAGCATGTGTGTATGCAGTGCTCCCTAGCTCAGCTACACATTAAACATTAGACAAGAAACAATTACAATAATTTAATTGATTCATGCATCCAACTAAACAAGAAAAAAAAACAAAATTATCCCAAGAAAAGCAGAAAGAAGAAATTAATAATACAAATATAATTTAATTAAGAACAATTTATTAACTGCCCAACTGATGAAAAGGCTAAAATAAAATAGATAAATTACTATATGTTGAGTATCCCCTATATGAAATGCTTGGGACCAGAGGTGTTTTGGACTTCAGACTTTTTCAGATTTTGGAATATCTGCATATACATAATGAGATCTCTTTGGGATGTGACCCAAGTCTAAACATGGAATTCATTTATGTTTCATATAGACCTTATACACATAGCCTTGAAGTAGTTTTACACAATATTTTAAACATTTTGTGTATAAAACAAGTTTGTGTACATTGAACCATCAGAAAGCAAAGGTGTCACTATATCAGCCACCCATGTGGACAATCTGTGATTGTTTTGCATCACTATCTTTCCTGACTTTGAATTTATATGCTACCAATAAGCATTTTCTTCTATTTATTCACACAGAAGTACTTAACAGTAAAACATATGATATACCCTTAATACAGTGAAAAAATAATGTGTTCAAGGTAATTAAGCAGCACAGTAGCATTCCCAGAATACCCGGATCAGCTGTTAAAAACAGCAACAACAAGCAACGACAGGCTTTTGGTCTCCTGACATGGCAACAGGTCAGCGTTAGAAAAGGTTTGGATTTTGGAACATTTCAGACTTCAGATTTTCAGATTAGAGATGCTTAACCTGTAGTTAATTCAATCAAAAAGAAGCACAAATACACAAAACAGGGAAATAACCACAAATATGTAGAAAGTTAAAATACTATTATTTAAAATTTTTCATAACTCTATGTTAATGTATTTTTAAAGCTGTGTGAAATTATTTCTAGAAATATGTTATCAAAATTGACTAAAGACATTAATAATCATGGAAGATATTGAGAAAGTTGTAAAAGAAATTATACTTACATATACATGCATATGCACACATACACAAATAGTTTCTCATATAAACTCTTTCAGACCTCTGAGGAACAAACAATTCTGAAGTTGAACGAGTCCAGTGCATAAAAAGGAAAGAAAATCTCAGGAGTCTTTGTAACAAAACAAGTTAAACAATTGATGGTGAGAACACCTGGACACATCGCAGGGAACACACTGGGGCCTGATGGGAGAAGGTAGGGGTGGGAGGCAGAGCATCAGGAAGGATAGCTAATGGATGCTGGGCTTAATACCTAGGTGATGGGTTGATCTGTGCAGCAAACCACCATGGCACATATTTACCTGTGTAACAAACCTGCACATCCTGTACATGTACCCTGGAACGTAAAATAAAAGTTGAAGAAAAAAATACATAAATAAAAAGTATGATTCATCTGTGCTTAAAAACATATGCTGTCATAAGAATATCTTTAAAACATGTTACATGAAAAAATCAAGATGTATATTATATAAATCTTAATGGATACATTTATATATGTATATATATGTATATGTAAATATACACATGCAGATACATGAAAATTGATCATAAAACTTGACAAGACACGAAAACTACTACAGATTAATTTCACTTTTCAAAATAAATTTTAATCTATTTATTTATTTATTTTGAGACAGGGTTATGAGACTGGCTAATTTTTGTATTTTTGGTAAAGATGGGGTTTCACCATGTTGCCCAGACTGGTCTCAAACTCCTGGCCTGGAGCGATCCACCACCTTGGCCTCCCAAAGTGCTGGGATTACAGGCATGAACCACCGCACCTGACCTAATTTCACTTTTGAATAAGAAAGCAAAAATCTTAAATAAAATGCTAGCAAGTAGAACTTAGTAGCATATTTTTGGCAATACCAAGTAAAATTCATACCAGAAATGCAAGAGTGATTTAAAATTAGGAAATATGTTAATCTAATTACCATGTTAATACACTTAGATGTCCTCAGACTAAAAGTCAGCATCATGCTTAATGTTAAAACTTTAGAATCATTTCTATCAACATCAGGAATAAAGTCAGGGTATACTGTAACACCAATATTATTTAACACTGTTGCGCAGTTATTGACTGATATAAACAGCCAGAAGAAATAAATACAAGATGTGAAATTGGGAAGAGGAGGGAAAATTACAATTATTTGTAATTGATATGAAAAAATCCAAACAATTTAATGGAAACAACAAATGGTAAATGACAGTTAGAAAACTGAAATATAAAACAGATTTTCCTATATGAAAATGAGTTAAAATAGAGGAAAAGTTCACATTTACAATAGCAGTAAAAGCAGAAATGCCCAGAAATGCATTTAAGAAAAAGTGTTTAGAACCTATAAACCTCTACTGAGGAGCAAAAAGACTAAAATAAATGAAGATACAACTAATGTTTGGCTATAAACAAAATAAACCTAATTTTATAAAGTCGGTAATTATCATTAAATAGATGTATACATTAATTGTGATACCAATCCTACCAATGGCTTAGAAAGTGATTATAATGTTAATCTGGAAAACATATTTGTGCATATAGGCAGTAAAATTCTAGATAAGCAGAATGATAATGAATTAGCTCCACCTGATAATAAAACATATTATTAAGCTATAGTAAATAAACCAGTACACTACTGACACAGTAGACTGATAATTGGCACAAAATGGAGAGTCCAGAGAGAAATCAAAACATAGATGTGAATTTACTATAAGGGTAGCATTTTGAATCAACATTTGAAAGACTGGTTGTTCAGTAAATGATGCTGACTCATCAACTAGTCTTTTTTGTGGGGGCAGGAGATGGAGAAGCAGCAGCATCACCATTATTACTATTATCCGGACTCTGACCTGGAGGGGAATTGGTTATGGAGAAGGGGCTTAAATGAGGGTCATACGATCATAATACAGAGAACCTGTGACTTTAGTATCCCTGCTGTAAGCCTTATAAATCTCTTGAAAGCTGAAGACAAATGGAAGACAGGGACATTGGGCAGGTAAAATAACAGATTTGCTGAGAGGCTGTTTGCCACTATTGGCTTCAGTTGAAGCTGTGAACTATCTTAGCTCACTCTTCTATCTCCTCTCCCCACACTTTTCTTCAACAAATAACCCATTCCATTTAAAGATGAGAACCAATCTCCTAGAAATTGCACAGGACCTTAGCAAAGGGTTGGGGCTGGAGAATATAAGAAGAGGAACATAAACAAAAAGCAGATGAAAAACAAATTTCAAGAGGAACTACCCACACAAACAATGGAAGGATTCAGACAAATAATTTCCCACAGATTTCATTAAATTATAGATGACATGATCTCTCTTTCTGAAGAAAAATTTGGAGAACAGACATAAAGGTATGGAGAAGAGCTTTATAAGAAATGAAATAATAATCTGGCAAAAGTCAAGAAAACAAACAAAAGCAAAAGAGAGAGAGAGAAGATTACAGAGATCTACTTCACATCAGAAACAGCAAATAACATTTCAAAATGAATGAAAATACAGCCAGAGTCTTTACGGTCAAATTAAGGAAATCACGTAAGACAAAATGGAATAAAGTTTTTTAAAAAATAGACATAATCATGAGGAAGTTGGTAGATAAGGAAACCCAACATATATCATAGGTGCTTCTTTTCTTTTCTTTTCTTTCTTTTTTTTTTTTTGAGATGGAGTCTCGCTCTGTCACCAAGCTGGAGTGCAGTGGTGCAATCTCAGCTCACTGCAACCTCTGCCTCCCAGGTTCAAGCGATTCCCCTGCCTCAGCTTCCCGAGTAGCTGGGACTACAGGCGCACAACACCATGCATGGCTAATTTTTTGTATTTTAGTAGAGACGAAGTTTCACCATGTTGGACAGGATGTCGATCTCCTGACCTTGTTATACACCTGCCTCAGCCTCCTAAAGTGCTGGGATTACAGACGTGAGCCACCGCACCCGGCCAGGTGTTTCTTTTTTTTTTTTTTTTTTT
>NW_016812403.1:295622-482920 GCF_001698545.2 Rhinopithecus bieti | reverse complement strand
GCTGGGATTACAGGCTTGAGCCACCGCGCCCGGCCCAGGTGTTTCTTAAGAAGACAATATTCCCAATAAAATGAAAGCTACCTACTTGTCTTTCACATACTTACCTTTTTTTCCAAGCTCTATCTGTATGCATGTATGAATATGTATATGAGAGAGATTTCCGAAATGATGTTCATCAAGAGTTAGAGATAGTCGTTTCTGTATGGTGATGTTTGAGAGTGAATATTAGCTTTCTTCTTTGTATCTTGTATAATAAACATGTATTAGTTTTATAAAGTCATTTTCATTCAAAAAGAAAGTCAAATAATTAAAACAACCAATGGTTTTGAAAAGTCAAGAATTAAAAGCAATTTATATAAAATTAACTTTATATGTGTAATAGACCTAAAGGTAAAATGTAAAACTATAATACTCATAGAAGCAGGGATAGAAAAATATCTTGACCTTGGGTTAGCCAAAGAGTTCTAGATATGACACTAGAAGTACAATCCATAACATAAAGTATTGATAAATTAAACTCCATCAAAAATTTAAAATTTTCTTTGTGAGGAATATGGTTAAGGAAATAAAAACATTGGCTGGGCATGGTGGCTCACACCTGTAATCCCAGCACTTTGGGCAGCTGAGGTGGGCAGATCACTTGAGCTCAGGAGTTCAAGACCAGCCTGAGCAACTTGGTGAAACCCCATCTCTACAAAAAAATACAAAAATTAGCTGGGCATGGTGGCATGCACCTGTAGTCCCAGCTGCTTGGGAGGCTGAGAGAGGAGGATGGCTTGAACCCGGGAGGCAGAGGTTGCAGTGAGCTGAGGTCGCACCACTGTACTCCAGCCTGGGTGACAGAGCCAGACCCTGTCTCAAAACAATGACAACAAAACATAACATCAGTCACAGACTAGGAGAAAATATTTGCAAATCACATATCTAACCCTCAAAACTCAACAATAGGAAAACAACTCAATTTTTAAATGGCAAACGGTTTAAATAGACACTTCAGCAAAAGTATACTGATAACAAATAACCACATGAAAAGATGCTCAACATCATTAGTCATTAGGTAAGTACAAAATAAAAACACAATGACACACCAGCATATACACTAACATGGCTAAAATTAATAAAACAAAACTGACAATATTAAGTGCTGATGAGAATGTGGAGTAACTGGAACTCTCAGATAGTCCTGGTAGAAATGCAAAATTATACAGCTACTCTGGAAAACATAAGTGCTTCCCTAAAAAGCAAAACATATGTTCACCTATGTCCCAGCCATTTCATTTTTTTTTTTTTGTATTTAGAGAAATAAAACTTATGTTAACATAAAATCTGTACTCAAATGTTTATAGCAATATTTCATGATCACCAAAAACTGGAAAAACCCAATTGTCCTTCAGTGGGTGAATAGATAAACTATGCTGTATACACACAAGAGATACCACTCAGCAATTAAAAGCTATGCACTATTGATACACAAAACAACTTGGATGAATCTCAAATGCATCATACTAAGTGAAAGAACTCAAAAGATTACATACCATATAATCACATTTATAAGATATTCTGGAAAACAGATCACTGGTTGCCACGGGTATGTGATGGGGATGAGCCTTAATAAAGGTACAGCAGATGGGATTCTTTGGAACGTTGACATTGTTCTGTTTTGGTTACAAGAATCTATGTACATGTAAAAACTCATGGAAAAAAGTGAATTGACAACTTGTCAATTTAAAAACTTCACTGCCTCCCCACACCCTGTGTACATTTAGCTTTCCACATTCAAAACCTTCTTGATATAAATTAAGTTACATTAACCCAGAAAGTAGATCAGGGGAGCAGGTATAGAACAACACTTGGATCTACAGGTGCCATGACTTTAGGAATACATGAGGTTATATCCTTATGGTGACACGAGCTCATTTACATAGCTGCATCAGTTTCATAGGAAAACAAAAAAATAAATAAAGCAAGAGCACCCAAAGTACAACAAATACAAAAGTATAACAAATTACCACTTTAAAGAAATATTGAAAACAAGGCTATTGAGGAAAGTTTCTGCTACGTATTAGTTTGGCACCCATCTTGTCTTTGCCTTTTGTTTTGGTAGCGTAGTATTGAGAAAATCCTACATAGACCATTGAAATGGAATACAGAGCCCAGAAATAATGCCACACACCTAGAATCATCTGATCTTCAACAAAGCCAACATATACAAGCAATGGGGAAAGAACTCTCTAGTCAATAAATGGTGTTAGGAAAACCATCTGAATAACTATGTGGAAGATTGAAACTGGACCCCTTCCTTACACTATATACAAAAATTAACTCAAGATGGATTAAAGTCTTTAATGTAAAACCTAAAACTATAAAAACCCTGGAAAGTAACCTAGGAAATACCATTTTGGACACATGACTTGGCAAGGATTTCATGACAAAGATGCCAAAGGCAATAGCAACAAAAACAAAAATTGATAAATGGGACCTAATTAAACTAAAGAGCTTCTGCTAGCAAAAGAAATTATCAACAGAGTAAATGGATAATCTATAGAATGGGAGAAAATAATTGCAAAGTATGTATCAAACAAAGATCTAATATCCAGAATCTATTTGGAACTTAAACAATTTTACAAACAAGAACCAAACTACCCCCATGAAAAAGTAGGCAAAGAATATGGACAGATATTTTTCAAAAGAAGACATACATGCAGCCCACAAGCATATGAAAAAAAGCTCAGCATCACTAATCACTAGAGAAATGCAAATCAAAACAATAATGAGATACCATCTCACATCAGTCAGAATGGCTATTACTAAAAAGTAAAAAAATAACAGATGTTGGTGAGGTTGTGGAGAAAAGGGAACACTTTGATACTGCCGGTGGAGTGTAAATTAGTTCAGCCACGGTGGCAAGCAGTGTGGCAATTCCTCAAAGAACTTAAACAGAATTGGTATTTGACTTAGCAATCCCATTACTGGGTATATACCCAAAGGAATATAAAACATTCTACCACAAAGATACATGCATGCGTATGTTCATGGCAGCACTATTTACAGTAGCAAAGACATGGAATCAACCTAAATGCCCATCAGTGGTAGACTGGATAAAGAAAATGTGGTACATATACATCGTGGAATACTGTGTAGCCACAATAAAAAAGAATGAAGTCACATCCTTTGCAGCAACATGAATGGAGCTGGAGGCCATTATCCTAAGCGAATTAATGCAGGAACAGAAAAACAAATACCACATGCTCTCACTTATAAGTGGGAGCTAAACAATGAGAACACATGAGCACAAAGAGGAAAACAACAGACCTTGAGGCTTACTTGTGGGTGAAGGGTGGGAGGAGGGAGATCACAAAAAGTACCTATCAGGTATTATACTTATTACCTGGGGGACAAAATAATCTGTACACTAAACCCCTGTGACACACAGTTTACCTACATAACAAACCTGCACACATATCCCTGAATCTAAAATAAGTTAAAAAACAATAATAAAATAAAAAGAAAATCCTGACACCCAGAGAAATGTAGTGAAAACAACAATGTATTTTCAGTCCACCTTGCACCGTCAAGATGATCTTCAATTAACTTGTTTCAGAAGCTTGAAAGAGAACAGTAGAAAATCATTATTTTTCCAACAAAAAACCACAAAATTAACTGCTTACATTCCTTGTAAGAAATAAAGTGCCACAAGTGAAACTTAAAATAACCTTTTATGGACACACTTTGAAGAAATACAGATACATTCATAGAAATGGCAGAATGATCTTTATTCCCAAGCTTTATTATTTTTTTTTTTTTGAAGTGAGTTAACCTGATAGTAATAGTGCATCAGGAATTGCCAATATATTCAAATTTAATATACAATGCATTCAAGCAGGCGTTTTACTCAAAGATATTTAAAAACATATTTGAAAACAAAATTAAGAACAAACATTGAAAGATGCCCTACAGCTCCTAGGTTTCTATAAAACACTATTTTAAAACCAGCCACCTACAGCTTGATAAACACCATCTAAGCCAAACGAGACTGTGAATGATCAATCATTCAATGCAAACCTGTTCCCACTTTATTTACCCAATTATGGTTTTCAGTTGCTAAATAACATACATATAAGCTTACATTCAGTTAGAGAGGTTATTCAAGGCACTTTGTATAACCCAGACACTGTTATCTTCATTCATGCACCCAATAAATATTTGCTGAAGTCTACCATGTCATAGGCACTCCTCTGGGCACTGGGGATGCAGACAAAACTCCCTGCCCTAATGCAGCCTCTACTCCAGAGGGGAGTGACAGGCAAGCAAGGAAGGTAATAAGCTTTAGAAGGTGGTAAGTGCAAGGAAGAATATAAAGCAGGGGAAGAAGATCAGGAGTGTTGTATTTTAAATACGTTGGTCATGGAAAGCCTCATTGAGAAAGGCGATATTTGAGCAAAGACTTGAAGGAAGTGAGAGATTGAGCCATGTAGATAATTGGTGTAAGAGCATCCCAGGCGGAGGGCACAAGTGCAAAGGCTCAGGGTGGGCGCTTCCCAGGCATGTTTGAGTGAGAATGGGGAGCCCAATGTGGCTGCAGCTGGGAGCAAAGAGACTGTAATTAGACATGGGCTCAGAGAGGTGAGGATATTATAAACTTCAGCTTCTTGCGGACCGTTAACCATGTAAAAACAGGATCTAATTCCTCTCCTTGCCTCCTTCCATTCAAGGATCAATGTCTTCCAGTGTACTGGGGGAAACAGCCTTTGTCTCAAGTGCATTTTTGACCCGGACACACTGCAGCCTGTTCCTCTGCTTGCATCTGGTGGCACCACAGGCCCCCACTCACGCTGTTTCTAGTTACTGGGCAGTCGGAATTAGCATTACCATTCATTCACTGCTGCTGCCTCTGCCCTAGCATTATAAGGGGGAAGTCCCTTGCTCCAAACAGGGAAGAGTGCCCTTCCTTATACCCTAAGACCACTGACACAGCTCATGGTGTGTCCAAGACTTTTCTAAAGGCTTGAGGAAATCATAAGAGGATTACAGTGCAGGAGGAAAACCTGAATAGCATCTTACTGAAACTATGGCCCACCTGCCATCTCCCACCACAGGGAGTTCTTTCCTGGCTGACTCTCCATTAGGCCCAGCTCCTCCAAAAATCCTAGGTCTTCAAACCCTGTCCTCTCTTCTTCAGTCCCCAGGCTGTCAAATTCCTGACTCTGGGCCACCAGAGGAAGTCCCAAATTTTACCAAACAACAACTTTTCATCAAAAGAAAACACTACTTTATTCTGAAAAGCCACTTCATCCTTGTGTCAACCCCTACTCTGTCCAGATGTGCCGCTGGGCCTTGCCTTTGCATAACCAGAAGATTCATGGAAGCCTTTTCCCTCTGCCAAGATGAAGTCTTCCACAGGCCCTAGAATGTAGAAACATCTCCCAGCACTTTTTCTAAAAATGTCAACATTTTGTTCCTGTGATACTTGATACAGTTTAAAACTATTATATGTTATGAAAAATATAAATCAGGTGTCACATTACTTGTTTACTCCACACCCACCTTCCTGGGGTGTGAGTTGCTAACCAAGCAGCAGGTGTGAACTTAGCAAGGTAAGGCCTATTTAACCATCAGGCACAGTGAACACTAACATGTTTTAATTTATCTTAAAATCAGGAAGAAAAATAGATTTTTAGGTCAAAGAACATGTCTTAATATATAATATTAACATATTTCTCTTTATGCCAATGTAGTCATATAATATAAACATTAATGGGGAAGGAGCCCATGAAGACAAAAATGCCTAAGGACCATGACAGTCCTAGTGGGTCCCTGAAGCTAGGCAGAGCCTGCCATGTCTTGAACTCAACTGGGTCATTCATGCTGGGTGGTTTGTCTCTCAGATCTTGGTAACAAAGTTGTGGCCAATACATGACCCTTAAGCACAATAGAATAGCATTTAGTTGCCCATTGTTAATGATGAATAAGAATATAGTAAAGCTATAATTATTGTATAAAGTATAAAGTATCTCCCAGTGGCAAAGAAGGTAGACATCAACGTAATCAAGTTATGAAAAACACAAAAGAGAGGAATTAGGTAGAATCAAACTGACTTTTTGAGATTCTTTTCTAGGCTCTAGGTTCTTGATCCATAGTCTCCACTGGAAGCAAGTCAGACATTAAATAATAATAATATGCACCAGTAGTAATATTTAATATGTGACAGGCTCTATGCAAAATGTTTTGCATGTGAACTCACTTATTCTTTGTAAGAGTCATTAATATTTTCAGTTGCTAGAGACAGAAATCCAATTTAAGCAAGCTTAACATATACAGGAAGGAATGTATTGGTTCACATGCCTGGGAAGAGTTCAGGGCAGCTTTGAGAATCAAAGAATGAGAGGGAGCAAAAGGAGTCTTGGTGAAACCATTCAGCACCACCAAGCTCGCTCTCCATCCCCCTTATTTTTGCTAGCTTCTCTTTTACCTTCTTCAAACAGGCCTAATCCATGTGGTAGGGAAAATAGTTGCCTGAAAACCCCAACTTTACCTCTATCTTAGTTTGGGCTCCCCTCAAAGCAAACTCCAAGGCAAAAGTTTGGGTGTACCACATTATTTGGAAGGTGACACCAGAAGCAAAATGAGAGAGCAGGTAAGTGAGACAAAGAAGGGGCAGAAACCCCAAACAGGTGTGTTGGTGGGTTACAGCTGGGGCAAGTAGATCTCAATCTGACTGGGATGCCTCAAAAAGAATGTGCGGAGCACCACTCAGAATTGAGCCGCTGAAGAACAAGGAAGTTGAGGTGTTTATCTGCCAACTCCCCTCCTTCATTGTTTGAGAGTTGCTCTGGGAGTGGTAACTCCCTAGCTTGCTCCCTAGGCCATAGAACAGCTTTATGCAGAGACACAGGAACTCAAGTTTGTGTGCAGGGACTGTCTGCAGGTGACCTCAAGGGTGAACCAATGGGATATGAGTGGAGCCCCTATACCATCCACTACAACTCCTTCCAGCACCATGGCCCCCAAGCAACATGGAACTGCTTCTTCTCCAGCTGCAGCAAGCCCAGCAAGGGACCTGATCTATCAGGCTGAAATCACATGCCTGCTGTGGATCAATCACAGGTCCAGGAGAACAAAGGGCTGCTTCCTAGGAAGAGGAGCAGCTTCATCTGTTGGAATACAAAAGGTTCCCCTAGTCCTTTTCCAGTAACCACAACCCATATTCACTACTTAAGTAGTGAATTATAAGAAGAAGAGAGGCTGGCCTTGCTCTGCCCAGTAACCAGGGAACTGGCAGACACAAAACTGCCTGGTTCTCCAGTTTTCACCAACTTGATCCCCTGCAGACAGAAAACAGTCATTATCAAAAAGCCAATTGTCATTCTGCCTCTTTAGACAAATTCCCATTAAAGATAAAGCAAATTTTAATTAGATTAAGTATCCAATTATTGTAATTACATTTTTTAAAAATTCACATCATGAAGATGACCCTTTTTAAAAGGGTTACAGGAATAATTAGTGTATTCATATTAACCAAAATGTATTGGATAATATTTATACCCAGAAGACAAAGTACATTACACACATTTCACCTTTAGGGAAAGCTTGCAAATGTTTTGGCAGTGGCATGAATATTTATAGGCAAGAGTGTGCTTTAGCAAGATTATGTGAGGAAGCATTTAAATGCTCACCAATTTTTACCCAGGGGTAAAGTTTACAGAAAATGTAGTGCAGAGATTATGGATATGCAAAGTGTGACTTAAGCAGGGAATTTCTATCAGTTTGCTTAATTAATTGGCACCAAAGACTATTTCTCCTTATTCAAGGCAGAAATGCCCAAGGTATCCAACTGTGACTTCTCTCTGCTCTGCGTCTTCCAGAGGCAGAGGCCAGTGAGGAGAGTTGGTAGGAAAGCAGTACGGACATTCTCACCTTGACCACTCACCACCAAGAAATTTCTATCCTCATACCCCTAACCTTTGTCCACCTGTCCCCAGTTGGGTAGAGCTTTAGGATAAGAAATGTGGGTCTTCTAGAGTCTTCCTCCCAAAGATTTTCCTGGAAAACTCTTCCTTTTTCTGATTGCAATTTTCTTTCTTCAAACCTGCCTTTGAGTGGCAGCAGCTGCTGCTGTTTTTATCTCACACATGGTTGCCTTCCAGGCTCCATGACATTTGCTGGCTCAGTGGGAGGGAGGCAGCACACTCTCCATTTCACAGATGAGAAAACTGGGGCCCCAGAGCTTGGAATAACTCCCAGAACCACACCACAGAACTGGCCTTATAAGGAAGCCCCAGTGCCACAGATCCCAGACCTGCATGGGCTCTGCTCTGCCTGTCGGGAAACTGCATTGTGGCTACCAGCCACAGGAACATCCCACCTCTGCTGCTGCCTCACCCACCAAGAGGTAGGCCAAGCAAGCATTGCTGTTTCCTCTCAGAGATAACTTTCAAACCAAAGTTGGACACGGGTATGTCTGATAGGGGAAACAATTAACTATTTGCCTAGTAGCAAGAGGCCAGGAAATGTAGTTTGTTGGCTTATACATTGAGAACCTGAGACTCTCAATATGGATAATGTCAAATGAAGAAAGGGTATTCAAAGATTGTGGACATCCACTATTGGCAGGTGTTCATCATATTTCCCTTATCCCTGATCAAAATTCTACCCATCGTTCAAAGTCCAGGTTCCATATGCTGTTCTGTGCATTCTGTCCCATCTCCTGCCTGTCTTCTCTAACCTCTTCATTGTAAACTTTGGAGTTACAGGCCTTGCTCCCTTCTGCTCAGTGTTCTGGGCACCTAGGTCTCATTTTCCTGCTAACCACCTTGATTTCCTGCCTGTAGTAAGGTGTATGACTCTCCACAATGGGGACTCCACAGTGGACAGAAGGAGAGAGAGAGAGAGTGAGAGAGAGAGATTTACTTTAGGCAACTGGCTCATGTGATTTTAGAAGCTGGCAAATCCAAACTCTGCAAGGTGGGCCAACAGGCTGGAGACCCAGGAAGGACAGATGCTGCAGTTCAAATCCAAAGTTCGGTTGGCTACAGAATTGCTTCTTGCTAGGGGAAGTGGGTCTTTTGTTCTATTCAGGCCTCCAACTGATTGGATAAGGCCCACTCACATTATGAAGAGCAATCTGCTTTACTCCAAGTCTGCCGATTCAAATGTTCATCTCATCCAAAAACACCCTCACAGAAACATCCAGAATTAAGCATGACCACATATCTAGGCACCATCACCCAGACAAATTAACACACAATTAATCATTACAGTCACTTCAGGGACAAATTTGGTGGCAAATTCAGTCTTTTTGAAATGAGACTTTCTGGGGTGACTCTTCAAGGCAACTGATTGCTGATTCCTGGAGAGAGGTCTAGTTGCTCAGAGCAGTGGCAGAATCAATGTGTGTTTGAGAAACTAGCAGCCTCATACTTGAATAAATACCTGCCGTGAACGAGTTCTATGCTCAGCCATGCCATGGGAGAAGCACCCTATCCTCCTGGGACTCCCAACTAGGTGAAAAGGACCAAAAAAACCCATGAGAAACAGTGTCCACAGGAATCTAGTGAAAGGAAGAGTCAGCATGGAATGGAATCTGGGAGAGCCTCCTGAAAAAAGTTCATAGTGTTTGGGCCTTATATTTTAGGGAAGATTGGCTATGAAAGGCAAGGAGGGAAGAAAATTGGGTAAAGGAGCATCTTGAGAGGAATACACAGAGCTCATGCTGGCCTAGAGATGAGGGGATGATTTTGGGCAAGGGAATGAATTCTACTTCAAGGATGAGAGCCCTTGGAAGGGTGGTCAATGAGCTGAGACTAAATATGGTAGCCAAAGGGAGTCATGGAAGGCTTTAGAGCAGGAGAGGATCCCAAGCTCAGATTCCAGCCTGATCTGGAGGGTAAAGCACAATGGATAAGACTTAGGAGACCATGGAGTCTCCTGAAAACTAGGCTATTGCCTCTGGACTCTGTTTCCCTTGCAGGGAGTTCATAAGAAGGCAACCACTTCATGTCCGTTTTCTTCCTTCTTGGTCTTCTTCCTCTTTCTTCTATTTTCTTCCCACCCCTCCCCGGCTTTTCTCCCACCTTATTTTTATTTTCCAATCTGAATTCTTCCTCCTGCAAACATCTTGTGTGAGTTCTCCTCTGTCCTCCCACTTCTTTCTTCAGCTCCTCATGGGCCTGTCTTCCAGGGAGACCTTATATTTAGGAAATAAAGGAACAGCTGTCAACTTAACCCCGGGAGAAGTTTTTCCACAATGACTTATAAGTAAATGCCCTAGAAATAAAGTTTCCTGGCAGGGCGCGGTGGCTCACACCTATAATCCCAGCACTTTGGGAGGCTGAGGCAGGCAGATTACGAGGTCAGGAGATCGAGACCATCCTGGCCAACATGGTGAAACCCCATCTCTACTAAAAGTACAGAAATTAGGTGGGCGTGGTGGCATGTGCCTGTAATCCCAGCTACTAGGGAGACTGAGGCAGGATAGTTGCTTGAACCAGGGAGTTGGAGATTGCAGTGAGCTGAGATTGTGCCACTGCACTCCAGCCTGGTGACACAGCGAGACTCTGTCTAAAAAAAAAATATATCTATATATATATATCTATATATATATAGTTTCCTCATTTTCCCTTCCCCATGTTAGAATTCAAGTGCCCTGATGTTAAACAAATTTTGACTTTAGGAGTGATTTCATGAATGAAGACTTCCAACTTATAATGATAAACATTCTGGGGCACTTTCCCACACAGGCTATCAGATAGGAAAAATACACAAAGAATAAACAGATTTCTAAAGTTCAGCAAATGAAGGGTTTAGCTATTGTTTTTGAAGACTATTTCCTCTTTGCTGTCCAAAAGAACTGGCAGACACAGCAGAGGTAGTGCAGAGAATCCTGCTCTGGGAGTTGGGAGAACTGGGCTTCAATTCCAGCGTAGATACGAATGATCAGGGTGATCCATAGCAAATCTTTGCCCCTTCGTAGATCCCAGTTTTCCCTTTAATCTAATAAAAAGAGAATTGAGACAACTGACAACTAATCCCTAAGGACCTCTCAGTCTCCCCTCCCCTGACCACCTTTAGTCTTCCAGAATGGACCCCTTGGAGGCTACCAGTCTCAAAGGATGTTTTGGGGATGCCAAGTCCAGCCCAGAATGTACTGGTTAGAAGATACTTTTAAGCCCGCAGGGAGAGAACAGAAAATCCCTGGTTGCATTTAAGCTCCAAAGGGAGCCCCTGTGCAAAGCTGGAGTGATTCCTGAATACCTCTTTGCCTATTTCCAAACCTTCACTACACTCAAGAATTCCTCCCACTCCACCCTGAGTCCTTTCTCAGATAATGGCCTAAACATATCCTTTACCAAGAAAACGAAGGCAATGAGAAATGAACCCCCATGACTTTCTGTCCCTGCACCACTCCTTTTATTAACATATGCACCTGAACCCACTCCATCTCCTTTCCTCTGAGCTGATCCCTACTGCCAGGGAACTCAATGTCTGGCTCCCATGTCTGCTCCACAATCTGGGCTTTGCTCCTACATTGATCTCCCTTGCTCCTCTATTTTCCATCTCCTCTTTTCTGACATTTTTCCTCTAAATATATAAACATGCTTTTCTCTTCCCTTAGAAAAGGCACCCTCAAGTTATCACTGTAACATTTATCCCTTCTTTTCATGCCAGCTCCATATACAGTGGGCTGTACTTGCCATCTCTACTTCCTTGTCATTTGCTCCTTCTTCAGCCTATAGCCATTAGACTTTTGATTTTTGATCTGAATTCCCTACCAATACTTTTTTTTTTTTTGAGACAGAGTCTCGCTTTGTCATCAAGGCTGAGTGCAGTGGCGCGATCTCGACTCACTGCAACCTCTGCCTCCTGGGTTCAAGTCATTCTCCTGCCTCAGCCTCCTGGATAGCTGGGATTACAGGCATGCACCATCACGCCTGGCTAATTTTTGTATTTTTAGTAGAGACAGGGTTTTACCATGCTGGCCAGACTGGTCTCAAACTCCTGATCTCAGGTGATCCACCCACCTAGGCCTCCCAAAGTGCTAGGATTACAGGCATGAGCCACCATGCCCAGCCCCCTACCAGTACTTTATTGGAAAACCTAAACCCTTAAGATCTTCAATTTTAGTGCACTCCCAGGTCTGATGTTATACCACTAGCCACCAGAGACAGCAGCCATCCCAGGTCCCACTCCAAGCTGCCCCAGCTCCATGAGCTGCCTACCAGCTCTGTCACCTTCAGGAGGCTCCTATGTCTTCCAGGCGCACATCCCAACTGACTATAACAATGAATATTTTCCAAGCCAAATACTCTGGACTATAACTTGCTGCTTTCACCTTTCTCTCAGCCACTTCCAGGACTAATGAGATCATGATCTCTGCCCATTTACTTTGGCCACCATCTAAAGTCCAAGTCCCCAAGGTCATCAGTTTGCATATGGCCCCTCATCTCCATTCTGCTCACTTAATATTTTACTCTGACTCCATTTCTGACTTCCAAACCTTCCACTTACCATGCCATATAGAGTCAAGATCTATCATCAGAAAAACTCCTATATCCTTGACTTCTTTGAAGTTTATCTTAACCACCACCACCTTCTCCTCCTCCTCCTCCTCCTCCTCCTCCTCCGAGATGGACTCTCACTCTGTCGCCAGGCTGGAGTGCGGTGGTGCGATCTCAGCTCACTGCGACCTCTGCCTTCCAGGTTCAAGCAATTCTCCTGCCTCAGCCTCCCAAGTAGCTGGGATTACAAGCATGCATCATCACGCCCAGCTAATTTTTGTATTTTTAGTAGAGACAGGCTTCATCATGTTGGCCAAGGTGGTCTTGATTTCTTGACCTCGTGATCCGCCCCCCTCAGCCTCCCAAAGTGCCGGGATTACAGATGTGAGCCACTGCACCTGGCCTGTCTTCTTCTAATGAAAACTAGGCTGTTGCCTCTGGGCTCTGTTTCCCTTGCAGATCTCCCAAAGTAAGAGCTATTTTTCTTCCTACAGCTCAAAGCCAGGGAATAGAATAGATGCCCAACTTGTTCCCCCTTGCTGCTTCCAAATTGCTTCTTCCTCTTCTTCCTTTAAAAAACACAGCTCCCGGCCAGGTGCAGTGGCTCACGCCTGTAACCCCAGCACTTTGGGAGGCCGAGGCGGGCAGATCACAAGGTCAGGAGATCGAGACCATCCTGGCTAATATGGTGAAACCCCGTCTCTACTAAAAATCCAAAAAAAAAAAAAAAAAGTCAGGTGTGGTGGCAGGTGCCTGTAATCCCAGCTACTTGGAAGTCTGAGGCAGGAGAATGGCGTGAACCCAGGAGGAGGAGCTTGCAGTAAGCAGAGATCGCACCACTGCACTGCAGCCTGGGTGACAGAGCGAGACTCTGTCTCAAAAAAAATAATAAATAAATAAATAAAAATAATAATAAAAAAGAAACCACAGCTCCTTAGAAGAGCATGTCATCTGGCTGCTCATAACTTCCTCTGTTCCTGTCACCTTCCAACCTTGTAGGAACTCCACATTCGTTGAAGATTTTAACACATGGATCAGAAATTTCCCACCACATTTCTGTCCTCATACATGGGAACTTCAACATAATGTTGTAACCTAGGTTTCCACTGTGGCTTCTTATAACCTCACATGAGCACCCTCACTAATGTCGTCTTCTCCCAGACTTCATTTACTATAGATGGGCTGATGATTTCCATATTGTTTCTAGCCCAAACATCTCTTCTGAGCTCCAGGCCCATATTTCCAACTGGATATTTCTACTTGGATATTTCATGGAACTTCAAATTCAGCTAGTCAAAATCTGAACTCATCTTTCTCACAAACCTGATTCTTCTGTTCTTAAAATCATGTTATATAGAATCAGTGTCTACCCAGTTACCCAAGCTAGAATTTGGGGGCGGGGGGCAGTCATTCCAGACTCCTCTGTATCTTTTAGAGACCACATCCCATTAGTCACCTCCTCCCTAATTTGCACCTATAGTCCAGGAGTCCAGTGGTTTTCTGACTAAACCTCCCCAGAGAGTAAACCTGGTAGCTAAGACGGCAAATTATTGAGTAAGCATGCCTGTGTTCAAATCATAGCTTCCAGTTTATACTGTGTAATTGCTGGCAAGTAAATTATGTTTTCTGGGGCTCCATTTTCTTACCTGTAAAATGATACCCATAATATTGCGTACCTCTTAAAGTTATTGGGAGGATTAATTATGATATGTAAGATGCCTAAAACATAATCAGTACTCTAACTTTTAGTGATGTTAATAACATCAATGATAATAATGCCTGAGTGAAGCCAGCAGGGGCACCCATCTGGCTGCATGAATCAAGGAAAGAGATTCAGAAGATGTCCATTGCTTTAAAAAAATTAAACAATTTTTTTTTTTTTTAGAGACAGGGTCTCACTCTGTCACCCTGGCTGGAGTGGGTGCCCCTACTGGCTTCATTCAGGCATTATTATCATCTTATATATCATAACTAATTGTGGTTCACACAATCATAGCTCACTGTAGCTTCAAACTCTTGGGCTCAAGTAATCTTCCCACCTCAGCTTCCTGAGTAGTTGGGACCACAGGTGCACATCACCATGCCTGGTTAATTTTTCACATTTTTTTTGGGTAGAGATTAGGGCTCTCACTATGTTGCCCAGGCTGGCCTTGAACTCTTGGTCTCAAGCCATCCTCCAGCCTTGGCCTCCCAAAGTCCTGGGATTATAGGTGTGAGCCACCGTGCCCAGTCTCAACTGCTTTTTAATCAGATTTCCAGCCAATTCTTCACTCAGATCCACTCCGCACCCCTGGCTTTAAAGGAACCCAGTACCTCCAATTCTTAAGACCATAGGTTTTGAGTGGCAAATTAGTTTACTCCTTACAGGTTTTCCCTCCACAGCCATTTAACTTTTTATGCTCTTCACCTGTGCTGTCTAATGTGGGCGCCAACGACCCACACTATCGTGCTGATAAAATTTGAAATATTTTTTTATCTTGGTTTAAAATACTATTAAAATAAATTTTACTTCTTTTTACTTTTTAAATGTGGCTGCTGGAAAATTTTAAATTACATATGTGACTGGCATTATGTTTCTATTGGACAGTGTTGTGTGTGTCTTAGAAAATTGACATTACTCATCTGCTGTCATGTTTTCTATCACTGTATTTAGTCTTGTAGTTTATACACTTTATTTATTTTCATTTTTGGGCACTGTCTTGGGAAAACAAAGATAAATGCATATGTTACATCTGCCATGTTTAACTGGAAGTTGTACGTAAGCTTTTCACAATGTAGCTCCTGCTTGTATTTGTGCACTTCGTATCCTGTCACTACTCTATTGCCCTGCCAAAATGAATTACCAGTAGCTTTCTGAATACACCAGGAAGCTTCCAGCTTTGCCTTTATTTTTTTGGCCTCCTTTTCCTGGACTACCTTTCTAACCCCTCCCACCTGTCTGCCTAGTAAGTTACTCATTTTTCAACAACGAACTCAATTTCACCTTCTCAAAGGAGCTGTTCTTGACTTTTCCTCGTACCAGTTGAGCAGACTGCTCGGGGGTCCAGAATATTTCCTGCATTTTTTTGTTTATATCATTATCTGCCCTACAAAGGGAATCCGTTTTATTCATCAGACCTGTAGTGCCAAGTTGAGGGTCTAATACATAGTAAAAACTAAAATAATCCTAAATGAACAAATGAAGACAGTAACAAAGAACGGCGGGATTGTAGAGGAAGAAGAGGCTGACTGAAAAAGTTTCGAGAGAGCAGTGTTTTTAAGCTGTTCTTCAGAGAAGTTTTTGACAAGTGGAGATGGTGTCAGGAATTTTCCAGGCAGTGGGAACAGGACGAGCAAAGCTTCCCTGAAGACAAGCAATATGCTAAAGAAATAGTAAATCATCCAGTTTGGAAGGAGTATTGGTAAGACCAGCTCATGCAGGGCGTTGAGGTTATAGAAAGGACTTTGACTATTGTTCTGAAGATAATGGAGAGTTAAAAGGTTGTAAGCTGGAGAGACAGATAATTAGTCTTCTGTTTTAGCATTATCACCTGTGGCTGCAGCTGGATAATGAATGAGAGAGACATGAGTGGAAGTTGGAAGACAGTGAGTTCATGGAGATGATGAGAAACTCGATGTTGTGGTTTACGGGTGGGTGGGGGGCAGTGATGGTAAGTGGGGATAGAGATCCGGGCATGATGTGTAGGAGGTACAATGCACAGGACTCAGTAACGGATGAACATGGGGAATGAGGGAGGAGTTTTTAGTTAGTATGAATAGGAAGGCGAGGGTACCATTTACAGCGACGGGTAACCACGCCGGAGAAGCAAGTCAGCTCCACACGCTGGAGATGAAGGTGCAGGCGCCTCGCACACCATGTCCCTTGCGCGACGCCGTCCTCGCCTTCCGCGGTTTGATCGGGAGCCGCAGCCTGCGCTGCGATTCCGGTTCCGGTTCCGGTTGGCATTTGCACCTACGACCGCCGTGAGCCGTCATGGCTTACTCCACAGTGCAGAGAGTTGCTCTGGCTTCTGGGCTTGTCCTGGCTCTGTCGCTGCTGCTGCCCAAGGCCTTCCTGTCCCGCGGGAAGCGGCAGGAGCCGCCGCCGACACCTGAAGGTAAGAACAGGCCAGCTCTCTCTGAGCTTCCTGGCCCCGAAGAGTACGGAGAACGCTGCTGGAGGGAGGGGTGACTCTGAGAGTCTGCAGCCTTCACCGAAATATCCACCAAACTGACAGGAGAGGGCGGACGAGACGGCGTTGAAGGGCCAGTCCCCACGGTTCCATTGTTCTCAGCAGGTGGCGACCCAGATGGTTCTGCTGCTGGAAGGGCCAGGAATGTATGCGTACATGCCTGGGCATCCTCTAGGTGGCCTTGCATACTCCCGTTTACACGCAGCCACTTCTCTCTTACCCCACTGACTTAACTCATCTTGTCACCATTTGTTCATGTGCTTTGAGCCATGGGTTCCCAGTTGTGTTTCCCTCTTTAGGTTTTCCGTGTTCTGACTCGCCGCTTCGTACGAAATTAAGGCAAATGCAATTGGTACAGCAAACCTTAATTCGTTGTTTTTTTCAACTTGGTGCTGGGCTCTCACTGCTTCAGGGTCTTCTTGTGCCTTTAAAAATATATCCTGAAGATTTTAATAACCCCAGTTTCAGTTGCTGAGGTGTGGTTATGAACGAATTATTACGTTCCCCTTATTGAAGCAGTATTTATCTGTTAATTCTTCGTTGTTGGCATGATATATGTGGCGTTTAAAAATTCATCCTCTTAGCTGCACTGGGGCCTTTTACAGAATGAGTGTAAAGGCATGGTGCTGAAGGCTGGGAGAAGGAACCAGAACAATTCTCTACAGGTCATGAAGTTCTACTGGTAACTTTCTCCTGTAAATTATCCTTGTAACATCTTTGAGACATGATTTTACGGTGTCTGAACACTTCCAGTAATGTTTAAACTGTTGATTGCTGGACAGCTCCTTTTGAACTGTAAACCACTTCTCTCTGCTTAATGCACATTGGCTGTAGTTCCATTCTCTTGAGCATCATACACGCTGTAAATGCAAAGCACCAAGCTTCAGGGGTGGAGGGCAGATTGAACACATAATTCTGTTTACAGAATTTGCCTGATAATCTGTGCTTGTAAGACTATCCACCTGGAAGAGACTTCTAAAACATATTTGCATATTTGTTCTTTTTTTTCTTTCTGTCTCACTGCAGTAATCCCAAAGATTTTTACCTACTTTGTCTAATGATATTGTCTACCTTGAAGAAGAGTAAATTCATGATGATCCTGAACAGTGAAGATTCTTCGAAAACAGTTTTTTGGTTTTTTTTTTCTTGTCTTTCTATTATGGTGAATTATCTTGAACAAGTACTACTGATTGTGAGTGGGAGACACTCTTCTAAACGTTGTAGAAAATATAGAGTGGAGATTAGACATGGGGTTGTTCCCTTGAGAACTCAAGTGTTGGTATTCCGTGTTCTCATCTTAGGATCTTTGTACTTTCAGTTTTCTTTATTCCTGAAGTGCTGTGCTCTTCCCTCAGTGCCCTTCTCATCATTCAAATTTCTGCTCAAATGAAACCTCCTTAGAGAGATTTCCCCTGATGACACTAACTCTTTCCTCTCATCATTCCCTATTTTATCGTGTTTTATATTCTTCCTGATAGGCATCACTATATGATATAAAATATTCTTAAGTGTTTACTTGTTTTTTTGTCTCCACCTTCTAGAATGTAAGTTTGCAAGGGTAGGGACTTTATCTTGTTTATCACTATTTTTTCAGTACCTGGCATATAATGGGCAGTCAATAAATACCTTAAGATTATTAAGCTACTAATATTGTAAATTCTGTTTTTGAGAAAGAGAAGCTACTGAAGTAGTATAACCTAGGAAAAAACTTACCTGGAATGATACATTCCAGTAACTGAAACTTGCAGCAATGAATCTTAACCATTTTGGGGTTACATACCCCTTTGACAATCTTATAAAAGCTATGTATTTTCTTTCTTTCTCTCTCCTTTCTCCCTTCCTCCCTCCCTCCCTCCCTTCCTCTCTTCCTGGCCCCCTTTCCCTTTCTTTTCCCTTTCCCTGGGTCTCACTCTGTCACCCAGGCTAGAATGCAGAGTCATGATCACAGCTCACACCAGCCTCTCCTTCCAGGGCTCAACTGATCCTCCCACCTCAGCTTCCCAAGTAACTGAGACTACAGGCACATGCCACTATGCCTGGCTAATTTAAAAATTTTTTTTTGTTTGTGTTTGTTTTTGTATGGAGATGGGGGTCTCATTGTTTTGCCTAGGCTGGTGTCGAACTCATGGGCTCAAGTGATCCTTCTGCCTCGGCCTTCCAAAGTGTTGGGATTACAGGCGTGAGCCACTGCACTCAGCCTAAAAATTAAAACTGTATTTTCTCTCTAGAAAAATGTACGTACTCTATAAATTTACTCAGAATTTCAGTATCAATTCAGAGAATTCGCAGAACCCAGAAATCCCTGCTTTGAAGAAAGGAATAACCCTGAGTATTTGAAAATTCTTGAAAATACGTGTCATTATGTCTTCCATTTTTGCCCATTGATGTGCGTGAAACAAGCACAGTTCCCTTTCCACATGAAAGCCTTTAAGATCGTCTTTTAACAAATATTTATGATGTACCATATCACATACTATGCACACAGTATACAGACACTATGTATTCCAAGAAAAACTGAGTGCACTCCATGCTTTGAGGAGGCCACAGTTTAGTAAAAGAAAGCAGACATGTCAACAGATAAATGCAAAACAGACATGTCAGCAGATAAATGCAAGAGTGTTGGTCACAGTTACTGAAGTCTGCACAGGGAACAGTGGAGACACGTATGCAATGGTCAGTGTTATTGGGACTTAAGAAGGGTTTCATACACCAGGTGCGACAGCTCATGCCTGTAATCCCAGCACTTTGAGAGGCTGAGGCAGGAGGATTGCTTGAGCCTGGGAGCCTTGGGCAATATAATAAGACCCTCCATCTCTACAAAAAAAAGTTTTTTGTTTTTTTTTTTTCAATTAGCTAGGCATGGTGGTGTGTACCTGTAGCCCAGGCTACTCTGTAGCCTGAGGTGGGAGGATCCTTTGAGGTCTGGAGGTCAAGGCTACAGTGAGGTGTGATTGTGTAACTGCATTGCATCCTGGGCAACAGAGTGAGACCCTGCCAAAAAAGAAAAAAAAAAAAAGACGGGTTTCATAGAACATAGAGGAGGGAAGTCTTTTTTTGTTTTGTTTTGTTTTTGATAACAGCTTTCTTGAGATCTAATTTACATATCATACAATTCACCCACTTAAAGTTTACAATTTATTGGGTTTCAGTATATTCAGAGTTGTGCAACCATCACCACAATCAATTTTAGAATATTTCTTCAGTCCCCAAAGAAACCCCATACTTTTTAGCTATTACTCCACAAATCCCCCACCCCACCTCCAGCCCTAGGCAACCACTGATCTACTTTATGTCTCTATAGATTTGCTTGTTCTGAACATTTCATGTAAATGGAATCATACAATATCTGATCTTTTGTGACTGATGTCTCTTAACTAGCATAATGTTTTCAAGGTTCATCCATGTTGTAGCATGTAGCAGTACTTCTTTCTATGGCTGAATAATATTTCATTGTGTGGATATACCACATTTCATTTATTCATTAATCAATTGATGGACATTGAATTTTTGCCTTTTAGCTATTGTGAATAATGTTGCTACTGATGTCTGTATACAAATTTTTGTGTGGACTTAATGTTTTCATTTCTCTTGGGTGTGTACATTTGGAAAATGTGAGCATTCCAGCGTGGCTGGAACTAAGCGTGGAATTTCTAGGTCATATAGTTATTACATGTTTAACCTTTTGAGGAACTGCCAGACCATTTTCCAAAGCAGCTGTACCATTTTACATGACCAACAGCAGTGTAAGAGGGCTTCTGGTTTCTTGTCAATACTTGTTTGTTATCCGTCTTCTTGATTATAGCCATCCTAATGGGAATGAAATGGTATCTCATTGTGTGATTTTATTTGCACTTCCCTGATGACTAATGACATTGAGCATTTTTTGTGTGTTTATTCACTCTTTGTCTATTTGTATATCTTGTTTTGGAGAAATGTCTATTCAGGTCCTTTTAACCCTCTTTAAAAGTTGGATTACTGGCCTTTTTTTTTTTTTTTTTTTTGAGAGAGAGACAGGGTCTCATCCTGGTGCACAGGCTGGAGTACAGTGGTGCCATCATTACTCACTGCAGCCCCAAACTCCTGGGCTCAAGTGATTTTCTCACCTCACCCTCCCAGGTAACTAGGACTACAGGTGTGTGCCACCATACCTGGCTAATTTTTAAAATATTTTGGCAGAGATGAGGCTCTCACTATATTTCCCAGGCTGGTCTTGAACTTCTGGTCTCAAGTGATCCTCCCACTTTGGCCTCCTGAAGCACTGGGATTACAGGTGTGAGCCACCACACTTGGCCTCTTGTCTTTTTATTGTTGAGTTGTAAGAGTTCTTTGTATATTCTAGGTACAAGTCTGTTATCAGATATATGATTTGCAAATATTTTCTTCCATTCAGTGGTTGCCTTCACTTTCTTGATGGTGCCCTTTGAATAAGAAAAGTTTTACATTTTGATGAAGTCCAGTTTATCTACTTTTTTCTTTTGTTTCTTCTGCTTTTGGTGTCATATCTGAGACAAACTGCCAAACCCAAGGTCATGAAGATTTATGCCTATGTTTTCAAGTTTTATAATTTTTGCTCCTGCAGTTAAGTCTTTGATCCCTTTGAATTAATTTGTGTATATGGGTAAGGTAGGAGTCCAACTTCATGTGGATATATAGTTGCCCCAGCACCATTTGTTGAAAAGACTATTCTTTTCTCATTGAATTGTTCTGGCACCCATGTCAAATCAGTTGACTCTAAATGTAAGAGTTTATTTCTGGACTCTCAATTGTACTACATTAATCTATACACTTATCCTTATGCCAGTATCATGCTGTCTTAATTATTGTATTTTTCTAAGTTATGAAATCATGAAATGTGTCCTCCAACTTTGTTCTTCTTTTCCAAGATTGTTTTGCTATTTTGGGTCCTGTGACCCAGCATTTCCATATGAATTTTGGATCATCACTTTAGTTTCTGCCAAAAAAAAAAAAAAAAAAAATGCCAGCTGGGATTTTGATATAGTGAACTGAAGCAATTTGGAGAGTACTGCCATCTTACCAGTATTAAATCTTTCAGTCTGTGAACACAGGATTTCTTTTTTATTTATCTAGGTCTTTAATTTATTTTAAAGGTGGTTGTAGTTTTTAGTGTGAAAGTCTTATTTTGTTAAATATATTCATAAGTATTTTATTCTTTTTGATGTTGTTATAAATTTTGTTTTCAGATTGTTCCTTAGTGTATAGACAATTAGTTTTTGTATATTGATACTGTGTCTTGTCACCTTGCTGAACTTGTTACCTGCATATAGTTTTACTTTTTTTTTTAAACTGAATGCCTTTTATTTTTATTTTTACTTTTCTTTGCCTAACTGCCCTAGCTGGAACCTTTAGTACAATGTTGAATAGAAGTGGTAAGAACAAACATCCTTTCTTGTCCTTGATCTTAAGAAGAAAGATTTCATACTGGCATATGTAATGTTATCTGGGGGCATTTCATAGATGCCTTTTGTCAGGTTGAGGAAGTTCCCTTGTATTCATAGTTTGTTGAGTGTTTTTCGTTATGAAGGGGTATTGAATTTTATCAAATACTTTTCTCTATGTCTGTTGAGATGATTATGTGGGTTTTGTCCTTTATTGATGTGGCATATTACATTAATTGAAATTTAGATGTTAACCCAGCTTTACCTTCCTTGGCTAAATTGAGGAGGCAACTCTTAAAGTGTTCTGTTTTGTTTTGTTTTGTTTTTAAATAATCCAGATGAAAAAGAAGGACATTCTAAGCAGAAGAAACACAGAGCAAAGAAACACAGAGGCTTAGGGCCAGGTGCAGTGACTCATGTCTATAATTCCAGCACTTGGGGAGCCCAAGGCGGGCAGATTGCTTGAGGCCAGGAGTTCGAGACCAGCCTGGCCAACATGTAGAAACCCTGTCTCTACTAAAAATATAAAAATTAGCCCGGTGTAGTGGTGCATGCCTGTAATTCCAGCTACTTGGGAGGCTGAAGCAGGAGAATCACTTGAACCTGGGAGATGGAGGTTGCAGTGAGCTGAGATCCCGCCACTGCATTCCAGCCTGGGTGACAGAGCAAGACTCTGTCTCAAAAAAAGAAAAAGAAAAGAAAAGAGAAGAGAAGAGAAAAGAAAAGAAAAGAAACATAGAGCCTTGAAGTATCCTTAGAGTTGTGAAAGAAGACACCAGAGAAGTTGCCATGGGCCAAATTGTGAAGGTTTTTTCCTGTCATACTTAAGGAGTTTGGGTTTTATTTTAAAGGCAGATGAGGCATCATTGAGTGTGTAAGGAAAAGAGAAACATTTAACCTGGTTTTAGAAAGGACACCCTAGCAGCAGTGTAGACACTGCGTTGTGAGGATTTCTTCAGGGAGAAGATTGTTGTAGTCATCCAGTTGAGACATCATGAGCATCAGCAAGTCATTGTCATTGGGCTCATCAGTTAGGATGCTTGTGACAAGTGACAGAAAAGTCAGCTTGACTTGTCTTAAGACAGGGAATTTATTGACTTGTGTAAATGAAAAGACCCTGTGTTAGAACTGTCTTGCAGTATGGTTTGATCAAGAGACTCACAGTTGTCACATTGGGGCTCCAGCTCTTATTTTCTGTGTCCTTTTCACTCTGGGTTCATTCTCAAGTTGGTTCTGTACCCTGGCTGCTCTCTCAGGGTAGTAACAATGGTTGAAAAAGTTTCAGACATTACCGCCTCACATGCAATTGCCCAGAGAAAGTGAGAGTGTCTAATTTATATATGTGTGTGTGTAGAGCTGGCCTGGAACTCCTGGCCTCAAGTCATTGTCCCACCTCAGCCTCCTAACATGCTGGGATTACTGCACTTTGCTGGGCACAGCTCCAGGCTTCTTTTCTTTTAAGTCCTCCTTCACTCTCACCTTCCAGCCCTACTCCCCAGATTCTTTCCCAGAAGTTCCAGCAAACATATCCACTCACGTTAACAGCTTGAATTAAGTTAACTTGTGGTGCCGTGGGTAGACAGAATATAGTGATGAATCCACTCTGGAGTTGAGAGGAGTTTCCAAAGGAAAATATGGATATTGGAGCAAGAGAGGTTATCAATGGATAGACTGGAGGAAAGAGAACAATTTTAAGAGATATTTTAAAATAGAATTGGAAAGTGAGGGAGAGGGAGACATCTAGATCATTCTCAGGTTTAGGTGAAGGTGTAGATGGTGATTTCCTTTGCCAAAATAGGAATGGAGGAAAAGTAGATTAAAGGTGTGTGAAAGGAAAATAAAAACTTGGGACCCCAGTTCACTATGCCAAAAGGAAAAAATTAAGCTGAAAGCTGAGTCATGCAAGAAACTGCCTTTCCTTTTGTTCCTAAGCAGGTAGCTACAGATAAAAAATTAAGTATCTCCACAGGTAGCTACCCTATGTTCACCTTATCTTATGTAAAGTGCCGATTTACTGAGCACCAGATGAATACATAATTCACTATTCCCCTACCTACTCGTTTTCTCTTGCAACATATGGATTACCGTACCCTTCTTTCCCCTCCAGCATACTTTTCCCCTTGAAATATTGAAGCCCTTAAAATCATCTTTGGAGAAAGGCACAGACCTTTCTCCTGGGTGTGTCCTTAACGTTGGCAAAATAAACTTCTAAATTGATTGAGGCCTGTCCCAGATACTTTTTGGTTTACAGGTGTAAGATGATTAATTCAGGAATTGAAAAAGTAGTATTATGTCCCTTTCTTCAGTCTTCTTTCCTGTGTTAACATCCCTAGCTCCCTCTTCCATTCCTGGTATGACCTAGTTACAAGTATTTGAACATAGCCCTCTTAGAAGAGGCTCTTAGAACTGCAAATAACAGCATATCTAAGACAGTTCATGAAAGACCAATGTGTTGTTTCCCTGCACTTTTCTTTTTCTATACTTAATGCTTTCTGGGGATTGCTTTAGTTTGTAGCATTTTACTTGCTGACTTTGCTATATGTTATAATTCTGTGCCTTTTTTTTTTTTCCTTTTAGTAGGAGCTGCTCATCTAGGTTTTGTTCATTTTCTACTGTTCATTTGATGTTTCAGAATGAAATGTAGGACTTTGTAGTTTTCCCTGTTGCATTTTATCTGTTTAAATTTGGCCAAGAATTCTAGCTCTTGAAATTTTTTCAGAGCATTCATTGTTTTATTCAGTGTATTTGTTTACCATTTCTTACTTAGCTGTGTGCCATTCATGATTTTTAAAAAACTTTTTGTTAAAGGCATTTTCTAACATAAGCAAAAGTTAGTAGTAAAATGAATCCATATCACCCTGCTTCAGCAGCCATCAATACATGGCCAGTCTTGTGTCATGGGTATCCCCACCCTCTTTTCCCCCATTCACTGGATTATTTTGAAGGAAATCCTAGACACTGGATCATTTTTCATCCTTAAATGCTTCAGTATGCATCTCTAAAAATGGATTCTTATTAAAATATAGCCACAATACCATTGTCACATCTAAAAAATCAATACTTCCTTAATGTCATTAAATATCTAGTTGATGTTCAAATTTTCCTACCATGTTATAATTTTCTTTTTTTCTTTCTTTCTTTTTTTTTTTTTTTAACAATTTTACCTTTGACTATGATCAGCATGTTTTCTCTTTTTGTTTGTTTTTTGAGACGGAGTCTCGCTCTGATGCTCAGGCTGGAGGGTGGTGGCAGGATCTGAGCTCACTGAAACCTCTGCCTCCCAAGTTCAAGCAATTCTCCTGCCTCAGCCTCCTGAATAGCTGGTATTACAGGTACCCACCACCATGCCTGGCTCATTTTTTTGTATTTTCAGTAGAGACAGGGTTTCACCATGTTGGCCAGGCTAATCTTGAACCCCTGACCTCAGATGATCCTCCTGCCTTGGCCTCCCAAAGTGCTGGAATTACAGGCATGAGCCACCATGCCCGGCCTCAGCATGTTTTCTTGATAGGTCAAATTATTGTTTTAAATGTATTAGTCATTTAAAACTGCTTTTAGAGTCCAATCAGTCTATTCACGGAAACGTTTTGTTTAGGGTCATTCAACCAGTTGGTTATTTGGTTGCACTATTCCATCTTACTCTGTCACCCTGGTTTGTCTGCTTCTTCCTTCCCCACTTCAGTCTATTCTCAATATAGCTGCCATAGTATTATGTTGAAGCTTAAGTCAACTCACATCTCTCCCCTCCTCAAAATTCTCCAGCAACTTCCTGGCTCAGATGAAAAGATAGTCTATACATGACCCAAAAGGTCCTATATAATTATCTTCCCCATTTGCTTCTACTTTTGTATGTTTCTCACTTTGTTGTGGCCACACTGGCTGCTTCCTCACTGTTCCCTGAATATACCAAGCATACTCCCAATTCATTGCCTTTGCATTTGCTGCTTCCGTTGTTTGAAATGCTCTTCTTTTGGATATCCATGTGCCTTTTCCTTGATCTTCGTGTTTTCTCTCAACTTGCATTTCCTGATGCCTTCTCTGGCCATTCCAGCTAAAATCTTAACTTCCAACACTGTCCTACCCCGTCTCCCTGCCTTATTTTTTGTCCTTAGTATTTATCATTATCTTGTTTATTGTCTCTTTTCCTGCTTAGAAAGGAGGCCCTGTGGCCGAGCGTGGTGGCTCATGCCTGTAATCCCAGCACTTTGGGAGGCCGAGGCGGGTGGATCACGAGGTCAGGAGTTCAAGACCAGCCGGGCCAACATGGTGAAACCCTGTGTCTACTAAAAATACAAAAATTTGCTGGGCTTGTTGGCAGGTGCCTGTAATCCCAGCTATTTGAGAGGCTGAGGCAGAGAATTGCTTGAACCCAGGAGGTGGAGGTTGCAGTGAGCTGAGATTGTGCCACGCACTCCAGCCTGGGCGACAGAGTGAGACTCCATCTTAAAAAAAAAAAAAAATGGAGGCTCCGTGAGGCTAAGGATTTATATTTGTTTTGTTCATGGCTGTGTGTCCAGCTTTAGATGAGGCCTGCACATAAGTAGACAATAAATATTTATTGAATGAGTGAAAGAATGAGTTAATTAATTAGAGCTGGTTCCTAGGGATCATGACTTCCTCTATTAGCATTTGTAAGCCATTACCTTATTATTATTGCATTCATTATGGTTACATAAATGATCATGCAACCATATGATAGACTATTATGAATTCAGTAATTTATATTCATGAAGAGTTTTAAATGACATGGGAACATTGTATGATATCAGTGAAAAGTAAAGATATAAACTCACTAGAAAGACGTCAACATTTTAACAGTGGATATTTCTAGATCACGTAATTATGAGGAATTCTTTAAATTTTTCTGTACTTTCTCAATTTTTTATAGGTATGCATTTCTTTTATAATCAGAAAAAAAGTACTTTCTTTTCCCTTCTACATCCATTCAAAAAAATGTAAGAATCCTTTTTAAAATCTAGCCCAAGAGTTGCAACCTGTTCACTTCTCTGTAGTTTGTAGAGTTTGTCATCCACTTTCTGCTTTCCACAGACTGGAACAGTAGTTCTCTATCTCCGTTCTTTCAAGACTTCACTTTTTACCAACATAATTTTTTAAATTTTTCTTCAGTTCAGTGACCTTATTTGGAAGTTTTCCCAGTTCTCTTGATAGAAATTATTTAGTGAATATACTTGAATTTATCCTCCTCTGGGACTTTACTTTTGTCCTTAGAATTGTTAATTCTCCACTGAACCAGAAATTTATCCCGTTTGATATAGAAGCAAAATGGAGGTTGACAAGTTCTGTTTTCTTACCATTTTATCCTAAGGCAAATTGCCTTTTTTCTCTAAACATCACTAAAAACACCCCTTTTGCTTTTGCTAGCCTTTTTGTAAATCTGGATTTATTTTGGGCCTTGGCCTCCTCGTGTCGTTCTTCCAAGTCTTGCCACTCTTTCATGCTGGTTGCTTATGTGTCTGTCCATCTTTTCTGTCCTTTTAGAAGAGCTACCTGCACATCTTTTTTGTTTTTTTCCTCTGCTGTTCCTACCTGCTTGAGAATTTTTGAAGTGCCCATATAGAAAGGTATTTTAAGGGCTTCCCTCTCAGAGAGCATCTCATGCCGTGGCGTTATGTCTGTTTTCAAAACTTCTTAACTCTGGGCCAGGAACGGTGGCTCACACCTGTAATCCTAGCACTTTGGGAGGCTGAGGCAGACAGATCGCCTGAGATCAGGAGTTCAAGACCAGCCTGGCCAACATGGTGAAAACCTGTCTCTACTAAAAATACAAAAATTAGCTGGGCAATGTGGTGCATGTCTGTGGTCCCAGCTACTTGAGAGGCTGAGGCAGGAGTATCACTTGAACCTGGGAGGTGGAACAGTGACCCGAGATTGTGCTACTGTCCTGCAGCCTGGGTGACAGAGACTCCGTCTCAAAAAAAAAAAAAAACAACAACACGCAACTTCTTAACTCTGGCTTCCTAAAGTTTGTGCTACACGATTCCTACTTTGTTGTCAGAAACACTAAGATCTCATTCTCCTGAGGTTCTCCTTTCATTTCGTCAACCAGTTTCTTCCTTGGTCAGAGTAGCAGTTCGCCTGCTCTCCCGATGTACCTGTGGAACATAAAAATGTCAGCACACTTGGTCTAGAACTTGTCAGTTGTTCCATTGTCAACTGAATGAGAGTTTGAATAGGTACCAGGGTAGTTGAAATACTCCAAGATGACAATGTGCCACTCTGTGTTGGAGGTGGCTTCAAGAGAGTCCTATCTACTACTTCTACTTGGCTGGGAACCTTTGGTGTTCCCACAGTAGCAATGTATCTGGGCATCTTTCCTGCTGACCCTGCCTGAATGCTTATAAATAGGGTTCCTTAGTAGCCCCCCTGCAGTGGCTCTGTTCCTGTGGAATAGCACAGACCCTTTGTCACATATACATATCCACGTATACATACATATACACATATACATGTATGACATACATATATAATTCTTTGTTATATTAAACTAGCTTCTTATGTGTTGGTATGTAAGTGCCTGAAGACAAAGATATTATTTTGGTTGTTTACCATTTATTTTCCCTAATGAAGCATCAGAAATCTACTCTGAAGGAATATTTGAAGGACAGAGATTAGGAAATCATTTTGATTTCAGAGGGTCATTTTCCTGTTCATATATTATGAAAATGAACAGAAAACAATGGACAATTTGAGAGCCCATGAATGCTTGTAAGTTAGGCATTTTTCAAGTTTAGAAACTTACAGGTAAGTGGGTATGGAATACCTTGCTTGATCAGTCATCCTAATTGCCAGTTTCTATTCTAGAAACTATAAAATTGAAAACTGGCAGGATAATGAAGTAAAAAACTATTTTTAGCCCTACAAGTGACTGGGCAGGATCTTGAGATTCTAATAAAGGCTAACACTCACAGTATAATTCATCTAGATCAGGTCAGCAAAGATTGTAGTATGCAAGACCCAGAGCCTGCCCTATGGGGGACCCAAACAAATACAACACTAGGCCTTTATTCAAGAAGTTCTTAGTTTGTCTTCCAGCCGGAGGCCACCAGGAACACACCTGTAGTTGAACAAGTTGAGTGTATTACACATTGCAGCAAGGGAGAATGCACACCATGGGGAATTATGGGGCATCTCAGTAAGGCACTGTTAGAAAAAGTCATTATAGGATGTGGGTTTGTGTTAGGTGATCTGGAGGATGGTTTAAGGATGTGGTACTTTACTCTGAGTTAGATGCTTTCGGGAAGTAAGGCAAATTCTATGACTGGTATCTTAACAGTTTATCTAAAGGGAGGGCCAACTAGAGAAAGACTAAAGCTGTAATTTATAAAGAAGCCCCCTCATTCACATTACCAGCACTAGGGGATATTAGGTGTTTTGTGGCTTGGACAGTATTCATGTTTTCTCTGTGTTCAGACAGATTACAGAGTGGTCTTGTTTTTTTCTTGATCCATCATGATCACAGAATGGCCTTGTCTAATGTTGGTGTTCTGAAATTGCTTATGTGTAACAGGAGAACACCACAACTTATCTGTGAGTACCAAGCCAGCTTATGGCAGTATCAATGCCTAGCTGATAATAGCAGGCCAACTTTTGCATGTTAGAGGCTGCTTTTCTTCTTCTCAGATATGATATACACCAAATAAAATTGGATGGAGATGGTGCTTAGTGGAAAATGTTACCTGTTTTTGTTTCCCAATTCATTTTTAAGTACAGGCTGTAAGACACATTAATAAAACTCTTGAATACGGCCAAGTGTGGTAAGTGCAGTTAAAGAGGCTCAAGCAGTGTGTTTCACAGGCATGGGGAGTAGCATGAGAAAATGCTTTGGGGGTGTGGGGGCAGTATCTGGCCTGGGCCTTGGAGGATTGGCCGGATTTAGATATGTGGAGTTGGAGAGGAAAGCAAAGCCGCTGGAGGGTAAGCATAGGCTCAGAAGCAAGAAGATAAAAGTCAGGTTCAAAGCATGGTGAGAACCCTAGTTTTGACTAAATGAGTGGTATGTAATGGGAAGGTAGTGTGAAGAGGTACTTTTGGGTTAGATTATGGAATTCAGTTGTTTAGGAATTCAGTTTGTGGGGAGAGAAAATCAGAATTTGTTATATACCTACTATATGTGCTAGGTGCTTTGTATATATGATATTATTTAATCTGTAATTCTTGTAAATCCTGGAAAGTAGATATCATACCCGTTTTATAGATGATTAAAATGAGCTCTAGAAAGATTAATTTAACCTCCACTGAAATAGTTGGAGGCACAGCCATAATCTTAACCAGTAACTGACTGAAAAGGTGGCACTCATTCTACTTCAATGTGCTACTTCCATTCTGCTGTAATACAGCCTCTTGTCATCAGTGGAAATCATTAGAAGCTTTTGATGAGAGAAATGGCAAGACCAGTTAGAATTGTGCTTTAGGAAGATTATTCTGGTAACAAAACAGTGGTAATTGATGTGTATTGAGTATATGGATAGGGCCCTGTGCTAAGCAACTTAGATATATAATGATCTCTTTTAGTAATATATAGGATGGATTGAGAGTGGAGAGGTTAATAAAAGATGAAAAAAATCTGATTAAATTAGCAGAAAATGTGAAAGCAGTAGAGAACAAAGCAGAATCAGGTAGAAGGGAAATGTAAGAAGATAGGGCCCTTGGAGGAGACAGGTGAGGAAGAAACAGCTGTTGTCTTGGCTTCTACTTTAAGTAATACTGAATCAAATATGGCCTCTACAACTTCATCAATGTTTAAGGAAGAGCTTGGCTGTCTTAAGGAACTGGCCCCCTTAAGACCTTTTTTGAACCGCTGTTTCTATTTTTTTATTAAAATAGAAACATGTCCAGTTCTTTATAGATTTATTTGACCCAAGAATGAAATGCTGCAGATGAGTTAATGTTGCTTTCAGAAAACTCTTTTGTTAACAGTGCTGAAATTTTGTTTTGTTTTGTTTTAGCAATAGGTATGGTTATTAACAAAGGAAGGTAGAGCTTCACTTTGTAAAATCCATTAATTTTTTTTTTAATTATTTTTTTCGAGACAGATTCTCACTGTCACCCAGGCTGGAGTGCAGTGGCGTGATTTTGGCTCACTGCAACCTCCGCCTCCTGGGTCCAAGCGATTCTTCTGCCTTAGCCTCCTGAGTAGCTGGGATTATAGGCATGTGCCACCATGCCCAGCTAATTTTTCTATTTTTAGTGAAGACGGGGTTTCACTGTGTTGGCCAAGCCAGTTTCAAACCCCTGACCTCAGGTGATCTGCCCGCCTTGGTCTCCCAAAGTGCTGGGATTACAGATGTGAGCCACCTCACCTGGCCAGAATCCATTAACGTTAAGTTTTTAGTTAAGCTTAAATGATAACCTAAGTGAATTTTTTTTTTTTTTTGAGATGGGGTCTCCTTCTGTTGCCCAGGCTGATCACACCACAGCCTCAAGCTCCTGGGCTTGAGCAGTCCTTTTGCCTCAGCCTCCTGAATAGCTGGGACTACAGGCGCATGCCACCATACCCGGCTGATTTATAAAAGTTTTTGTAGAGAGGAGGTCTTGCCATCTTGCCCAGACTGGTCTTGAACTCCTGGGCTTAAGCAATCTTCCCATCTCAGCCTCACTAAATGCTGGGATTAAATTTTAATAATTAAGGAAACCTAAATATGGGCAAAGCTTTCAATAAACAATTAGGATTTAGTCACGTTCCCTTTTACGGAATATTGAAGTACCTGTAGAGATAGTCACACAGCTGTTTTGTTTTCTAGATTAGAAAACCTACAGTTTTATGTTCTGATATCTTTATTCTGATTTCTTTAGCTGTTTTTAATAAAGCAAACTTAAAAAAACACATCTTATTTGTAATGTAACTATGAACTAGAACATTTGTAATAGAGAAAATTGAAAATAATCTAAATGTTTATCAGCAGAAAAGGGGTAAATTATAATATGATCATACAGTGTGATGCTATATTGCAGTTTAAATGAATCAGCTAGAGCTATACATATCAACATGGATACATTTATTGGCCAAAGTGTTGATTCCCCCTCTGGAAAAAAAGACAGAAGAGGAAAGTTGGAGAAGTCTGTGTCCAATATAATCCCATAATATAAAGGAATTTTTTAAATTGTGGTAAGCATTTTGAGGTAAACAGTTCAGTAGTGTTAAGTACATTCACATTGTTGTGCAACCGTCACCACTGCCTATCCACAATATGAAGCTTTAAAACATTCAAGGCAATATTATATGTTGTTTATAGAAGCTTATATATTGTTTATAGATGCATAGTTATGCAGTAAAATCTAAAAGCACGCATTCTAATAATAAGCACCAAAATCAGAATGGTGTTTATCTCAGAGAGGGTGTGGGGGAAAAGTACACAAGGGACTTCAGTTATATTTGGGCGGTGGATATACAAGTGTTCATAAATTATCTATACTTTTATATACCTGGCATATTTCATAGTTTTAAATTTTTCTTTTGTAAAAAAAAATTCCCACTAGAAATTTCCAAATGTTTTATAATCATTAACTTTTTATAGATTCTGGGCTATTCAGTTTTAAGAAACATGGTGGTACCAAGATCCAAGAGGTGAGGTTGCTACCTGTTGAGGCCTGTTAACTTTACAAGAAGAGAAATCTTTGCCAAATGCAGTGTTGTCATTGTTGCCTACCATCTTAAGTGTCACAGGTAGCAGATGTTGTAGGTCTCAAGCCTAAAGGTTGGAGAGAATGAATCTATAAAGAAAGGAAATGCAAGAGGAGAGCAGGTTTTAGGAGGTGAAGATGAGTTCGTTTTTAGGCTTGAGATGGTAGACATACAAGAAGACATATACTAATTGAATTTAGAGATAAGAGACAAGAGCTTGGGGGAAAAGTTAGAACTAGAAGTACACATTTGGAAATTCCAGTGTATTCCTTGAATAAATGAGTTTGCCAAAGGAAAGTATAAAGAAAGAACAGGCTGAGACAAAGTATTGGGGAAGGGGATTAAAGAAGAACCAGTGAAAGAGATTGAGAAGGAATAGGTTGAAGGACAAGTGGAAAAAGAGAAGAGTAATGTGCCATAGAGATTAAGGCAGGAAAAATTGTCAAGAATTTATTCAGATTAATCCAGTATTTATTGAATGACCACTGTGTGATAATCACTTTTTTGTATTGCAGAAAATTAAGAGTGAGAACTGAGAAAAAGCCATTGGATTTGACGGTTAAGGTAGAGTTACTATGTCATTGTAATTATGCTCCTTGTCTGTAAGCTCTTTTTAAAGACAGAGATCCTGTTCTATTTGTCATTCTAATCTCAGAGCCTGACACATTGTCTGTCACATTGTTTAGTGCTCAGCAGTAAATATGTGAACAATAATACCAAATATAAAGTACTCAGATTTCTTCTAGGATATAAAACATATTTTTTGCTATCTAGTCTATATGTTCCATTGCTCTCTAAATCTCTCTTCTGTCTTTGAAAATAGTATTTTTTACTTTTTCAACACCTCTTTGATATTATCAGTAACCTTCTTAATTCTTATACAAGTTTCCTTATCAATAACTTCTTTAATCAGTTCTAACATAGGTTTCTTCTGACCTCATCATGATTCATTCATTGTTGCTTTTTGAAACCCTATTTTTTGTTTTCTTTCTTACTCCTGTTACTCATTCATCAACTCTATATAAAGACAGTCCTATCAGTCAGAGCTGTGTACAGGTAGCATGAACTTCCTGGGGAAAGCATTGTTTTCTATCCTGTGGTATACAGCAGAATCAGGACCACAATTTGAAGCATATGAGTGTATTAAACACAGGTGGTTAGACTAGCTGGCTTTAAAAAAAAAGTTTTGTTGAGAAAGAATTTACATACCATGCAATTCACCTATTTAAAATGTACAGTCACTGTAGTTTTTAGTGTATTCATAGAGTTGTGCAACTATCACTACAGTCAATTTTAGAACTTTTTAAATTACACACCTCCCCACCAAAAACTTCATACACATTAGGCAGTCACTTTTTCCCTCCTCTGCACCCCTCCAAATCCCAGCTCTAGGTAATCACTAGTCTACTTTCTGTCTCTATAGACTTGCCTATTCTGGATATTTCATTTTAATGGAACTGTGTAATATGTGGTTTTCCATGGCTGGCTGTATTCACTTACAATATTTTCAGAGTTCACCCATGTTGTAGTATGGATCAGTACTTTATTCCTTTTTATGGCTGGATAATACTGTGTTGCGTGGATATACTACATTTTATTTATCCATTCATCAGTTGATGGACATTTAGATACTATGAATAATGCCTCTGTGAACATTTGTATACAAGTTTTTGTGTGAGTATATATTCCTGGGTGTATACCTAAGAGTGGAATTTCTGGGTCATATGGTTCCTCTGTGTTTAACCTTTTGAGAAACCGCCAGACTGTTTTCCAAAGCAGCTGCACTGTTTTACGTTGCCACTAGCAGCGTATGAGAGTTCCTTTTTCTTTACATACCTCAAACACTTGCTATTATCTTTTTCATTATAGCCATCCTAGTTAGTGTGAAGTGGTATCTCCTCGTGAGTTTAATTTGCATTTCCTTGGTGGCGAATGGTGTTAAGCATCCTTTTCTGTGCTTATTGGACATTTGTTTGTCTTCTTTGGAGAAATTTTTGAGACCTAGTCTCACTTCTGTCACCCAGGCTGGAGTGCAATGGCGTGATCTCTGCTCATTGCATCCTCCGTCTCCTGGGTTCAAGCGATTCTCCTGCCTCAGCCTCCCAAGTAGCTGGAATTACAGGCATGCACCACCACACCCAGCTAATTTTTTTGTATTTTTAGTAGAGACGAGGTTTCACCATGTTGGCCAGGCTGGTCTTGAACTCCTTACCTCAAATGATCTGCCCACCTCAGCCTCCCAAAGTGCTGGGATTACAAGCATGAGCCCCCGCACCTGGCCACAATTGCTCATTTTTACTTGGGTTATTTGTCTTTTTAATGTTGCATGGTAAGAATTCTTTATATATTTTGATACTAACCCTTTTCAGATGCATAATTAGCAAATATTTTCTCCCACTCAGTGTGTTGTCTTCACTTTCTTAATGGTGTCATTTGCAGCACCAGAGTTTTAAATTTTGATGACATCAACTTTGCCTACCTTTTGTTTTGTTGTTTGTGCTTTTGGTGTCCTTAGAAACCCCTAATCCACAGTCACAAAGATTTATGTCTATGTTTTCCTCTAAGATTTTAAAGTTTTAGCTCTTATAATTAGGTCTTTAATCGATTTTGAGTTAATTTTTGTATATGGTATGAGATGGGGTCCAATTTTCTTCTTTTACATGTGAATATCTAGCTGTCCCCACACTGTTTATTAAGACTGGATGACTTTTAAGGCCCCCTTTGACTCTGAGGCTTTGTAGTACTTTGGTTTCTGTTATTGTCTAAACAGGTGGACAGTCAGGATTTCATGTTATGGCCATCCATTTCTCAAGAATATATTGTGTCTGAAAACAAGGATTGCCATTAGTTTATCTGTTTCCAGGCTTCTCAGTTGCCTTCAATTTTATCCTCCTCTGCCTTTTATGATACTGGTTTGTTTCTAGTCATCTTTGGCTAGTGCATCTTTCTTTTCTTTCTCTTTTTTCCACATAAATACAATATTCTTCCAGCCTTTTGGTATTGGGAACCATTCACTCAATTTTAATTAGCTTTGTCATTTAGGTAGCTTAGAGTTTCCTCTTAAGCCTAAATGCAGTATAATAAAAAAATTTTTTTCTGTATTCCATCAACACCTGGAATATAATGTATGAAAAATATATATTCAATTGTTCCCTAACAGTAAGCCTTCCAAGTTTCTTTATTATCTTCTCTATCTTAAACTCTTGATCTTAGAGTTTTCTGACTCCTCCTTCATGAACTCTATATTTTGTTCAGTGTTAAATGGCACTGATTACATGGTAATTAATAGACCTTGGACAAGTTAACTTAAAAAATATGATTTATAAATTTAGAAGAGAAGAGGAGACTTTATTTTTTATAAAGGGTTACAACCTTCAGGGTGACCATTCTGACAGGCTGGGAAGTGTAGCATCCAGCCATAAGCAGAAACACACACTTGGAGGGATGGGCAAAGGGAACAGGAATTCATGCTGAGCAGGGTGGCCATATATACATATTCAATAAGCTGTTGGGGAAGTCATGCATATTTATGAAAGGAGAAGCATGTCCTTCATGGGTCTCATACACACAAAATGGCAGTAATAGTGTGGTCAGAGAGTGGAGTTTTCAGCCCTCTGACATCAAAAGGTGAAGCAGAAGACATGAAAACCCTTACTGTGCATTCTTTGTAGACTAGCCAGAACCATTCTGTGGTTGGTAGTCTCTTATCAGGCAAAAAAGGAGGGACAGCATCAGGTGGTTGGTTGATAGCAGTGATGGAGTTTTTTGAAATGGCTGGTTTCTGTTTGGTAGTTAGGGAAGAAAGGCTAATAGTGGTTTGCGAGGGAAGGGGTATAATGAGGTGGGTTGGAATCCCCAATCCTATCGTAGCCAAGACTTTAGTTTTCAAGGTTACTCTGGGGTCCCCTTGGCCAAGAGGTGACCCATCAGTCAGTTAGTGGGCTTAGAATTTTATTTTCAGTTTATAGACCTAGCCTTTCCTTTTTATAGTTCTAGCCACCACCTCAGAGATTTGCATCTCAGTGCTAAATTACTATAATAGCCTTTTTGATGTTTTCCCAGATCCTAGTTTCTGTCTGTATTAGGCCCTATATTCAGCTGCTAGATTAATCCCCATCAAGTACTTCTCATCAATGTTCACTGTATCAAATTTATATACCACACAAGTTAGCATTTTAACTCCTCCCCATCTTTACTTCTCCTTATCTCTTGTTACTTCCCTAAATGGGGCCAAGCTAACTTGGTAGTAAGTCCTACTTAATGGTTTCTTTGTTCTCAATCTCATGTACACACTCTTTCTTTCCTCCTGGTGTGCTTTCGCTTCTCTCCTATTCTTTCCCTTCAGTGATTGACTCCATTTGACTCCTCTTTTTGTTATTTTTTATTTTTTTATTTTGTTTATTTTTTTGAGAGAGTCTTGCTCTGTCACCCAGGCTGGAATGCAGTGGTGCGATCTTGGCTCACTGCAAGCTCCACCTCCCAGGTTCACGCCATTCTCCTGCCTCAGCCTCCCAAGTAGCTGGGACTACAGGCACCCACCACTAATCCCGGCTAATTTTTATTTTTAGTAGAGACAGGGTTTCACTGTGTTAGCCAGGATGGTCTTGATCTCCTGACCTTGTGATCCGCCCACCTCAGCCTCCCAAAATGCTGGGATTACAGGTGTGAGCCACCACGCCCAGCCAACTCCTCTTTTTTTAAAATAAATATTTTGCATCTTTTCAATACTTGAATATTTAGTTTATCTAGTAATAAGGTCCTTGACACCCTGCTGCTGCTGTTATTTATGTCTTTGTTTAAGATATTCTGGTTTTGAAGGCATTGTTCCATGTGGGAACTATTGTTTCTATTACCTTTATCGCTCTCTTCTTTTCTTGCATATGGCAGAATCTTGAACATAATAGGTATCCTATAAATCTTCCTGGCTGACAGATCTATAAAAGTTTTGGGGGAGATGTGTAATGTCATTCTTAAATTTTAGAGATGCAAAATAATGCTTTTATATAATTACCTGTTTTAATTTTAATATTTTGTTTTATATCAGATTTGAAGATAATATTCTCAACACAGTAAGGTGAAGTTCCACAACATATTACTACAAATATTAGATCTAGTTTATTGAACATTAGCCACCTGATATATCAGATTCTCTCAAGAGAAAAGTTAGCTTCCTGAATGCTGACCAGGCATGCTTTTGAAGGTGCGTGATAGCCAAAGCCAGTACTCATCATTTGATATACTAAGATCCTTGGAAATTTAAAAGGGGCATAGTCACCAGCATCCAGAACAAAGGATTTCCTTATTTTACTGTCTAAAGATCTGCTTCTGTTGCTGACTACTCTTAAAAAGAAGTATTTATTTTCAAAATTTTCCATGTCACTTAAAGTCAATATTGAGAGGAAAAGGAGTATCACTGGAGTGGAGCTTGGCTGAGAAAGGATACAAGGCAGAAGGCAACTTCCAAGCCTGCCTGCCCACCCACCTTCTTTCTTACCTCAGGAGCAGAGTTGACTGAGAACTAAATTCTGATTTTTTAAATCTTACCCAAATTCAGCCAGGCGCAGTGGGCTCATGCCTGTAATCCCAGCACTTTGGGAGACCGAGGGGGGCAGATCATGAGGTTAGGAGATCGAGACCATCCTGGCCAACATGGTGAAACCCCATTTCTACTAAAAACACAAAAATTTGCTGGACATGGTGGTGCATGCCTGTAATCCCAGCTACTCAGGAGGCTGAGGCAGGAGAATCACTTGAACCAGGGAGTCGGAGGTTGCAATGAGCGGAGATCGTGCCACTGCACTCCAACCCGGTGACAGAGCAAGACTCCCGCTCAAAACAAACAAACAAAAAATCTTACCCAAATTCCTACCTAAGGAATTTGGGCCTTGGGAGTCACACCCTACAAACTGTGAAGTCTCATCAGAGGGGTTTTATTTCACACCATATAATCTAGCCCGCTTTCCCACCTGACTCTGGCATAACTTCACATAACAAATAAGAAAATAAATAAAAATATTTTAACCACAAATATATTTCCTTGCCATATCTTGAAACTGCCCTGCAAGGTTGTCTCTTATGGGAAAGGTCCACATTCTATAGTGAATCTCCTTTCCACCCACTGTTTTTTCTTTCTTTCTTTTCAGACCCAGGAGATAATCAACTAAGGCAACCTTTTAAGTCTGATAAGTGTAAACACCCAAAATCTGAGACAGATCTCAGTTAATTTAGAAAGTTTATTTTGCCAAGGTTCAGGACGTGCATCCATGATACAGCCTTAGGAAGTCCTGACGACATGTGCCCAAGGTGGTCAGGGCACAGCTTAGTTTTGTACATTTTAGGGAGACATGATACATCAGTCAGTATGTATAAGAAATACATTGGTTTGGTCTGGAAAGGCGGGATAACTTGAAACAAAGGCAGGAAGACTTAAAGTGGTGAAGGGGCTTCCAGGTCACAAATAGGTGAGAGAGGAGTGGTTGCATTCTTTTGAATTTCTGATTAGCCTTTCCAAAGGAGGCAATCAGATATGCATCTATCTCAGTAAGCAGACAGATGACTTTGAACAGAAATGGGAGGCAGATTTGCCAGGACCAATTCCCCGCCTTGAAGGGGCGCATGATATTTTCCTTTCATGTAAGAAACATTTCACAACCTATTCCCTCAGAAGTCTGCTCAGAGCTGCTTCTGCACAGTAAAACTTGGAAAAACTGGTTGCCACAACCCTTTATCTTAACCTAAACATTTCCTTTCTGTTGATCCCAGGTCTTTAGATAAACTCAACCAATTGTCAACCAGAAAATTTTAAAATCTACCGATAGGCTAGAAGCACCCCCCACCCCAGCCCACCCACCCTTCAAATTATCCTCCCTTTTTGGACCAAACCAATGTATTTGATTGAAGTCTCATGCCTCTCTAAAATGTATAAAACCAAGCTGCACCCTAACCGCCTTGGGCACATGTTCTTAGGACCTCCTGAGGGCTGTGTCATGGGCCATGGTCACTCGTATTTAGCTCAGAATAAGTCTCTTGAAATGTTTTAGAGTTTGACTCTTCATCGACAACTTAAAGACAGTTCTGAGTTTATAGCATTTTATTAACTTTGTTAGTACAAGTTACTTTCTTGTTTTATTCTTTTAGTCCTTTATCCTCAACCCACATTCCAGTTCCCTTTCCTGTTCATATGCACCTACTCTAATGTGTTTATGTCTTTATATCCACATTTGCTTGAAAGATATGTGTGTTTTCAACCTACATAATGGTATTTGCTTATTCTTAACCTAATGCTATGTTTTTTAAAGATGTATTCATGTCGCTGTAGGTGTGTCTAAAGTGTGGTTTCCAAAGCTATGTAGAATTCCATATTTGTATTCACTCCATTTTGATTTTCCATTCTTCCAGTTAAGGAAATGAGTGTTAACTTCAAACTCCCTACTGCACTATTGTCACAGCAAATATTCTCACATAGGTCTATGAAGTCTGTAATTCACATATATATAACCTTATTTGAGATTTTCTGTGGGATTTACTCACCAGAGTGGGATCATTGGATCACAGGGTGTGTATATACAGCCAGATCACTAGGCAGAATATCTGTATCACTTACCCACAGTGCATGAGGATTAATGCCTCTCCACATCTTTGTCAATTTTGTTCATCAAATCCAACAATATTTTTAATTTCTATTTTTAGAGTGTTATTTAGAGTGTTATTTATGCTCTCTAGTATTTTCTGTTCTGTAATGTTATCTCCCAGTGGTTTTTCATACAAGCCTGTTTATTTGGCCATTTGAAGATTCCTTTCTGGTAGTTGGTGTTTACTTTTGATTGCTCTTGATGGAGGAAAAAAAATGCAAGAAAATAGTTGTAACACTTCCCCTTGCCTCTGCCCCTCGCCCCTCCCTCCAATCCCTGCTCTTCCACTCACAAGATTGAGCCCCTTTTACACCCTGTTTGTGCTACATGAATCCTGTCTGCTTAGCTATAGCTGATTGGAAAGAGATGTATACCTACCCAAGCTGAGTACTTAAAGTCTTCCTCCAAGGAATTCGAAATTAGGATGTCTCAGCTAGGCTGTTGAAGAACATGCAGATTGAGGGGTGGGAGTGACCATCTTGCCCTGTGTTCACAAAGAAGCTAGAGAAATGGTCTGCAGAGAAGGAATAAAGAAGATGTGCACAGAAAAACAAAGAAAAAACCTTACGATCCCATAGAGAGGGAGAGAGATTGAGCTAGAATGTGAAAGTACCTGTCCTGGATCCTGATGGCTTTCCAGTTTCTAGTTCTCTTTTCTCCTGAGACTGCATTGTATTTTCTTATCTGTATTAGTTAGGGGTGGCTAACTGCTGTAACAAATAGATTCCACAGTGTGTAATGACCCTAACACAATAGAAGTTGATTTCTCACTCATACAGACAGATCCAGATGACTCTAAGTGAGGTGGCAGCAGTGGAGGGCTCTGTACTACATAGTTATTTAGGTTAGTCCAGGTTGATGGAGGTTTTGCCATTTTCTACCCATGGCTTCCAAGGTCCCCCTTGGTGTCAGCATCCATGCTGCAGAAGAGTAATGATCATGGAGTTGAATAACAAGGGAGGTTTTATAGACCAGGCCTTGAGCTAGCACAGTTATTTACATTCCTTGGCTGGAACTCAGTTACATGGGCATATTTAACTGTATGGGAGTCTGAAAAATGTGGTCTAGCTAAGGACCCAGAAGGATGAGAAAATGGGTTTGGTGAACAACTAGAGATGATCACATCATATTTAGGATCTGTGTGATACCTCTATATCCTTTTAATTAAGTTCCCTTTTTTTTCTTAAACTTAGTTTGAGTTGGCTTCTGTTATTTATACCTTAATGATTTGGTGTTTTCATGATAGCCATCTTTAAAGTAGTAAAGAGATAAAAACTGATTATTATTTTCTCAGGAAAATTGGGCCGATTTCCTCCTATGATGCATCATCACCAGGTACCCACAGGTGGCCAGACTCCTGGGGCTCGTTTCCAGAGGTCTCACCTTGCAGAGGCATTTGCAAAGGCCAAAGCATCAGGCGGAGGTGCTGGAGGAGGAGGTAGTGGAAGAGGCCTGATGGGGCAGATTATTCCAATCTACGGTTTTGGGATTTTTTTATATATACTGTACATTCTATTTAAGGTAAGTAGAATCATCCTAATCATATTACATCAATGAAATATAATATGGCAATAAAAATCAGTCTACATTAAAACTTTTTACAGTTTATAAAATTATTTCAAGTCCATCATCTCTTTAAATCTTGCCTCCTCTTCGTGAGGTACTTAGGATAGCCATTATTTCAGTTTCACATAAGAAGTATTTACTCAGTGTTTAAGTGTTTTGCCCCAAAATTCACAACTAACAAGGCAGAACTAGGACTTGAACCTGGATCTTTTGGTTCTTAATCCAGTGAGTGATACAATTCAAAGCAGTTCCCCACCAAAAAAAAAACAAAAAACAAACAAAAAATTGAATATCTTTACAGGCTGAAAAGGAATAAAGATTTTCTAAGAAGAATGTATTGGGATTGGCACAGTGATTTCCAAATAGCCATTGTTAAGGCCGAATAACACACTTTGTCCTCCTTTTTTCTCCACAGGAATATGAGATGCTGTTTTTAATATTATCTCCAACAATTCTCCTAAGACAGAACTGTCCATCCTGAAATTAAGCCTGATATTTCCTAGCTCTGGGGAGACATGGGTGTGGGTTCTTTAAAGCAGACCCTCAGTTAAGTTCCACCTCCAGGCAGGCCTTTGCAGGTCCCGGGCCCCTGTACTGTGAAGTAGAGGCAGAAGCTTCACTTTGCCCTCCTGTCTAGAGTAAGCTTCAATAAGATGAGTTCTTTCTTGCCCAGGAATTCTGCAGGCAGTCTGAGTTGAGTCTGTAAGAATGCCTGTAGGGTGCCACACATCCATTTTAGATGAGCATGAGCAAGGAAGATGACCTGTAGGGAGATTTTTTCCTTGTGTTAGAAATGCTTGTTCCCTGGTGCCGTAAAGAAATAGCACTTGAACATAAATTTAATTTCCTCAGCAAGGCCATTTTTACTTTCTGCAGAAAGGTTACACTCACCAGCAGTTTTGCCACAAGAGTACACCGAACAAAGGAGATGGTCATTTATAACCTCATGAATCCACCTTACTGCTGTGCCCGGTTTCCATTGGTTGGAACGGGACCTCACATTCTGTATTTGTGCTGATTGGCTAGTGACTTAGAACTTTTTAAAAGAGGCAAAGGCAGAGGAGAACAAAGGAAGGAGGAAGTAACTTGTGGAACGCTGAAAAGGTAAAACACCTTCAAATAAGGATGAGGAACAGGCTATGACCTAATGCTTGCTTGGACCAGTATAAGCATGCCAGGGCAAATATTTAGGCTAAATTGTGGGAGCTAAGAACATAAAGTACCGTGATTTCTTTATTGCAGCTAGCAGATATCTAAGCATGTTAGCACAGGTCCTTGAATAAATTTTGCTTCTAAGAGAAGTTACTATTCCTAATTAGATGGGGAGGAAAGTCTCTTTGAAGAGGAACCTCTACTTTACTGTTTACACTTGTGCCTTGATAATTTTTTACTTGGAAACCTTCTCATCTTTTGGTGTTTTTTTTTTTTTTTTTTTTTTTTTTTTTTTGAGATATTTCTCTAGTGTTGCTATTTGATTTCATTTCTGACTTGATTTTGTTTCCCAACTTTTTTTTTTTACTTGATATGAGGGTTTCCGTGACTTTGAGGTTCTGAGTTGCTGTTGCTATACCTCCTTCAATTCTCAGCTCTCAAAGGGGAAAATAGCCGCAGAGGATGGTGGGAAATGCTCTACTGCCACACCTGGAAACACCCACAGGAACATTAGTAAGTGCCCCTTCTCAGTATATTCACAGGTTATTATTGAGTCAGTTTTATAGCCACAGGGACAGTCTGTGGGTATGTCTTAAAAGCATTTCTCAAAAGTTGCTCCAAAGTAATCTGATGCCATTTTTGCCTTAGTTCTGGGAATTCTCAAAAGTTTTTATATTGATGTTGGGGTTTTAAGGGAGGGATAGCTATAAAAAGTATAGAACCATCAGTTCACTTTTTTATGTATTAGCAAATTAATATTTCACATTTGGAATGAATTACTTCTCATTTTCAGACTTCAAAATATGGGTAGCAGAGAGGAAAGTGGAGGCAGAGAAATCATATCATTGCCAAAATCAGTTTTTAGATCTAGGGAAAGAGTTTAACACTTCTGACTCTTGAAACATGGCCATCAGATACTTATTACACAACTAGAATATTCTGTGTTCTCTGGGGAAATTAAATTTATACAACATGGCTCTTTCCTCAAAGAATCTATAGACTAGAATGTATGTCAGGAAAATAACCTATGAAAAATTTTCCACACACAAAAGAGAGACTTGGCAAAAGCATTGCAGGAAATCATGTTTATCTGGGCTGTAACTGCTTTTTGGATTTACTTCTGGATTTTCTATGAAACTAAATATCCCAGTCACACTTTGCATCCTTTTTGGAAATCTTAAATATTCACAGAATCCTTCAATAAAACTGCTGTGTTCTTCAATGAGATAGTAATGGGAAGTGCAACAGTACAATAGTTTTTTAAAAATTTGTGGTCTCTTTAACAGGTTTAGGGAGTTGTCTGTGATGGTTCTTAGACTGTTGCTTATTTTCAGCCAGTTTTGAGCTTGCTCAACTGCAAGAAAACTGAAAGAGACAGAAGCAGCTATGGAAAAATTAATCAACAGAGTGGGACCTAATGGTGAGAGGTAGGTTTTCATGTAACAGGACTCAGACTATTCTCATTTAGAAAATCAATTCAGGCTGGGAGTGGTGGCTGAGGCCTGGAATCCCACTTTGGGAGGCTGAGGTGGGTGGATCATCTGAGGTCAGGAGTTTGAGACCATCCTGACCAACATGATGAAACCGTTTCTACTGAAAATACAAAATTAGCCAGGCATGGAGGTGCACACCTGTAATCCCAGCTACTTGAGCGGCTGAGGCAGGAGAATCGCTTGAACTTGGGAGGCAGAGGTTGCAGTGAACCGAGATTGTGCCCTTGCACCCTAGCCTGGGCAACAAGAGCAAAATTCTGTCTCAAAAAAAGAAAAGAAAATTCAAAATTATGCTTTTTTTGGATAAATAGACCGCTTATTTTCATTTTATGTACTGTCAGTTTTTAAATTGTGAATGTGTCATTTACGTATTCTTTATCATTTAACATTTTTCATTCACATACTGTCAAGCAATCTTAGTTTTCAAAAGTTTAGTGTTGTGCAAATTATTGTGAAAGTGAATAAATTTGTGAGTAACTCCTATGGGGTGAAATAACTAGGATTTAAGAAAGAAACTTTCCTAGCTGTCTAAAATAGGTATAATTTTAAGTAAAACCACGTTATTGAACATGATGCTTTCTACTTGAGACAAAATGAGAGAAGAGAGCTAGTGTGATCACATTAGGCATTCGTGTTTGTGTCAACTGTGCCAGCACAGACTTAGACATGTAAATTAGATGTTAAGAGCCAAACTAGCCATTTAGAATGTCCCAAAGGGAAGATACTCCTCTTGCTACTAGGGTGGCTGAGGATCTGAAAAGGTGGCTTCAGGACGTTGATAGAAGTGGACAACCACCAAGAAAACGTGGATGTAGAAAGGCCAGGAAAAAAAAACCAGAATGTAAGATTGAGGACAAAGAGGGGTTCAGTTTCAGCTAGGTCTTCTGGCAAGGATGGAGGGAGAATGTTAGGGTGAGTGGCAGAATCCCATGCAGAAGGAAGTGTTGAAATGTCCCTCCTGCATCTTTGTGGGCACACTGTGTACTTTTTGCCCCAAGAAATTCGTTGCTCTATCTTAGCCTGTATTTGCCATCCTTTATAGTGCTAGTACCCTGTGCCCTTTCTGTGTTCACTGGCTTCAGCCTTGCCTCTGTTTGGCTGGATATAAGAGAGTGGGTATCCTCAGATTGCAGCCTCCTGACGTGGCTTTTCCCTGCAACATCTGCAGTGCTGTTGAAATGACATTTATGAGGATGAACCTTGCCTGTGTGGGCCTAGGAGCCTTGACCTTCTTTTTATCTGGAAAGCGGAGTTACTATCTGGAATGTTTCCCAAAGTTGTATAGATACATGAATATATCTTTGTGAGTGTATAATAATAATAGATATTTACCGAACACTTACTAAGGACCACACTCTGAACTAAATGCTTTGTGTACATTATCTAACATATGACTATTTGTATGAGTGTGACTAAACCAATTTGTGCAATTATACTTTTCTGGCCTTTTCTGCCCTAACCATGTAGCTCCCACCTACAGTCTGGGTGGAGAACTACCCAGGCTATTATAGACAGTTAGGTCTGAAAAAATATCTGTACACTCACCTGGGCCATTGGAAACCCCAGGCCACACCTAAGGGTCTTGAAAACCGTAGATGAATACCCGTGGGCAGGACCTCTCACTTGGGAGACCCAACTCCTGGAGCTTGGGGTAAGAGACCACATGAAGATATTTTCTCATTTTTATTTATTGTTGAGTAACAGACTCCCTTAACTCAAATTACTCTACCATTCAACCCATGTGCATGATCTATCTATAGCCCAAGCCAGGGATGCAATATTATAACCTCTAACTACTGTCTGTCCTCTTCATGCCAGATTTACATCTCCTTGTTGTACTACATCTGGAGTTGTACTGTCTCATTTCAGGGGCCACAGGTCCTAGCCCAAAATGTTTACTTTTTGTAAGATGCTGAGGTGTGGACTCTGTGGGAACATATTGATTGAAGCCTGTAGCATGGCAAAGATTGTGTAAAACTTTTTCCACCCTGCCTCTTTGGAACTGGGGAGCAACTGTCTTCCCACTGGAGAGAGCATGGCTTCTGGCTCTTTACCACATCTCTCATTTTTTAGTTCTAAGATGTGATTTTTCTCTCTGGCACTCCTTAATCCAACATCTTTTATCCTTACAGGTAGGCCCTATGGGACTTATGCCCTAAAAACTGTAAGGGCTAAGCAGCCCATATGTTTGTATGTTTTCTGTTGGTATAACTGAATGCCACAGACTGTGTAATTTATAAAGAATGGAGGTTTATTTAGCTCACGGTTCTGGAGGCTGTGAAGTCCAAGGTTTACAGGAGGTATCTGGTGAGGGTCTTCTTGCTGCATCGTCGTATGATGGAAAGGCAGAAGGGCAAGCAAGCATATGCAAAAGAGGGAGGCACCAGAGGCCAGCCCCACTTTATAACAGCCCATCTTGGGATAATGAACCCACTGAGATAATGGCATTAATCTGTTCATGAGGGCTCTGCTCTCATGTCCTAATCACTTCATAAAGGCCCCACCTCTTAATACTGTTGCAATGGCAGTTAAGTTTCAACATGAGTATAGGAGGAGACAAATATTCAAACCGTAGCACCATGTTTCTACATGTTTTCCCTTTTATACTTAGTTTGTGTCCTTTAACCTCAGTTTCTGTGGCATTTGTTCCTTTACAAGTCTGTGCTCCTATGATTATTAGAAAAGCCCAAAATATTCCAGTATTTGTTCTGTCAGATCAAAATTGTATCACATCTCTGGGTTTCTGGGGGTAAGGCAGAAGACACATTCATTTGCAGCCTCTTAGGTCCTTTTATATAATATTCCATAACTGCAGGATGTTGGCTTAAAATTTGAAAACTCTGCAGCTTCTGAAACTTTCTGAAACTTTACATTAATGCTTAAGTAAGAACAGAAATATGGGGAAAGTTTTTGATATTATCTAATAAAACTTTTCAGAAAGCTTTTACTTGTGAGGGATGTAGGTCTGTACACATAGTTGAATAATGAAACATCCTAGAATGTCAGTCTTGTGCCATGTTTTGTCTGATATTAAGCACAGTGTTCATCTCAAGGACACAAAGACTAAGGAAAGGATCTAGGAATCAGAAGTGAGGTGTCCTGATTTCTGTCCTTATGACTTCGGTCCTCTCTTCCCCCACAACACACACTTATTTTTGACTGTGAAGGCTTTTGAGGAGAAATGTCATGATTTGCTGTGCTTTAGAAAAATAACTCTTATAGTAATACATAGAGTGACGACATGCTAGAAGGTTATTGAAAAGGTTTCAACAAATGGTAAGAAATAGGCCAGTGAGAGTGGAAAAGTGGGGATAAATTAAGGGGACCTAATGGAAGAAAAAAAAAATCACAGGCTGTATTCCTTCCTGGAATAGCATGCCCAGTTGTAACAATTTACCTGCTAGAAGCATGGTATGGTCAAGCAGACCATGAAAAAAGCAGGGACGGTGCACCCTCTGGCAGCAAAGTGCCCTGGTGGGCATGTTGAGTACATGCGTGGGGCTACAGATTTTTGCCATGAATTCCTGGAATGTAAACTCTTTGAGGCTAGACTTAGCCTATTTTGTTGAGTGTGTTTGTCTAGTAGGTACTAAGTAAAGACTTATTGAATTAGAATACCTATTCTTTTTTTTTTTTTTTTTTTTTTTTGGGACAGAGTCTCTCTTTGTCACCCAGGCTGCAGTGCTGTGGTGCTATCTCAGGTCACTGCAACCTCCACCTCCCAGGTTCAAGTGATTCTCGTGCTTCAGCCTCCGAAGTAGCTGGGACTACAGGCACATACCACCACACCTGGCTAATTTTTGTATTTTTAGTAGAGGCAAGCTTGTTCACCATGTTGGCCAGGCTCAATTCGAATTCCTGATCTCAGGTGATCTGCCCACCTTGGCCTCCCAAAGTGCTGGGATTACAGTTGTGAGCCACCGTGCCTGGCCCCTATTCACTTTTGATATAAGCATTTGTACGCTTTTGTGGTAGAAGAGGAAATCATGACCATTCTCTGTTGAGGTCCTTTACTTCAATTCCTGACCTCTATATGCAGAGGCCACTGGACATATCTCATAGATACCTACCTTTATCCTCCTCACATGATAAATAATCTATTGAATGAATGAATGTCCAAGATGGAATTAATCATCTATCCCCCAAGTGAACCTACTCTACCTTTAATTTCCATATCAGCAAATGGCTTCACCATCCACTTGGTTGCCCAAAGCAGAAATTAGATGTTATCCTTGATTCACCTTTTATTTTACTTCCCATATCTCATTAATCACCATGTCTTGTCATTTCTATTTAATTAATAAGCCTGTCTTCCTGCAAAAGACTGTAGGCTCTGTGAAGTCAGGGATTATCTTTCTTAGCTGTAGAGCTTAGCACAGGCACATAAAAGGCTCCAAAAAAATATTAGATGAAGTAGAAGAAAGAATGAGTGAGTGAGTGCATGAGTGAGTGAATGAATACCTGTTTTTGACATAGGTCATAGCTATCTCATGTGGTTTCTCTAATTTTGCCACCTTTCAGTTTTCTTTCTGGTTTCCAAACAGATGGATTATCTCTTTTGTTTTAATCCTTCAACAGGTCCCTTTTGATTTTGAAAAAGCACAGAATCTTTAACATAGCTTACACGGTCCTGAGTGACCTGGCCTTTTGTACCTCTCTTACTTTATCTTTCTTTATTACTCTCTCTGTGGTCCAGCCACACTGACCACTTGCTGTTCCTCTAAAATACCTGTATGTTTTTGCCTCTGGACTTGGCATATACTTTTTCATTTGCCTAGCTCCTCTCTCCCCCGACAACACACACTTATTTTGTCTCTGAAGGCTTTTGAGGAGAAATACCACGATTTGCTATGCTTTAGAAAAATAACTCTTACAGTAATATATAGAGTGACTGTATGCTGGAACATTATTGAAAAGGTTTCAGCAAATGGTAATAAATAGACCAGTGAGAGTGGAAAAGTGGGGCCAAGTTAAGGGCACCTAATGGAAGAAGAAAAATCACAGGCTGTATCAGGTTTCTTGGTTGCAAGCAGCCATCTCTGGCTAGCAAAAAGTTTGAAGTGCGAGGAGGCAGAATTTATTGGAAGAATATGGGGTAGCTCATAATGTCAAAGGAACAACTAAACATCCAGGTTTCAGGAAGGGTGGTAACCAGAGCAGCTTTGGGCATTTAGGGAGCAGGAACAAAGGGACAGTCTCCTCATGGACTGTTGTCAGGATGAATTTAATGTCAAAGTATTCAGTTCAGGCTTCACTGTGTTCAAGGTCCAAAAGTAAAGTTGGCTCAACTTGGGTCCTATATTTATCCCTGAATCAATCCCTGCAGCCAAGGGGATGGAATGTGATGATTAGCTGTGGGTCACATGGCCACCCTTGAAGGAGAGGTCGGGGATGCATGGCTCATGCTAACCTTTGCACTGTGAATGGAAGATGAGTTGGTTCCCCAAAAGAAAACCACTAACCAGATAAGAGCAATGAAGAAGAATAAATAGAGATGCATTGGAGATTTACAGCCAAACTGGAAGGAAGATTATGGCATTAACCAAGATAAAATATAAAAGAAGGGAAAGTACATAAGGCTTTGGAGTTGAGATCGTAAGTTCAACACTGAGTATGTCTGAGATGCCATCAGAACATCCATGTGTAATATGAAACAGCAATAGGAAATTTGGTTCTTGAGGTCAGAGCAAAGGGCTCAGGTTTGGAAGTCATTGGCTGGGAGTGAGAGATGGAGAAAATCTCCATGGAGAAAGGTAAGATCACCAAATCTTTGAGGCATATCAGACTCTGCTGCAGTATCCTGAAATCTTTTCCTGATCTGAGTTCTGTTCTAACCATGAATGGTGTTATTAACATCTGTTTAATTCTCTGTGCTTAACTCTTGCTTTTGGAACTTGATGATTCTGCTGGGCTTACAGAATTCAAAATTCTGGTGAGGCTGTTTCCCAACTGTGACCTTTTATTTTTCTATCATCTTAGAATCTTCCATACTCAGCCTCTTCTGGTCTTCCTGTTCATGGAGTTGCTCACGATTCTGAGCCAACTGGGACCTGGTTTCAGGAGGTGAATTTAAGATTAACTTTAACATAGTCGCAAGGCCTCCAAGTGGAAGTGCCCAGGAAATTACTGGAGTTGTGAGATGGGAATTTGTGTGAAAAGTCAAGATTAATAGTAGCATTAGGACATCTTTTCTGTAGAGGTGATGGTCTAATCTGTGATACTGGGTCAGCTTCCTGAGGGCATGATTATAAGAATGGAGAAATGAGAGTCCTAGGATTGAGTCTTGGGAAAATTGTTTTGGGAGGTGGGTGGAAGAAAAGTGAGCCAGGGTCATAGATAAAAGGAATGGTTAAAGAAGTGGGAGGAATACAAATGTCTCAATAGCTAAGGGAGGAGGAGGTTTCAAGCAGAGGATGGTCTATAGTATAGAGAAGTCAAGAAGAATGAAATGTGAGAAAAAGACCCTTGGACTTAGTAAAGTGAAAATCACTTAGGAGTAAAAGTTTTTGCAACTTTTGGTAAAACGATAGAATGGAATCCAGAATTCAGGGAGGTGGAAGAAAATAGTGGATGGTGAGGAAATGGGGATCAATCAAACTAACACATAATTATTGAGCTTTTAATAGTGATCATGGCATTGTGCCTATACTGTTGTCAACTTAATTATTACTGCCCTCTAGGAGTATCAAACCAAGTTGAGATGATAAGGAATCCGTGAAAATATTCATTGCAATAAATTCAGAATATATCATAAAGTAGACCATGATTAATGCATAATGCCAGATATGGACAATAAAGGTATACTTGTTTAGAGTGAAATGAGGATGCTTTGGTTTGGAGTTCTCTGGGAAAGCTCTTGTCTGTTCTGCTTCCTCTAGTCTACCCATCCTCTTTTAGGATAAGGGCTTCTGATTTCCCATGACTTAGGAAACAGAATTAAGACTGTTGCGTTCATTGAAGATCAGAATGCCCTGTGTACAGTCTGGAAAAGTAACGTGCCACCTGAAGAGACGAGAGTTTGTGATAGGCAGGTAAGCTCTTCTAGTTGGCCCCAGAAGCCTCACAGAAAGTGGGTTGTTTTAACAGTAAGAAATAGGGGTTATGTGGGACAGATGAGCAGTTTTGGAGAGTCAGGACTCCTGTACTGATGGGAAGAATAGAGCTGTCAGAGGCCCTGTAAGTATAGGATTTTAGCTGAATGTGGAACAGATAGGCATCTTTAGTAGTTCATGGCTTTGAAGCTACTTGGTGTGGAAGAAGTGGAACTCATGGTGTTTTCGTTTTTCCTTTCACTGAGGTCTCTGGTAATGTTGGCTCTTCATTTTCCTCAGTTACTATCTTCATGTTGAAAGGAGAAATAGTGTTTTCATTTTCCTTATTAGTCATTAAGGCTAAAGTTAGACTGAGCGTAGAAATGAGTGCAGGCTCAGAACTGGCTGTTAGAAAAATAGATGACCATCTCCACAGGCTAGTACAGAGTACATCATTTTTCCTTTGTAAGTGTTGTATTAACTTGTGTTTGGGTTTTAAGAGGAGAATAAGTAGCCTCCATTAAATCCTGCTGCTAGATAAAACTGGTCTCAAAGCAGATAGTTATCAGTCTTCTAAGTAGGACCTTGTTTGCCTAACAGTGTGATGCAGTGCTTTCCTCTAAAAGAAAATAATCATACTGTTATCCTTGAGTCTCATGTTATTTTTGCAGATATTTGCCAGAGCCACACAACTAAGTTGGGATTCAAACCAGGTTTTCCAAAATGTGGAACTTGAGCACTGTGCTTCAAGAATTGCACAGAATGTGATCAGAAGCCTGGATGGTTTTAGTTATAGTGCTTCCATTAAGTGGCAGTATGAATATATAAACAATATTTCTCCTCTGTGGACCCCAGTTTCCCCAATTTCTCTAGTCTAGATGATTGAGTTTTCAAAATTACCCACCTCTGAAATTTTAGAATCTATCCTTATACCTGCACAAGTAAATTAAGCCTGGTGATTTCTAGTAGCATAAATTTTCCTGGTTGATGCTAATGGCCTAGAACATTTTCCTTTGATGACCTTGCTTCAGAGAAAAGTGGCTTGTAGTAAATGGAGTAGTGTGAGTAACAGTGAAATTGTTAGGCGATTGAGAATCAGGGCATTGAGATACACTGAAAAAACACTGAACTGAAAGCTGAGACATCTGGGGTCTGGTCCTAGTATTGACAATAACTAATTTCGGGACCATGGGCAATCACTTTATTCTGGGCTTTAGTTTTCCCATTTATAAAATCAAAACATTGGACTAACATCTCTAGTTCCCAGCTATGCAGTTGGAGGATCAATTCCTAGAATAATTATCTGCTGCAATTGCACTTTCTATTCCAGTATCCAGACAGACCATAGTGATGTTTATGTCTATTGCCTAGGAGTATTTACCACTAAATGGTTGGATTGTCTGATATTTCTAAGCAGAACACAGACTGTGACTTCTGACCAAGAGAAACGGTTGCTGCATCAGCTCCGAGAAATCACCAGGGTCATGAAAGAAGGAAAATTCATTGACAGATTTTCTCCAGAGAAAGAAGCTGAGGAGGCTCCTTACATGGAGGACTGGGAAGGTAAACAGTGTCTTCTCATTTTTTTATTAGCTGTCAGCCCAGAAAAGAGATCGTACAGATTTTTTAAAAATTAGCTTCATTATTGAGGTATAATATATAAACAGGAATATTAACCAGTTTTAAATGTACAGTTGGATGAGTTTTGACAAATGTATAGAGTTTGTATAATCACACCATAATTTTGATAAAGAACATTTCCATCACCCCAGAAAGCTCCCCCTTCTTTGTAGCTAATGCCCTTCTCCTGCCCCTGGCAACAACTGAAGTGCTTTCTGTACCTTTAGTTTTGCCTTTTCTGTGTAAGTGGATTATACTGCATATGCTCGTTGGCTTCTTTGATTTAGCGTAATACTTTTGACGTTCATGTTTGTTATTGAGTGTATCCATACTTTTTCTCTTGCTGAGTAGTAGTCAGTTATTTGCTTATACCATAATTTGTCCATTCACCAGTTGAGGAACGTTTGGGTTATTCCTACCTTTGCACTCTTATGACTCAAGCAGCTATAAACTTCTGCATATGAGTCTTTGTTTGAACATGTATTTGTATTTCTTTTGGGTCTATACCTAGGAGTGAGATTTCTGGGTTTAAGGTAATTGTATATTTAACTTTTTTTGTTGTTGTTTTTCAAGACAGTCTCACTTTGTCACCCAGGCTGGAGTGCAGCAGAGCAATCTCAGCTTGCTGCAACCTCTGCCTCCTGGGTTCAAGTGATTCTCCTGCCTCAGCCTCCCAAGTAGCTGTGATTACAGGTGCCTGGCACCACACCTGGCTAATTTTTGTATTTTTAGTAGAGACAGGGTTTCATCATGTTGGCCAGGCTGGTCTTGAACTCCTGACCTCAAGTGATCCAGCTGCTTCAGCCCCTCAAAGTGCTGGGATTATAGGCATGGGCCACCATGTCTGACCACATGTTTAACTTTATTAGAAACTGTCAACCTGCTTTCCTAAGTAGCTCTTCTTTTTCCCTTCCCAGCAGCAGTGTATGGCAATTGAAGTTACTCCACATCCTTGGTAACACTTGGTCTTGTTAGTCTTTTTAATTTTATCTGTTCTAGTGAGTGTAAAATGATACCTTAATTGTGACTTTAATTTACCTTTCTCCAATGACTAATGATGATGAACATTTTTTCATGTGCTTATTTGCCATCTGCATATCTTTGAAGTGTCTGTTCAAATTGTTTGCCAATTTTTAAATTGGGTTGATTAGGTTCTTGTTGGGTTGCAAGAGTTCTTTATATCTTCTGAGTACAAGTTATTTGTCATTTCTGTATTTTGCAAATATTTTCTGTAGCTTGCCTTTATATTTTCTTTTTTTTTGTTTGTTTTTTTTTGAGACGGAGTCTCGCTCTGTCGCCCGGGCTGGAGTGCAGTGGCCGGATCTCAGCTCACTGCAAGCTCCGCCTCCTGGGTTTACGCCATTCTCCTGCCTCAGCCTCCCGAGTAGCTGGGACTACAGGCGCCCGCCACCTCGTCCGGCTAGTTTTTTTTTTTGTATTTTAGTAGAGACGGGGTTTCACCGTGTTAGCCAGGATGGTCTCGATCTCCTGACCTGGTGATCCGCCCATCTTGGCCTCCCAAAGTGCTGGGATTACAGGCTTGAGCCACCGCGCCCGGCCCTTTATATTTTCTTAACAGCATCTTTCAAAGAGTAGAAGTTTTAAATTTTGATGAAGTCCAACTTACCATTTTTTTCTTTATGATTTACTTTTTTTTTTTTTGAGACAGAGTCTTGCTCTGGCCCCCCAGGCCTGAGTGCAGTGGCGCCATCTTGGCTCACTATAAGCTCCATCTCCCAGGTTCACACCATCCTCCTGCCTCAGCCTCCCTAGTAGCTGGGACTACAGGCGCCTGCCACCATGCCTGGCTAATTTTTTTGTATTTTTAGTAGAGATGGGGTTTCACCGTGTTAGCCAGGATGGTCTCAATCTCCCGACCTTGTGATCCGCTTGCTTCGGCCTCCCAAAGTGCTGGGATTACAGGCATGAGCCACTGTGCCAGGCCCATTTTTTATGTTCTGTTTAAGAAATATTTGCCTAACCCAAGGTTTGCCTAACTCCCATGTTTTCTAGAAATTTTACGGTTTTAGCTTTTACATTTAGGACTGTGATCTATTTTGAGTTAACCTTTATAGATGGTCTGAGGTGTCAGGACTGAGGTTTATTTTTTTCCATATCAAATACCCAATTGTTCAGCTTCTTTTGTTACATTTAATTAGCTTGACATTAGCTTGAAAAACCAGTTGACCATGCATGTGCTTGTCTGTTCTAGGCTCTATTCTGTTCCATTGATCTGTATGTCTCTACTTGTACCAATAGCACATGGTCCTTATTACTGTGTCTTTATAGTAAGTCTTGATTTTGGGTAGTTCAAGTTGTTCAGATTTTTTTTCCAAAATTATTTTGGCTATTTCCTTCACAATTTCAGATAAATTTACAGTTAGTTTGTCAGTTTTTATGAAAAAGCCTAATGGGATTTTGATTGGTACTGCTTTGAATCATTAAATCAATTTGGAAGAATCAATACAGTAATTATATTGAATCTTCTAGTTCATGAACATGTTATATTTCACCATTTATTTAGATCTTTTAAAAGTTCTCTCAGCAATATGTGGTAGTTTCCAAGGTATAGGTCTTGCATATGTGAGGGATATTGGTCTGTGATTTTCTTTTCCTGTAATGTCTTTGGTTTTGATTTCAGGGTAATCCTGGCCTCATAAAATGCATTGGGATGTGTTCCTTTTTCTGTTTTCTGGAAAAGTTTCTGTAGAGTTACTGTTATTTATGCCATAAAAGTTATGTGGAATTCTCCAATGATATTATCTTGGTCTGGAGTTTTGTTTTCTTTTTTCCTTTCTTTTCTTTTGTTTTCTTTTCTTTCCTTCCTTCCTTCCTTTTTCCTTTTTCCTTTTTTTCTTTTCCTTTTTCTTTCTTTTGTTTTTCTCTCTTTTTTTTTTTCAGGGTCTTGCCCTGTTGCCCATGAACAGTGGCACATGGTCATGGCTCACTGTTTGATCTCCTGGGCTCAAGCAACTCCCCAACCTCAGCCTCCGCAGTAGCTGGGCCTACAGGCATGCACCACCATGTGAATATTTATAGCAAGTTACTTTTAATAGCCAAGAACTGGAAACAACCTGAATGTCTTTTAGGAGGTGAATAAACTGTGGTATATATATACTGTGGTATACACTCAGCAATAAAAAGGAATGAACTATATGTACAACAACCTAGATGAATTTCCGGAGAATTATGCTGAGTGTGGGGGGAAAAATAATTCCCAAAGGTCACATACTATATGATTACATTTATAATTGACATGGCAATATTATAGAAATAGAGAACTGATTAGTTGTTGCTAGGAGTTAAGAGAGGAATAGGAGTAGGAAAGAGTGAGTGTGCCATGAAAGGGCAACATAAGGGATCCTTGTGGTGATGGAAAATGTTCTGTATACTGACTGTATCAATATTAATATCCTTGTGGTTATATTGTAGTACAGTTTTGCTAGATGTTGCCTTTGGGAGAAACTGGATAAAGGGTACATGAGATTTCTGTATTACTATTAGTATTATTTTTTAAAGGGATAGGGTCTTAACCATGTTGCCCATGCTGGGGCTCAGGCGATCCTCCCACCTCAGCCTCCTGAGTAGCTGGGACTCCAGGTGCATGCCACTGTGCCTGGCTTGTATTATTTCTTATATACTGCTGGTGAATCTATAATTATCTAAAAATAAAAAAGATTAATTTTTTTTAAAAGCAACACAAATTCTAAGGGAAAAGATTGTGTAACTTAAATACATAAAACTTTTACCTTCTGCAGATCAGAGAATATCACACAGTTTAAAGGACAAGAATAAACTGGAAAATATTTATAACAAATATAATTGAAAAAAGTTATCTTATTTTTTTTTTTGTGACAGAGGCTTGCTTTGTTGCCCAAGTTGGAGTGCTGTAGCTTGATATCTGCTCATTGCAATCTCTGCCTCCTGAGTTCAAGTGATTCTCGTGCTTCAGCCTCCCAAATAGCTGGGACTACAGTCATGCGCCACCATGCCCAGCTAATTTTTTTTATTTTTAGTAGAGATGGGATTTCGCCATGTTGGCCAGACTGGTCTTGAACTCCTGGCCTCAAACGATCTGCCCACCACAAACTCCCAAAGTGCTGGGATTACAGATGTGAGTCACTGCATCTGGCCGATATCTTTAATATGTTAAAAAGTTCTTGAACTAATTTAGAAAACACTGATATCCTTACAGATAAGCAGTTCACAAAGAAAAAATGCAGCCAGCTATGAAACATATAAAAAAGTATTTTAATCTCACAAGTAATTAATGAAATGAAATTCAGTTTTCCTCCAAATTGCAGTTTTCATTGTTCCCCCACTACCTACCTTTTAGGTTTTGTTGAAAATATATGGAATTTTAACTACAAGTGATATTAATTTTTAAAGATACTAACCTTTTCTGTTTTAAGTGTCATTTCTTAACAGTAGCATTAAATTCCTAGGCCACATTATCAATACTTATTTTATGTTGATAATTCTTACAGATTTCATTGTTAACCACTGTCTTATATATAGCATCATTTTTCTTGAATTTAAATTTTGACTAATTTTTGTATTTGTCAAGGATATCTTCATATTTCTTTCCCATATAGTATTGTGGACTGAGTACTCGGATATCTGTACATATTTTTCACCTGTACACAAACAAATTGTTTGGCTGCGTATAAAATCGTTGATTATGCCACTTTCCCTAAAATGTTAGAAAATATTGCTTCATTCTTTAATTTGATGTTGAAAATGAGAAATCTTATCCTGGTCTGCTCCTTTTTCTCAATAGGTTACCTGTTTTTAGTTAGCTAGCTTACTTGTTTTCTGTCTGGAAATTTGTTTTATTTTCTTTCTTTTTTTTAAAAAAATTATACTTTAAGTTCTAGGGTACATGTGCACAACGTGCAGGTTTGTTACAAAGGTATATGTGTTCCATGTTGGTTTGTTCCACCCATCAACTCGTCATTTACATTAGGTATTTCTCCTAATGCTATCCCTCTTCCAGCCCTCCATCCCCCGACAGGTCCCAGTGTCTGATGTTCCCCACCCTGTGTCCAAGTGATCTCATTGTTCAGTTCCCACCTATGAGTGTTTGGTTTCCTGTCCTTGTGATAGTTTGCTAAGAATGATGGTTTCCACTTTCATACATGTCCCTGCAAGGGACATGAACTCATTCTTTTTTATGGCTGCATAGTATTCCATAGTGTATATATGCTACATTTCCTTAATCCAGTCTATCATTGATGGACATTTGGGTTGGTTCCAAGTCTTTGCTATTGTGAATAGTGCCACAGTAAATGTATGTGTGCATGTATCTTTATAGTAGCATGATTTATAATCCTTTGGGTATATACCCAGTGATGGGATTGCTGGCTCAAATGGTAATTCTAGTTCTAGATCCTTGAGGAATCGCCACACTGTCTTCCACAATGGTTGAACTAATTTTCACTCCCACCAACAGTGTAAAAGCGTTCCTGTTTCTCCACATCCTGTCCAGCATCTATTATTTCCTTACTTTTTAATGATTGCCATTCTAACTGGCGTGAGATAGTATCTCATTGTGGTTTTGATTTGCATTTCTCTGATGACCAGTGATAGTGAGCATTTTTTCATATCTCTGTTGGCTGCATACGTGTCTTCTTTTGTGAAGTGTCTGTTCATATCCTTTGCCCACTTTTTGATGGGGTATTTTGGTTTTTTTTCTTGTAAATTTGAGTTTTTTGTAGATTCTAGATACTAGCCCTTTATCCGATTGGTAGATTGCAAAAATTTTCTCCCATTCTGTAGGTTGCCTGTTTACTCGAATGGTAGTTTCTTTTGCTGTGCAGAAGCTCTTTAGTTTAATTAGATCCCATTTGCCAATTCTGGCTTTTGTTGCCATTGCTTTTGGTGTTTTAGTCATGAAGTCCTTGTCCATGCCTATGTCCTGAATGGTATTGCCTAGGTTTTCTTCTGGGGTTTTATGGTTTTGGTCTAACATTTAAGTCTTTAATCCATCTTGAATTAAGTTTGTATAAGGTGTAAGGAAGGGATCCAGTTTCAGCTTTCTACATACAGCTAGTCAGTTTTCCCAGCACCATTTATTAAATAGGGAATCCTTTCCCCATTTCGCATTTTTGTCAGGTTTGTCAAAGATCAGATGGTTGTACATGTGTGGTGTTATTTCTGAGGCCTCTGTTCTGTTCCATTTGTCTATATATCTGTTTTTGTACCAGTACCAGGCTGTTTTGGTTTACTGTAGCCTTGTAGTATAGTTTCAAGTCAGGTAGCGTGATGCCTCCAGCTTTTAAAAATTCTGAATTTGGTCAGATAATCTGCGCATGTCTGAGTGTGTACGAATGTGTGGATTTTTCATAGTATTTTTGTCAAGAATTTAGTGAGTCCTTCCCATCGGAAGACTCAAGGCTTTCTTCAGCTAAAGGATATTTTCTTTTATAATCTCTTTAATTATTGTGCCCATTTACCCTATTTTGTTCTCTCGTTCTAGAATTCCAGTAATTCTGAAATTGGATATTGTTGATAGTTTGCCATGCAGCTTATCTTTTTTCCTCATAATTTACACTTCTTTATCATTTTATCTTTGTGCTGGGAGAATTCCTCAACTTGGACTTTTAATATACTAATTTGGTTTTCAGCCACATCCATTTCAATCTGCTATTTTCTTTTTTTTTTTTTTGAGACAGAGTCTCGCTCTGTCTTCCAGGCTGGAGTGCAATGGCGCGATCTCAGCTCACTGCAACCTTTGCTGCCTGGGTTCAAGTGATTCTCTTGCTTCAGCCTCCTAAGTAGCTGGAACTACAGGTGCCCGCCACTACTCCTGGTTAATTTTTCTGTATTTTTAGTAGAGACAGGGTTTCGCCATATTGGTCAGGCTGGTCTCGAACTCTTGACCTCAGGTGATCCAACTGCTTCAGCCTCCCAAATGTTAGGATTACAGGAGTGAGCCAATGCACCTCGCCCCATCTGCTGTTTTCTTGCTGAGCATTAATTTTTTTTTTATTTACAATTATGGCTTTCTATTCAATAGTTCCTTTTTATTTCTTGTTTGCTCCCTTTTTAAATTGAAGCCTGGCTAGGTTTTATCAATGCAGTATCTTCTTGAATATTATTGGGAATATCAATCATAAATTGGTTGATGTTAACTGCTATTTCCTGCACTATTTTATTAGGGACTATTGGCATAGTTTCGGTTAGTTTTGTTCCCTCATTTTGAACTACTGGTTTTCTCATAGGAGCAGTGAATTTTTGTTGCTTGCTTATATTTTTAATGATGTTCCTTTTTTTTTTTTTTTTTTGAGACGGAGTCTCGCTCTGTCGCGCCCAGGCTGGTGTGCAGTGGCGCGATCTTGGCTCACTGCAAGCTCTGCCACCTGGGTTCATGCCATTCTTCTGCCTCAGCCTCCCAAGTAGCTGGGACTACAGGCTCCTGCCACCATGCCTGGCTAATTTTTTGTATTTTTAGTAGAGATGGGGCACCGTGTTAGCCAGGATGGTCTTGATCTCCTGACCTCATGATCCACCTGCCTCAGCCTCCCAAAGTGCTGGGATTACAGGTGTGAGCCACCGCGTCCGCCCTTAATGATGTTCTTGAGTAACCAGTAATGTTGGCTTACATAGACTACCTCAGCAGTTTTATGAGTTATTTGATTTTCCTCAGGGGGCCTCTTCCTCTTTTAAAAAGAAAATTATTTATTTTAATGAATACATAAAATTATATATATTGATGTTTTGATATATGTATACACTGTGAAATGGCTAAATCAAGCTATTTAACATACGCATTACCTTGCATATTTAAGGATTTTTGTGGTGAGAACACTTAAAATGTACTCTGTTAGCAATTTTCATATATACAACATACTGTTATTAACTGTAGTCTGTACAATATATAATAGATATCTTGAACTTATTTATTCCTCCTATCCAGCTGAAATTTTATGTCCTTTGACTAGCATTTCCCTGATCCCCCTAGCTTCTGATAACCACCATTTTATTTTCTTTATGATCTTGACTTTTTTACACTCCACGTATAAGTGAAATCACGCTGTATCTGTCTGTGTGTGCCTGGCTTATTTCGGTTAACATAATGTCCTCCAAGTTCATAAATAACAGGATTTCCTTTTTGAAAGCTGAATAGGCCAGGTGTGGTGGCTCACGCCTGTAATCCCAACACTTTGGGAGGCCAAGGCAGGTGGATCACTTGAGCCTTAGGAGTTCAAGACCAACCTGGGTAACACGGTGAAACCCTGTCTCCACAAAATACAAAAGATTGCTAGGCATGGTGGCATGTGCCTAGTCCCAGCTACTTGGGAGGCTGAGGTGGGAGGCTGAGATGAGTCCAAGAGGTGGAGATTGCAGTGAGCTGAGATTGTGCCACTGCACTCCAGCCTGGGTGACAGTGTGAGACCTTGTCTCAAAAAAAAAAAAAAAAAAAGAAATGAGTAGTATTCTGTTGTGTATGTGTGCCACATTTTCTTTATTCATCCATTCATGGATGTTCAGATTGATGCTATAGTGTGGCTATTGTGAATAATGCTGCAGTGAACATGGGAATGCAGATATCTTTTTGACGTACTGATTTCTTATCTTTTGGATATATATCCAGTAGTGGTATTGCTGGATCATATGATAGTTCTATTTTTAATTTGTTGAGGAGTCACTATACTGTTTTCCATAATGACTGTACTAGTTTACATTCCCAGCAATAGTATAGAAGGGTTCCCTTTTCTCTACATCCTTGCCGACACTTATTATTGCCTTTTGTCTTTTTGATAATAGCCATTCTAACAGATGTGGTGATATTGTGGTTTAAATGTGCAATTCTTGAATGTTTAGTGATGTTGAGCACTTTCTCATATGCCTGTTGACTATTTTTAATGTCTTCTTTTGAGAAGTGTCTATTTATATCCTTTGCCCATTTTTAAATTAGGTTTTCTTTTGCTACGGAGTTGAGTTCCTTATATATTTTATATATTAACCCATTATCAAATATATGGTTTGCAAATATTTTCTCCCATTACATAGATTGTCTCTTCACTCTGTTGTTTCCTTTGCCATACAGAAGCTTTTTGCAGTAATCCCATTTGTCTATTTTCACCTTTGTTGCATGGGCTTTTGGTGTCATATCCAAAAATATCATTTTCCAGACCAATGTCATGGAGCTTTTTCCCTAGGTTTTCTTCTAGTAGTCTTACTGTTTCAGGTCTTAGGTTTAAGTCTTCAGTGCATTTTGAGTTGATTTTTGTAAATGTGAGGTGTGAGATGAGGGTCTGATTTCACTGTTTTCCATGTGGATATCCAGTTTCCCCAACACTATTTATTGAAGAGATTGTCCTTTGACCTTTTTGTGTTTGTCATTTGACCTATGTGTATGTGTGTATGTTTTATTTTTTGGCATCTTTGTTTAAAAAAATTGACTGTAAATGTGTGGATTTATTTCTGGGCTTTCTATTCTGTTCCATCAGTCTGTATGTCTGTTTTTATGCCAGTAACATACTGTTTTGATTACTATAGCTTTGTAGTAGATTTGGGAATCAGGCACTGTGATGCCTCTGGCTTTGTTCTTTTTGTTCACGATTGCTTTGGCCATTTGGGGTCTTTTGTGGTTCCATATGAATTTTAGAATTGTTTATTCTATTTCTGTGAAAAATTGTCATTGAAATTTTGATAGGGATTGTGTTGAATCTGTAGATTGCTTTGTATACTATGGACATTTTAGTAATATCAATTCTTCCAATTCATAAACAGGACATCTTTTCATTTTATTTGTGTCTTCTTCAATTTCTTTCATCAAAATTTTATAGTTTTCAGTTCAGCCTCCCAAGTAGCTGGGATTACAGGTATGCACCACCACGCCCAGCTAATTTTGTATTTTTAGTAGAGGTGGGGTTTCACCTTGTTGGTCAGGCTGGTCTTGAACTCCTGACCTCAGGTGATCCACTCACCCCAGCCTCCCAAAGTGCTGGGATTACAGGCGTGAGCCACTGCACCTAGCCTATACTTTCATATATATATTTGTGTTACTAAATAGTGTCCCTTGCTCTCTACTTGAAGAACACCCTTCAGCATTTCTTATAAGATAGATCTTGTGGGGATAAGCTCCTTCAACTTTTGTCTGGCAGAGTGTTTGTTTTTTCCTCATTTCTGAAGGAGAACTTTGCCAACTACAATATTCTTGGTTGACCTTTTTTTTGTTTTTGTTTTCCATAAGCATTTTGAATATATTTTCCCACTCTTTTCTGGCCTTTAAGGTTTCTGCTGATAAATCTGTTAGAACTCCCTTATATGTGATCTACTTTTTTCTTTTGCTGCTTCCAGCATCCTCTCTTTTATTTTTGATAGTCTGATTATAATACTTCTTGATATAGTCTTACTTGAGTTCAGTCTGATTGGAGACTTTTGACCTTCCTATACCCAGATACTTAAAACTTTCCCCAGATTTGTATAGTTTTCTGCTATTATTTCTTTAAACTTTCTATCCTTTTGTCTCTCTCTCCTCCTTCTTGAACTCCAGTTCCCATAAATCCCATAAGCTGCCCCATAAATCCCATAAGCTTTCTTTCTTTTCATTCTTTTTTTCTCACCCAACTGTATATTATCAAATAATGTCTTTAGATTCAAAGGTTCATTCTTTTGCTCAATCAGTTTTGCTGTTGATACTATTGCATTTTTCATTTCATATCTCGTATTTTTCAGCTGTAGAATTTGATTTTTTAAATATAATTTCAATCTCTTGTAAATTTTTTGTTTTAGTTAATTGTTTTCCTAGTTTCCTTTAATTGTTTCTCTGTATTTTCTTGAAGTTCGCTAAGTTTCCTTAAAACAGTTATCTTGAATTCTTTGTTAGGCAATTCATGTTCATGTGTCTTTATTTCCTTTTTTTTTTTTTGAGACGGAGTTTTGTCTTGTTGCCCAGGCTAGAGCGCAATGGCATAATCTCGGCTCACTGCAACCTCTGCCTCCTGGGTTCAAACAGTTCTCCTGCCTCAGCCTCCCGAGTAGCTGGAATTACAGGCACCTGCCACCATGCCTGGCTAACTTTTTGTATTTTTAGTAGAGACAGGATTTCACCATGTTGGCCAGGTTGGTTTTGAACTCCTGACCTCAGGTGATCCACCTGTCTTGGCCTCCTAAAGTGCTGAGATTACAAGCGTGAGCCACCGTGCCCAGCCATATCTTCATTTCTTTAGGGTCTGTTCCTGGTGCTTTATTTTGTTCATTGGTGGCAACATGTTTCCCTGATTGTTCTTGATCCTCATGGCTATGCATTGGTGTCTGTGCATTTGAAGAAGCAGGGACTTATGCTGGTGAATGGTTTTTGCATACTGGCTTTGTCTGGAAAAGCCATTCGCCAGTCAGCATGCCCAGAGATTCTGGGTAGGCCATTTGGTGTGATCTGCAGGTGGCCTTGCTGCTAGAGTCCTTAGGCAGGGTGGCCTGGTGTTGAGTCCATGGGGTTGGGGTTGAATCCTGGATCCCCTGGGGTGTACCTGTTGATTGAATCCTCAGGCATGGACCTGGAGCTCGTATCTTGTGCGGAGAGGCTATCCCAAAGCCTAGGTCCGCAAGGGCTGACCTGGGGGTGGACTGGGCCTTGAGCCTGGGTCTTCAGAGATTGGCCAGATGCTAGAATGAACCTGGTGCCTGGGTCCACTGAAATGGGCCTGGAGTCTGAGTCTGATGGATGTGTCTGGAGGCTAGGTCCATTAGGGCTGGCCACAGGCCCCAGCCTAGAACCTGGGTCCATAGGGGCAGTCCTGGGGTTCTGAGGGCCAGCCCAATGCTAGGGTCTACTGGGTTGGCCTAGACCCAGGGTGTGCTGGATTGTGGGAATGCAGGGGCCAACCTGAAGGTAGGGGTGGTCATAGAGACTAGCCTGGCACTGGGCAGGCCTGGAGTCTGTGTCTGCAGGTGCTGGCCTGGTAACTGAAGTTAGGGGTGCCAATTTGGCATTGGGGCTATACGGGCAGACCTGGCTCTGGTTTTGTCTGGAACCTAGGGTGGGACTGGATTATGGGGCCATAGTTGCTTGCCTGATGCTTGGTAGGTCCGGAGTCTGTATCTGCAGGGGCCAGCATGGAGGCTGGGTTGGTGGGTACAGGCATTATGACTAGGGATGCAGAGCTGGTCTGAGGCCTGGTGTTGGGGTAGGCTGAGAGCCTGAGTCTGGGTGGCCTTCCCTCTTAAAGCAGATAGTCATGAAAATTCAAAGGTAAGCTTTGTTCTAGGTGTGGGAAGGCAGGGACATGCCAGCAAATGGGCTTCTTTTAAGCATTCAGGGGCTGGGAGCTGACTAGCAAGCAGCTTTTCCAGCTCCTATCCTTGACCGTGGAGGCTGAGGGTCTTGGGTAGCTAAGCTCCACTTTACCTAGCATTCCATCCACAGTAAGTTGAGCCTTGGAATAAAGCTGCACTGGCAAAATTCTTAACATACTACTGTGAGTGCTGGTGAGGGGGTGATAAGATGGACAGTCTTTATATCACTGGTAAGATTGAAAATTTATACCACTCTTCTGGAAAGTAATTTGGCAGAGTATAAAAAAGACTTTTAAAATGTCCATTCCCTTTGGTCTAGTTTTCCTATTTATAGAAGTCTATCTTAAAGAATTAAGGAAGTGGACATAGACTTACATTAAGAGATCTTAACTTGTATACTACTTATAATAGGGGAAAATTGGAAAGAATCTAAATGTCCTAGAAAAGAGGACTAGTAAATCATGTCAGTTATGTAGCTATATGATGAGATACTTTGCAGCCAGCTTTCAAATGCCTAATGACATGGAGAGATGCTCATGATATAATGTTGAATTGAAAAACATTAGGATATAACCTTTTATGCACAAATATGATCCTTCTTTTTAAAAAAAAAGGGAATAAGAAAATACATGTTGGCCGGGCGCAGTAGCTCACGCCTGTAATCCCAACACTTTGGGAGACCGAGGTGTGTGGATCACCTGAGGGTCAGGAGTTTGAGACCAGCCTGGCCAACGTGGTGAAACCCTGTCTCTACTAAAAATACAAAAAATTAGCCAGGTGTGGTGGAATGCACCTGTAGTCTCAGCTACTTGGGAGGCTGAGGCAGGAGAATCACTTGAACCGTGGACGTGGAGGTTGCAGTGAACCGAGATTGCACCACTGCATTCCAGCCTGGGCAGGTGACAGAGCGAGACTCCGCCTCAAAAGAAAAGAAGAAAAGAAAAGACATGTTTTATATGGTTAAAAGGCCAGAAAAAAGCAAATTATTATGAGTGATGATATGGGTGATTTGTGTTTTCTTTTTTAAATTAGCTTGTATGTTTTCCAAATTTTCTACAAATGTGTCTGTATGATTTTATAGTCAGAAAAGCAGTGAATGTAGAAATGTCTCCCCACACCCTACATTTCACCAAAAAAGACTTATTTGTCACAGTTTGTAGGCACAGAGTGGTTTATGTTAGGGTTGAATTTGCCAATTATCATAATGGGCAAATGGGTTCTGAATCCTCCAGCTTTCTGCACTGTATCGTGATCACTGCCGCTGGTGCCAGTACTGGTGTGTGAGCTCCAGCACGGCCCATCTGCTGCTCAGCCTTGCTTGGCTGACACAGATTTATTTCATTTCGTTTGGTAATTTGGCAACAGTTTCTCTTTTCTCATTATCCTAGCTGGGATTCAGTACCAGTGTTACTCATTTTGTTTACCAGTTTGTTGTTTTCTTTTGTTCCATTTTGTGAAGATGAAGAAGCCAACAACAGGAATTCTGTCTTCCAAAAATGCAGTGCTTGTCCTTCGGGGTCTTGGGCATGTCTTGCTAACGTGCTCTCTATTTTTGACACTTGCAAGCCATTTCAATTGTTTTGATAAATAGAAAGCTTCATGGGGTATTTTTCAAAGAGCTTAGCATTCCTTTCCTCTCCCCCCTTCACCAAGGAAGATTTGGAAATTGTTCCAAATAGAAATTATAAACATTAGCCTGGAGCTGTGCTCTGGTATTTGATTTTTTTTTTTTTAAACTAAAGGCTCATGTTGTTTGTTTAATCTTCATCAGTACTGCAAAAACACGTGGTATAAGACTTAACTCTGCCCCAAGCACCCTACACATAAGAAGGAATTTTCACCTGAATTGGTTTGTATTTCAGAGCATTGGGATAGTCAGCCAGATTGCTAAGAATTTGCTCAAGTGAAACTTTAGAACTACTGGAATCTTAAGAGATGTCTTGAATGGATCTGTTAGGATAGGATGGCTGCTGCCTGAGAATCCTCTTTGAACCTGACACTATTTTTTTTTTGAGGAGACATTCTTTGTAATACTTTGTGCTGCTTTTCTCTCTAGGTTACCCTGAAGAGACTTATCCAATTTATGACCTTTCAGAGTGTATCAAGCCTAGGCAAGAAACAATCTTGGTGGATTACCCTGACCCAAAAGAGCTTTCTGCTGAAGAAACAGCTGAGAGAATGGGAGTGATAGAAGAGGAAGAATCAGATCATTTGGGTTGGGAAAGTCTGCCCACTGACCCCAGAGCCCAGGAAGATAATTCTGTCACCTCGTGTGATCCAAAGCCAGAAACATGTTCCTGCTGTTTTCATGAAGACGAGGATCCTGCTGTCTTGGCAGAGAATGCTGGATTCAATGCAGATAGCTACCTTGAGCAAGAGGAAACCACCAAAGAAGAGTGGTCCCAAGACTTTAGAGATGAAGGGTTGGGCATCAACATCGATAAAGCACATACAGGCAGCACGCTGAGGAAGCGTAACCCCCAGGGTTTAGAGTGAAAACAGCCAGTCTGAAGTATCCATTACTCAAGTCCCAAGGTGACCTTTCTCTCCTCAGATTTCCTTCTTGGCCCTGTGCCCTGTACTTTCTTCACTGTGTTCAAGTGTCATAGCTATCAGGCCACTATCACGGATATCATGTATCCTTCCTGGTGCTCACACACCTGTCACCTTGTAAAACACGGACATTAGTGTGAACACAGGACAGCTTTGCTCTTTCTCTTCCTGCCTTTCCCCTATCAGAGAAGTTGATCCATTAAGTAATTATGTTTTGGTCTATTGTAATTACAGATGGAACCACTCAGGGGCAAAAGTCTTGACTCTTCCTAGTAGGTGTAACATATAGTTCACCTGTGAACGAACATCAGCTTACAGATGATGAGGACTTAAGGTTGCAAGAATGAAGATTTCAGACTCCAAGATGCCTTATTATTTGGGCCTTGAGCAGGTTAGTAGTCCCCTGGGGAGAAGAGAACATTTTATTTGTGGGGCTGGGCGCAGAGCAGGGTAAGACTGCTCTCTGAGCTGAAGCCTCTTCCTTGCAGTGAGGGTCTTCCTAGGAACATTGATGCTGCCTCAAACATCCTCTTTTCTCCAGAGTAGGGAAAACTCCCACTGATCTGAGAATGAGCCCAGAGGCTTGTTTGGGGACTGTTTTACTCTGATACTGCCTGGATATCTAGCTTCCTTTACCCCTTAACAGAACTGCCAAGCCCAGAAGTACCTTTGCACTCCTGGTTTTCAGTGGACAGAGGAAGCTTTAGATAAAGACTTTAGACCCTGCCCTGCAGAGACAAGACTTGAGGCCATTGAAGCTGCAGGAAGGCCTGCCCAGGGATGGTCCTGCCATGAGGAGGCTGCAACCCTGTAAGAGGGCTCAAGATTGTGAATTCTGCTTCTGCCATGAGGAACTCAGACGGCCAGGAAGCCAGCAACTGGGGAGAGAATCTGTGCGCTTATGGACAGTCCTTACCTAAAGCTGTTTCTGAATGTTGCATCCTTTGAGAAATTTGTTCTCAAAAGCACATAAATTGAAACAGAAATGAGAACTGATCTTGTATACAAAGTGTCAACTCAGCAGGGAAGTTGGAGTATGTCTGTTGCAGAGAACCAATATAGCAGTGCCCAGGGGTAGAGACTATATGTTCCATACTCAGATATTTGGGTCTTTTGAGAGAGCTGGGGAAAGTCGCAACTAGATTAGGCCTGGGAGGATTTTGACCAAACTAAAGGCCTTTTCTCCTTACTGCATCTGACGCATGTCTTCTTGAGACAAGATAGCACCCATGAACTACATCATGAAGTATGTGTGAATTCAGTTTACATGTAAGACCTGAGAGTTTGAAGAGGGCACATTCCCAAAGACATTCCCAGTCATGAATTGTAGAAGACTGGAAAATTAAGAAATTATGTAAAGGTAGATATGGCTTTTAGAGTTACATTATGCTTGGCATGAATAAGATGCCGGGAAAATAATAGTTTAAAATCATACATCAGCATACAGACTGCTGTTAGAAGGTATGGGATCATAATAAGATAATCTGTCAGCTACTACTAGGCATTTATTATTGAGTTACAGAGAAAAGTCATTCAAGACTGAATTTATAGAAAGTATATTGCATCTATCTCTGTGTAGAACATTTGCTTCACATTGTAAGGAATGCAGTTTAAAATGTACTGAATGCAATCTAGATGTACACTAAAGGTGAAAAATAACAGGTGCTCTTTACTGTTTCGATAAATTGTTTTCTGTTATTTCCCTTCGTTCACTATGAGGGGCTAATTTACGAGGAGAGCCCTGGGTTCCTCGCTCAGATTTCCTTTTTGCCCTAGGATATGATTCCCTTATTAGAGATAAATACTTCTGTTTTCTTCTAGCTAATTCATTCATTTAGCAGTCAGTTGCTCAGTGCTAGGTACTAGGAACAGAGGCTCAATTTCTATTCTTAAAAAACTCAATATTAACGAGAGAGAGCCTGACAGATAAAATGAACTACGACCCTATAAGAGGGCTCAAGATTGTGAATTCTGCAGGCAGAGAAACATGAGCCATGGTCTGTCCCTGCATTTTCTAGCTGTGGAATCTTGGGTCAGCTCCTTAACTGGTCTGAGCTTTGGCTTTAGGGTAGTAAAGGGAGGAGTATTAAAAGTTCTGGTTAAATGAAATCAGTGTGTGTAAAACAGCATTAGTTCTAGCTCATACATGATAACCACTCATTAAGTGGTAATTATGTTTTTATTATAAGGGCTATGCTATAATTCAGACATGGGCCCAAAACTACAGGAAAGAGAAATTGTTTTTGCTAAAGTATTTCCAAGACACTTCAGTTTCTTGGGAGGTGGGCCTTGAGGCATGCTAAGAACTTCTTCAGCTGGGCAAAGAAGAGAGGACATTCTTGGCAGAAAGAGATGTTGAAAAAAGCAGTAGGGTGTGAAAATACATGGATGTTCAAGTATTTTGATGAGGCTGTTATGTAAAGTGTTGTTAGTCTTTGGGGAAAACTGGCTTATGGAAATTCCTGCCAGAAGTACTAAGCCCTTATGGTAGTTCTTCCTGCCCTAGCTCTTGGTTGGTTTATATATAAGGAGTATATTTGTGTATTTATATATCAGACATTTGGATGTACCTTTCAGTCATTGAGAATTTAGACAATTCTTTTTGGATTTTCCAGAATTATTTTATCCTTCAGGGATGATAGTTATGTGTGTATACAACCCAGGATGACAAAATCATGGGACTGGTTTTTGTTGCCAGGGCTGCTGTTTCTTTCCTTGCGGTCTTCATTTCTCACAACAAGGGGGCTGGGAACTTGATCAGTCCCCTGGCCTTTGGGCAGTGTGGCAGAGTACACAAGTCATACCTCTATGGACAGTTAGCCCACAAAACAAATGCATAATCTGGGATCATTCTTGATAAATCAGGTGGGTAGTGCAGCCAGGAGATCCTCTTTCCTGGTCACAACGGGAGCACAAAGAAACCATTTCATTATCTCCATGACTAGCTCCAGAAGCTGGACCCAGGGAGGTGTGCTGAGGAGTGGAGGTGTATTTGGCCTGTAGAAGCAGTGGCCTTTGAGAACCATACTCTGCACCTTATATGGCTTGGGCAATCAAATAACTTATGGTCCAAATGCAAACACCTTGGAAAAAGGGAGCTTTAATGTAATTATGCCAAGGTGATAGGCATAAACTAAGACTATCTTGGACATAGGGCCACCCCTGTCTATAGCCATCTAAGATTTTTCAATCTGCTGACCAAACAAACAAAACCCTCTTTCCTTTTTAGAATATCCTGTATATGCTATTTCCCACCAGGGGCAGAGGCAGAGGCCACAGGAGATAGGCCATGGTTCACGTAGGAAATGCCCTTGGTCACCTCAGAACTCTAGATCTGGGGGAATAAACAAATCCTATTTATTACCCCACTCTCAAAGTTCCCTTCAATCTGGACTATTTGTGTTCCAAAGAAAAATTTAATACTTTAGCTATTCAGCAATATTGAGAAAAAAACATGAATACATTTATGACTTTGCCTTGACCATTGACTTTTCTAAAATGTGCTTCCTTTTCATTTCCTTTTTTTTATACAAAGAAAATAGGCCAAATTTCTCCTCTTAGGCCATTCCTTAACCTCTCAGAGAACCAGTTTCCCCATGAATTGGGAAATGCTCTCTTTACAGGGCTGTTTGGATTAAATAAGATGCTGTTTATAAAGTGTCTGTGCCAGGGCAAAGCATATGGTAGGTGCTTGGTGACAGCATGATCACCGTCACCACCGAGTCCAGTGTTGCTGAGATGTCACACTGGACACCCTCTAAGGCCACCGTGACTGCCAGGAGTGGCCCAGGGCCCTTCTGCAGCCTCTGGGTGCCTTTAGTTATAACCTCCTCTCTGGGTCAGACCATTAGCTTTCACGTCTGCTTCTAGCTACCACTGTAGCCTCCCTTCCTTTTTGGTTTCAAATCTGCCACAGCTGCCCTGCAACAAAAAAGATTCCTAAGCATGTCTAAGTCCTGTTTAAATGGGTTAGGGTCCAAGCAAGCCCAGAGAAATCAAGTGGTTGGGTCTTTTGTACCTTTTTCATCTCTACAGCCCTGTTCTCTTCCTAAGGCCAGGCCCACGGGATGCTGAGGAACCGCCAGCCCCTTTAGGTGACACAGCAGACCCTGAAGAGAACTGCTCTAACTTAAGAACCTTCTGACTTCACCATTTTTCCAGTCTCTGGGTGTGGTTCTGATGAACCTTAAACTTGAAAGGGACAGCCAGAGGGAGGACAGTGTTGACCTACATGTCATTGGTGAGGTTATGACCTCTTTGCTATTACCACCTACTTACCCACCTGAGGCTCCTAGAAAACAATGAATGAAAGGTATAGAAAAAAATTAGGAAGTAAACAGGGCTTTTTTCCCCCTTTTATGAAAAAAGTACACGGAAATGTTGAAACAATTCAAGTTTAATTTGTTGATTTATGTCTGTACTTAGACAAACACTAAATTCTACAACATAATGTCAACATGGGAAAATACCAAGTTTGTCATTGCACATACCAATAAATAAATACATTTGCTCCAGAATACCAAAGAAGTTTATTCAAAAAGTCACTTAATAAAAGCACAGTTTTGTAAATTTGTCTAAAACTCCAGATAATCTTGAACAAAAATAAATGTCTGACCACTCCAAAATAGGAAAAGACAACTTGTGCAAATAGACACACACATTCTAGGCATTGTGAAAACTGGCTGTGTTCCCAGCAAGAGATACTGCACCCTCCTGACCAAGCAGTCAGGTTCCCCTTTCCTAGCCATTCTAAGTTGCCTTCTAGGAAACTCTGGATCTCAGCCTCATCTCCAGCTTTGCCTGGACCTTGCTAGGGGGAGGGAGGGACAGGAGCACAGAGGAGAGGGATGTGATGTCTTTCTTAGGAAAGAAAAAAAGGCACAGTGATGAGCTATAAAGGTAGTGATGAAAGCAAGGAGTAACTTTCATTCACCCCGAATCCTACAGCAAGCTTTGACAATGTAACATCTTCATCTTATGGTTAGGAAAATGGACCTAGAGAGATTACATGGTTTGCTCAAAATCACATAGCTACTAAGTGCAGTAGTGCTTTCTATAAGACCAACTTGCCTTTTCAAACTTGGTTGGAAAATTTAAAAACCAAACCTGTCATAATGTCTGTTCTGCCCCTCCCAACTGTATGAGATGACAGAAAATTCCAGGTGGCCATAAACTCAAGAGCCCAGCCCTTGGCTTATTACTGGTGGCTACTACAAGCCTACAGACCAGAGCCCAGGGTAGTATAGAGTCTCAACTCTGGGCCCTGACTGCAGATCATTCAGGTCCCAGTAACAGTGAAAGCAGACTCATTCAGCTATCTGGAGAAGCGTAATCTGAGGGCCACTTGGCATCCTGGGTTGACACAGGGATGCCGCAGCTGGGGTAAGGAATTAGAGAAGGGAAGGCCAGTGTTACTGCAGTAAGAGAAAACCAGGAAGTCCATCTAGGAGATGGAATTTGTGCTTTCATAACAGAGCCATGGAAATGGCTATCTCAGCATCTCCCCTCACTGCAGACTCCATTGTAAGCAAAGCATGGACCTTTTTCTTTCAAACCAACCCTGTTACTTGTTAAATTTAGAACTACCTCTAAATGCTGAGTTTATTTAAGAGGTAAATATCCTGCAGGCTCCAAAAGTTCTCTTACAGCTTCTGATTATCACAGTCCTGTCTTCCAACACCTGTCTTTGCCATAGGTCTGGACCTTATGTGCTTCCTCTGAACTAGTGTCGTGATTTTTAAGGCACATTCACTAGAATATGTTCAATTTCAACCAAAAGCATACGTGCAACATACCAATTTCTTCAGGCAATGCAGAGTGGGAACTGAAAAGCTAACAACATTCTTGGATGGTGTCCTCTCACTCAGAACCCTGAGAGAAAGAGCTGGTATTTTCCCAGGTATACCTTCTGTTCAAAGAGCATGAAATGAATGGACAAAATCCACAGGCGATTATAACATCCTTATTCCTGTCCTACTCATTCTCAGGAATATAATCACAATTAAGAAACCTCAGTTGATTGCTGATCGCCCTTTTCCCCAAATATACACAGAGACACGCAGACACACATATACACAGACCGACACAGAGCACCTTGGAGCCAGAAGGAAAGAAAAGCTAGACTTGGAGAAGAGTTGGGGAAGTGAACTTCACCACTCTGCAGAACTGTTCTGGGGCAGAGGGTGTAGTTTTCAGGTGTGGTCCCAGGAGCGGTTACAGAGAAGCTGCCTAAACTCCCAGCTGCCCAATACCATTAGGGACTGCTCATTCTGTCATTAATTCCCTGCCCAATCAAGGACCATCCATCCAGAGAGAGGGTATGAAGGGCAAGAACTCCTACTGTGGGAGAGGCTGAACCCAGGTGGTTTCCAGGGGCGCCAACAGCTTTACGAGTCCATGCGCCCATAGCCCCAGGGCCGGTATTCAAGGAAAACCAGCATCACCAGGAGTGCACTCAGCTGCTGAGGCTTGTCACTCAATGCCTGACAGAGTTTTGTGGCTGAGGTTACCCTTCTCCACACTCAGACTAGAAAGCTCAGCCTATATTTCCTGACCCCACCAAAAGATCTAGCCAACTCCCTCTTCTGTGTGCTACAGGAGAAAGCAGAGGCCAAGAGTTTTCCTTTGTGCTTCTGATTTTTCCACTGCCACCAGGGTCTCTGTCTTACCAGAACTCAGAACCAGCCTGTTTTATCTTAAAATCATAGATCCAGAGAAATAGCTTGACCTGACATTAGAGGTGATCTAGTTTCCATCATCTCAAATGTCACCACATTTCTTCTCCTTAAAGGCAGGGAAAGAAGGGCTAAACTGGAACTATAGAAAGGAGGATGGCACCATGATAACTTGCCAGCCCTGGCACAGAAAGTTCTAGTGCCCTCTAGAAACTGGACCATGTTGCAAAAGCTAATCATTGGAGGGGCCTCTCACAGAGATGCACGGCCGAGGTGTGGGCAGATCCTGCTAGAACAGGTATGCCTTGCTTTAAGCATTCAAAATAGGAAAATCTAGATTACAAAGAAATGAGAACATATTACTTCTACTTAAGTCAAAACAAGTCCTTTACCTACAAAGCCTAACATGTTTAAAATACAACTTTTATTTTAAAAAATTTCTACTTAGCTTTTCCAAACATATCTACTCTAAAGCAAGGTACAATCCCTGCTTGCTTCCCACCGATTTCAGATCTCTATCTGGGCAAGAAGCTTCCACCAGGGTAAATGACAAATGAGCAAGAGCTTGAGCTTAGAGTTCCCAAGCCTGCCGGGTGGATGGTGCCATCCAAGGAGAAATAGCAGAGTTATCAGGCTCACCCCCAGAACCTTTATGCACTCTCACCTAGACCAAAAAGTGTGCGGCAGCCTTACTAAGGCCTGCTTACTGCTGAGTAGCCCTCACAGAGGGGCCAGACACAGGCCAGTCCTGTGTCTGCTTTTTGCTCACATGCAAAAAGCCAGACAACTTTCAACAGCAAACTGCCTGATTTCCTACTGGAATGGTTTCAATCTTATGTATCAACTCTGTTGTTTCTAAGTCTCTGGAATCGGGGGAAGTGGGGAGGGCATGCAGAATGGACCCCAGGAGGCCAGAGATACTAGTTTCTTGGGGGACAATAGGAACAAAGAAATCAAGAGAACTTGAAGTTCTGAATGCTGTTATTAACCAGCTAGGTGACTTAGGGCAAGCCCCGTTTTCTGAGTGTGATTCACCTAAAGCAACAAGGTTGTACTAGATCCCTAAGGGTCCTGCCACCGCTGATCTCTTGTGGTTCTAAAATATTCCCTGACAGCAGTGAGAGAGTTGGGGGGGGGGGGGAGAGAGAGAGAGAGAGAGAAAGAGAGAGAGAGAGAGGGGGAGAGAGAGAGAGAGAGAGAGAGAGAGAGGAGAGAGAGAGAGAGGAGAGAAAGAGAGAGAGAAGAGAGAGAGAGAGAGAGAGGAGAGAGAGAGAGTTAGTTGGGTCGAGAGAGACAGAGAGTTGGGTCAAGAGAGAGAGAAAGAGAATTCTTCAAGGAGCATGCCATGGCCTGAGAATGGTTCTCTGGCAGCAGGATCCCCAGGCATGCCTAGCTGTGTGCAGTCAGCTGGTGACCTGGACCGCATCTGTATTTCCTGGGGGTTGTGCTGGGCTGCTCAGCAGAGAGCTCCTGGGGCAGCTGAGAGAACTCCCAGAACAACCCTGATCCAGGGACCCCGTTCATGCACTTCTGCATGCTGAGCTTGTGTCCTGCAGGGCCCCTCCACTAAGACAGCTAGGTTCCTACCTGCCTTCTGTGAGACGCAGCAAACCTGAAGAAATCAAATGCGCTAGAACCCTAGCCACCAGCTGATTCCCATAGCCACAGCCAGCCAGGCACCTGCAATCCTGACAGGGTCCTGCCACTTACTTGTTCCCACCACCCTCCCAACTTCTCTCAGGGTTGGGTGAGGCCTTCTTTAGTTGAAGGGCTTTCTGCAGTTGTTTAAGGGCCAGGCTTGGCCACCAAGCCCTTTGCTACATAAAGTTGACGTGGCCTTCATACATACACACACTCACTGTGCCCCTACCTGCTGAAGTACCCGATGCCATTTGACTCCTTGCCTGAGCGGATGACTGGGCCACAGCAGCCCTGCATTGTGCTTCCTCTCCCTCTAATGCCTCTTCTGGCCTTCCCAGCTGAAGAGGTTATTCAGCTTGGTAAGCACGACTACGACACACTACTACCCCAAGGGTGGGAGTGTGTGATCTCGGGGCACGGAAAGAATTATTTTCATCCCTTCACACCCACCCATCCGCTCTCCACTACTCCTCCCCTGCCTCAGCAGCAGAGGCAAAGGAGTCAGTTCCTGGCTGGCTGGGCCAGGGAGCCCACTGAGGGCCAAAGCTTCATCTGGCAGAAGGCCTATATACAGAGGGTAGGCAGGGCTGTCTCCACAGGCAGGCAGGCAAGCTCCGCTCCAGGCTGGGCAACCCCAAAGGGCACGAAGAGGCCTCTACTCACACGCCAGCTTGCTGTCGAAGCTGGACAGGGCAATGGCAAAGGCCTGCAGCGCACACAGCGGGTAGTTGTAATCCATGGTGAACACATCCTCTGCTACCCGGCCAAACTGCATCACGATGTAGTCCGCTGGGGCCAAGCACAGGCACAGACAGAGAAAAGGACAGGGCAGGAATGGTAGAGCCAGGGAAGGATAGACGGACACCCAAACCACATGAGGGAAGAAAAAGTGAGAAGCGGAGATGCCAGGGGAATCACAAAGGAAGTAAAACAAAGGCCAGTTGGGAGAAGTGGCAGCAAAGAGGTAGCAGATGGCAAAGAAGAAAGATGCATGTGAACACCAGGGGACAGAGAAGAGGAAAAGTCCTTTTAAGGGGTGTTCCCACGCCTGAGACTCTGCTGAATACACAGAATCTAGGACCAGGGCTGCAAAGACGGTTCTTCCAGGACCTCCCAGTCATTAGGGTTAGAAAGTTCTATACATCTAACCTAAGCTGTATAGCTCACATTCTTAAACTCTAACCAGTGTAGGCAGTGCTAGGTGGGCTGAACCCTATGCTAAGGGCCTTGGGTATCCTACGGACCATAATGAGTAGGGACAGAAACACTCACGGTCATTGCCATGGATGATCTGGAAGTTCTTCACAGAGGCCTGTGTGACGCGCCCATGGAAGTTGAGTACATAGGACTGTGTGTCATCATTCCAGACAGGTGTCTTGTTTTGCAGCTCGATGATACTCTCCGTGTTCTTATTCTGCCAGCGTGCTAGCAGTGTCTCATGCTCCTGGGAGGGCAGCCTCACCTGAGCCAGGCCCAGGCCTTTGGCACCATGACCACCCCAAAGAGGGATCTATCCCAGGAATGGGGGTCCTTAGATTTCCCTAGACCTACAGGGCTTTCTCATATGGTATCCCCTCCACATATACACATCAGCTGGAGTTCTGCCCTTAGAAGCTCATGCAGAGACTAGGATGATGGGGAAAGAGGGGAGTGAAGGGTAGAGACTCACGTTGCGGGGGCGGATAGAGACTCTCTCATGAACCATGTTCATTCCTGGAACAATCACGCTCATCTTCCGAGGCCCCTTGAAGCCTAAGACGTTTGTCTCCTGGGAAAAAGAATGCAACACTGGCCACCTGAGGCATCTATTTACCTACTGGAGAAGGTAGGGGGGACGGGAATAAAAATGAAGAGCTAGTTCCCACCATCTCCACTCCGAAGTCTAACACGCATCTCTCTAAACCTAACATGGCCAGAACTGAGCTCCTGGGTCTCTACTCTGCCAGAACTAGCTCCTCTTATGCGTCATCCTTGCTTCTGCTCACGGCAATGCAATTCTTCCATTCACTGCGGCAAACTACTTGGTCACACTCAAAGTCCTGTCTTCCACATCCTACTTCTAATCCATCAGGAGTTTCTATCAGCTCTACCTTCCAATTATACCCAGAACTCCACCACTTTCTACCACTAGCTTCTCTCACCAAGATCATTGTACAGCCTTTACCTGGACTCCTGGTTTCTGTTCTTGGCCCTCCTATTCCTCCTTTCCCACCATCTGTTCTCAACACACCAGCCAGTGCTCAGGCACGTTAAGTTAAATGATCTTTCTCCTCTGCTCAAAACCCTCCAGTGGCTCCCCAGCTCACTCTGAGTAAAAGCTGGAGATGTGACTTTACCTGCACGTGGTCCCATGACCTTACTCTCCTCACCATTTACTCCCTGGTGTCTACTCCATTCCTTCTTCATACCAGGCATTCAGGACTTTTGCCCTCACTGTGTCCCCTAGACATGTACACTGCTGTTTTTCACTTCCTTCTGGTCTTTACTCAAGAGCTACCTCAGTGAGGCCCTCCCTGCCATTCTGAAAATCTCACACATACCTTGAGATTTCCTATCCCTCCTCCCCTACTTTTTCTTCTTAGCGTTTTTAAAGAACATACTTACTTCACTGATAGATCTGTTTCATAGCTTGTCTTCCCTACTAGGGCTTTGAGTCCCATAAAGGTATACATTTATGTCTGTTCATTACTATATCCTTAGTGCCTCAAACAGTATGCATAGTTGGAGCTCAGTAAGAACTTGAAGACTCAGGCTGCCTCCCCAAAACTGGTCAGCAGGTGGCACCAAAGGATCATACAAAGTAGCTGTGGATTACTGATGGCCTCCAAGAAGTGCCCATGCCCAGGGTGATGAGATACCCACCCCTCATTTTTAAAATGAAGAAACAGGTTCAAAGAGGTAGAGTAATCCTCTATATTTATATACCAGTTTGGTCATTTTTGAGCTGTGTGACGTTGCTGCAGCTGAGCTTCAGTTTCATCATCTATAAAGAAAATAGGATCTACCTCTTAGGTTGAACATTCAGTGAGATGACAGAGAGCCCTGTAATCCATGTAGAACCTGGCATGCCAGAGTGATGATCTGGGAAATGCACAGACAAGAACCCAGGCCTACCATCTCCTTCTGTCTAAGAGACTCCTGGCCTGGACTGCAGAGAGCCAGGCCTGGTTTTCTGAGCTCCCCAAGTAGATGGCCGGCTGTGGTGTCAGCTCTGAAGTCAGGAGGAGACAGCCCCTGTCCTAGGCCAGGATCACTCCACAGAGGACAGCCCTTCTCCACACAGCCTTGTCTGCCCACTAAGATGGATGGGATAGGCCCTAGATCAGGCAACAAGTCTTGGGTTTCATATCTACCTTGGAAATCAGAGACCCCCGAACCTAGGACTCACATAGCACACAGCTGCCAGCTCCTGACGTAAGGTTCCACTTTCCAAAGTGGAGGATGAGGCCTTCTGAGGGTTGACTCCATTGTCATAAACAGTGAACTTGGTGCCCATCAAGTTGGACCTGAAATAAAGGCACAATTGGTATACAGTCATGCACCCTCTGCCCCAGAGCAGGGAACAGCTCATCGTCTGTTCTATGAGGAGCCTGCAAAACATTCTGGACTGGGCCAGCAGCAGGCCCAGGGAGGCACACTGCTCACTGAATCCACGTCTTTGAAGACACTTCGTGGGCAGAAGGCCTGGACTTGCTCTGAGTTGACTCAAAGTGCATTTCAGTTCGGTGAGAGCAATTCGGGGAGGTAAATCAGGATTCTTCAGAAGATTTATCTGGGGGAACATGGGAGTTCTCCTCATGGGAGGTGAGCAAACAGAATGGCATCTGATAAGACAGTGGAAGAGGCTTAGTACCCATGGAGAGAGGATGAGATCTCCCCTGTCACAGCCAGCCTAAGTGTCAGTCCAGCCCCATCTCCAGCTTTAGCTCCTGACCTCTCATGTTCATTTATGCTCCCCAAATCTGGTACTCTGTTCCTCAGCAAACCCTACCTCCCCACCACCCCCCCTTAGAGGCCTAGGCTCAGAGTCTTCCTGCCCCTTCCCCACTGCTCCCCACCCCCAAGACTGCTGTGTGTCTCTTCCCTCAAGAGCTTACTCTTAGCCCTGTCCCTTGGCATTGACTATGGAGCCAAGGCAGCTCTTCCATGGTGGCCTGCATTATCAGTGACATCCTGGGGTTGGATCCATCACTCTCAGTGGACCTGCACCCACCTCCTGGGAACAGCTTGGGGTCGGGTGTGTGAGGCCCATCTCCAAGTCTGGCTCTAGGCTGGCATAGACATAGACCTCCAGTTGGGTGTGATGATCAGAGAGGATCCTGGGAGAGTATCCATCCCTGGCCTAGATCTCCTTCAGGGAGATTCAGGCCCTCTACAGAGAGCCTGCCCCTGCCCTTCCCTCCCACTCCCGCCTGCTTCCTGGGGGAATGCTAGTACCGCAGTTTCCCGATGTAGCTGTCCCCTCCTCGAGACAAGTCTGTTGGGTCCACAGAGATGAGGTAATTGGAAGTTTTACTCTTCTTTCTCTTCCTTCCCGCCAGGAGGAACACCTTGGGGAGTGGAACGAGGTCATATTCCAGACTCAGCCTCTGGTCTGCACACAGTCATGAGAGCCACTCACACAGACTGTCTCTCCCTTGCTTCAGCTCCCAAACGCACATATGTGCACACACACAAATGCACTGGAAAACACAAAGATATGCACTGACCAGACACGAAGGCAGTTTCTTTGAGGAACTGAGAGGTCAGTGGTAGATATGAGATTTCCAGTCACATTTTAGCCCCTAGGACTTCAAAGGGCTGAAAAGCCTAGATGATAACATGCCCAGACCAACCTTACCTTCTTCCCGTCCTCACGGTCCATGTGCAGAAAGTAAGTGGGGTACATGCCCCTGTCCATCCCTTTCTTGTCCCGAGTGATGCGGCATTTGATGGTGATACCCTGGGGGGCTGGCCTCAGTGCAAACTCCTCAAGATCCTGGACCTCGACATCCACTGGTTGCTCTGGAGCTGTTGGGCTAGGGGCTGAGGCTGCCTCCTATGGGGACAGAGAACAGGCGCCTGAGTCCCAAGGACCCTAAGCAGCCCAAGTTGGTGATCTGGGATCCAAATCTGCCTCCTAATATGGTGGTGGGAGAGAGGGAAGGATCCTGGGATGGGGGCCTGGCCAGCCTGGGCCTGGGGTCAGGAGCTATCCTCCCATCTTCCCAGTCCTGCCCTCTTCTCAACAGTTCCTAGAGGTGGAGATGGGAGATATGGGAGGTCCTCAGAGGTCATCTTGTCCAACTGCAGCTACCCCTACACATCACCCTGCTGGCCTGGCTGAAGAGGTTAGGAGGCAAGGTGGAGGGATGTAAGAGGCCAGCAGAGAAGCTCCTAAAAGGTGTATGAGTCCAGCCCCAACCCCAAGAAAGCTAGCTCCCCATCATCTCTTCACACGTGCCCCACCTCTAATTCTGGTGAGCAGTCCTTCAAAAACTGCTGTGGATGCAGACTCACTCACTCACCCTGACGGACTTCCTGCTAGTTGCAGAGCTGGGGCGGGTGTTACTATTTAGCTGGGAGGAGCTGGAGCTGTTCTCCTCATCCTCCTCATCCTCTTCAAAGCTCATGCTGCTGGAGATGCCTGGGCCAAGGAGAGAATAAGAAGGGATGAATGAGGAGAAGTCTACCCTGCCCCTGAAATACACATGGTCACATATGTTCAGACACTGACTCACCTATACCCACACTTACGCACATACTCTTACACAGCCATATGTACACGTGTAGACTCACATTCACACATACATTCCCACACATGTCCAGATATACAAGGACATTCTCTCAGGTGCACACATGAGCCGGGGCTGGCCACAATCCTCAGGATATGTCCCCACCACCCAGTTTCAGCTCAGTCCCTACATTACCCCGCTTCCTAGCAGCCACCCTGCCACTGCCTCTTGTGTATCAAGGCCTGCACTGAGCTCACCTTGAACTGAGAACCTCCATTTCTGACCTCAGGCCTATTAGAGGCCTTGGCTGGCATAGGCCACGGAATCCGCCAGGGAACAGGCCTCAGCTCCTTCCTCAGCCCAATGTAGAGGGGACCCACTAACCCCTCATCTTTGCCCTGAGCTTCTATCTTAGCTGTCCTCCCGCCCGCCGTTCCCCGGGAATGCCATCCCCATCCCCAAGTTGTCTCCAAGTCCTTTGTACAGGAAGCCATCCTTGATTAGATTCCTCACAATGTGTGTGGTGCTGCCAGACTTCTTCCCTCTGCCACCCTGCACCAGGGGCTCCCTAAGGCAGGGCTTGTGATGGGAAAACTGAACAGAAGGTTTCCAGGGAGGATCTACCCCGCCTCTTGGTATCGTGGCCCTGCTCCCACTAGCTTAGCAGACATATAGGAAACTTCTTGCAAAAGGAGCTTTATCTAAGGAGCAAAAGGAAAATGAAATCTGCCCCAAATCTGGGCCCCACTGGGGCGTTATCAGGCGCCCTGCCTAAGAGGTTCTCATATGTCTCCAAAGTGTGCCCCACCCCCACCCACCATGGCCAGGGAGGGACTTGGACACAGGAAGGCCATGCTCCTGGAGAAAGGTACATCTGAGAACCTGGGACTAAGTTTTGGGGGTATCACTGGGCCCCCATGGGGCTCACCCTTCCTCTGCATCGTGGCACGGAGATCCTGCCCGCCGGGCCGTTCGCCCCCACCAGCTGCCGTCTCCCCTGCGTCCTGGGCGTGGTCTGACTGGCCCACAGTCAGGATTTGCACTGGGTCTTGGGCCTCAGACTTGTCTTCTGCCAGTGTTGCTGGCCCGCTGGTGCCTGCAGGCCACGGACACTCCTGAGTTACATCCAGGAGGAGGAGAGGAGGGCCTGGATTCTCAGATGTCCGTGAAGGGGATGAGGGAAGAGTGGGGAGACCCTCTGCAAAACTTTATTTGCAAGACTGATTTTTATAAAACTAATGATTGAGGCAATCTGTTAACAACTGGTAAGCTACTAAGGCATGTGGGCTTCATTTCTTCTGCTCTTCCCCCAAATTAATTGCTGAGGGTTGGTTTACAATATCTCGCATCCTTAAAGCAGATGGCAGCCATCTACAAAACCAACTGCACAGTGGAAAAAACAAGATGGAGAACAAGGATTGATCCAGACCACAGCCAAGGCCAGCAATCATTCATGGACACGGCCAGCTACAAGTGATCAATGCTGCTGTTTTCTTTCACAAATATACACACATACACACATGCAGTAACTCACATACATCATTAGAAGCATGGGCCCCTTGAAAAAGATTGCAATTGGCATACACTCGCCTTCCCAAGTGGAGCATCTCCCATCCCACGTCAGCCTTCCTACCTCTTACCACAGAGCTTCAGTAACAGAAGCAAGACCTGACCCATACAGGTGGCAACCACCCTGCCCGCCTGCTGAGCTATGCCCAGAGTGCTCGGTCAGCTCCAGAAGCCCATGGCCCCTGACACATCACTGTCCAACCAAGATGCGGTGGCCTGGAAACCACTGTCCATGAACAAAAGTTGAGGAAATGGGGTGTGTAGCCAAGAGACAGGACCTGGGGCAGGTGCCACCATCACTGTCCTTAATCTTTAGGGGTCTTTTCTGGAGAAAGAGGAGCAGAGGGAACAGGCTGGTCTGTGGTCCAGAGGATGGAACCTGGACTACAGTCAAGGGAAGTCCACGTTACATGAAGAGCTGACAGCAAGGGCTGCACAAGGATGGGCCACAGCTGAGTAGGACTTCACTTCCTGGCAGTGTGGTGGGCATGCCCATACCCAGAGGCAGCCCGGGTACCTCCCAAGCTAGGTGAGGCCTATGAGCCACCTGGGGGGGTGCCCCAAGTGGCAGTCTGTGTCTTCCCTGAGGCTCTTCATCCTATCCCTCCCCTCCAAGTCAGGAGGACAAACCTCCCCCAGCCCTACAGTGGAGTCCAAGCCTGCTGGGGAGGGCTGTAGAGAATGCGAGCTGACCTTTGTGCTTTCCCTTCTTCTCCTTCCTAGCGGCGCCACCCTGGCCCCCTGCTGTGGCTGCTGCCTTGGTTCTCTTGGCTGAAGCTGGTGCTGTTGGGCGTGTGGCTCCCAGCTGCACACTGGCGAGTGAGTCGGCCTCTTGAACTGCTCAGGAAACATCCCCAGACCGAGAGAGAGAAACAGGCACTGGGTGAGACCAGAGCTCCCACCTGAACACAGTCCCCAGCACAGCATTTTCAACCACACCCTGAGTCCCACCAGGGCCCCTGTACCACTTCCACAGCCCACAGAATCAGGCCCACTCATCTCTACTAGGCAAAGATTCCAGGGCAGGCCCAGCTGGAAGGAGGTGGCACCCCCAGCCCAGTGTGATCAAGTCAACAGCCAGACCAACACCTGTGATCAGCCAACAAACTAAGCACTCAAAGTTCTGGGCCACCAAACCGTACTGAGCCTGAACAGAGGCAGGGAGAATGTCCAAGAAGATATGGCCCCTGAAGATGGTGAAGAAGGAACAAAGGCTGCATCTTCTGGAAGAGACCACAACCAGAGCAAGCACTCCAGGGAGCCTATGAGGGGGCTCTGCAGGGATGAGCCCATGGGAGGCTGGGGTATAGGAGTGCTTAGAACAACTCTGGGATACAAGAAGCTACAAGCACCAACAGTGAGGTTTCAGAAGGGTTCCAGCTGGTGGCCTCCAAATTCTCCATACTGCAGAACCCCAATCTGCTCAAAATCCTTGAATGGTTTCTGATTGCTCTTAAGATGAAGGCCAACATTCTCTCTCTTCCCCTAGGTCTAAACACATACTCCCCACCTCTGGGGCACCAAGAGTTGCAGCCACACCAGGCTGGTCTGGTGCCTCACATGCACTGCACTCCCTTTTGCCACAGGGCCCTTGCTCCTGCTGCCTGCACTGCCTTCCCCCTCGCCACCCTCAGTGATCAGCTCCTACTCATCCTGCAGATTTCAGCTTGGATGTCACCTCCCGAGGGAAGCTGTGCCTACCTCCCTAGTCAGCGCAGGTGTTGTCATCTATTCACAGAATTTGGCTTCCTTCCACAAAGCACACCCGTGACGGTCTGTTTAACATTGTCTCTCCACCTAGACTGTAAGGTCCATGAAAGCAGGGACCACACCCATACGTGCTCACTCGGGACCTACAGCCTCCAATCCAGAGCCTGACACAAACCTCAATAAATATTTAAGAAATGAATGAATGTGTAACATGAATGAGTATACCTAGCAGGTCAAAAACCAGGATAAACTCTGAGCTCTGATGTATATCAAACTCCTTCCTTTTCCTCTTGGAATGATCCCCTATATTTGACGCCTGTAGTCAGCAGAGGGCAGAGAGGCAGGCAGCTAATGCTGTAGGTGGGTGGGAGTGGCCTTCGAAACACCAGTTCCCGGGTAGGCCACCCACATGTGCAGCAGCCTCCCAAGAGCTTTGTCCACCATTTGGACCTGGACAAAGACTGGGCCCCCAGAGAAGCAGTAGGCACCTCCCAGAAGTCAAATGTCACATGTTCATATGTCCTCTGTGAAAAAGGTGGAGGCCCAGCCGTCTGGCATGTCAGCAGGGAATAGCAATCAGCTGATTTTGGACCTTGGAACACACCATGGCTCCTTCGAGTACCAAAGCCCTAAGACAGAGAACTCTCCCCATTTTATAAGGGAGGAAACAAATCCAGAGAGGGTAAATGGCTTGTCCCAGTCACAAGTGAGCAGGTAACTGGTAGTGGCACAACCAGAAACTATCTTTTTCTCTTTTTTTTCTTGCTGGATTGCAGTGGCACGATCATAGCTTACTGCAGTCTCGAACTCCTGGGCTCAAGTGATCCTCCTATGTAGCTGGGAATACAGGCGCATGCCACCACACCCTGCTAATTTTTTTTTAAAGATGGGGTCTCACTATGTTACCCAGGCTGGTCCTGAACTTCTGCCCTCAAGTGATCCTCCTGCCTTGGCCTCCCAAAGTGTTGGGATTACAGGCGTGAGCCACCTGGCGCAGAAACTGTCTTTTGAGTTCAGTCCTGCACTTATGCCAGAGGTGCTACTTGTACCACAGTCTTTCTGATGACCTGGCATCATCTGGAACACAGCTGCCAAGAAATACCTGCCAAAATGACTGCACATCAATGACCTCTCATGATGTTGGCCTCTGGCACAAATTGGCAGGGCCCACAATCCTGGGTGCAGGCCCCCATTCTATATGCAGCCTCACTCACCCAGCTGCCAGGCTTGGCAGAGCTGGGGCTGTGATGCCACACAGCCACAGGCCACGCGCCATATGACCCAGAACAGTGGCCGCCTTCCTGGCAGGGTACCACTACCACTCTTGGGATGGCACTCACAAAGGAAGTGGAGGAGGTGGCTGCCAGCAAAGGGTGGGGCTGGGGCCAGCTCTGTGAGGACCAGCTGGGGCTGCCTCTGAGACAGCTGGGCTGAGGTCCTTGTTTCCCTTTTCTGAAGGCCTCTCAAGTAGAGTACAGACATACCAGGTATGGTCAGGGTGCTGAACTGACACACACACGGGAATTAGCATGAAGGAGCTTTCCATCAGGGAGGCAACAGAATATGGAGGAGAGACCATTTGGCGTCTGTTAGGTCTGGGTTCAAAGTCTAGCCCTGCTGCTCACTAGCAGAGTACTATGAGCAGGTCACTGAGCCCCTCCGAGCTCACGTCCTTACTGATTATGTGGGGATAATGCGTTCCTGTGAGGATGAAATGAGATAATGCAGGTAAAGCCTCTAGCACTGTACTTAGCCACCGGCAGATGCACAGCCAGCCTTTATTAGAAGAAACAGAGTGGGATTCCTCGGAGGATACACGTGCACAGAGGGGACCGAGCCTGTATGATGTGCCCAGCCACAAAATGGGCACCAGGCAAATGAGACTCAACTGCTGCCCTCCAGTGTGCAAAGGGCTCAGGGAGCTATGGGTCAGTGGAACCCAGAGAAGAACCTGGAACACTGCGAGGCAGGGTATGGGGCCAGCAGTTAGATGAAAAAGCCCTGAGGTGAGGCAACTACCAGTAGTTCCATGTATCTGGAGGCTCCAGGTCATAAAGAAGCCACTGAAGGAGGGGAGCACCACGACTGCTAAGGTTCTTCCTAACCCAAAAAGCCAGATGCCTGCAACCTTCTTAGAATTACTATTTGGTGAAGTAGCAGCCTGGATTAGTAGCACCAGCAGGGGGCAGTGGAGACTGAGTCTGAGTCCTCCGTTCAAGCTCAGAGAGCCCAACCCTCCGTCTGGCCTAGCCTACTCTTAACCTAACCCAAGCAGGAAGGAGGGTCCTGAGAGCAGAGATGTGCTGAAGCCATTCTCTCTCCAGGATGAGCTGCAGAGAATTTCTCCCATCTGGGCTCTGCCGAGACCTGGAACATTTAAGGATGGGAGCTGGAGGCTCCAGGTCACTACAGCTCTTAAGGAGTTGTGAGCCAGAGACAGGGATCTGCAAGTCAGAAGCCAGGCAGACACGGTGCAGAGAGGGAAGGAAACAGGTGTTTGTGTTGAGACACTGGTTGGTATGGGGCAGGACAGTGAGATGCATTCCTCTCAGGATGCAGAATACTGGTGGAGCAGGTCATCTACTCTTAGAAGCTGCCTCCTGCACTCACTGAAATGCTCCAGATCAAAACTTGGACTTCTGAACTCCTGGCTTCATTAAAGGTTTAGCCTTCTGGCCTCAGTGCCTGATTCAGGAGGTGACAGCTGGAGCATATGCAGGCGCCCAAAGCTACAGGTCCACCTTCCCTCTGCCCTCCCTACTCAGTTGTCTGCCTGGGCTAGAAGCCACACACAGCCTGGGCATCCCCCATCAGGTCCAGCCCCACACGGTGGGCAGGAAGTGAGGGGCTCCCCGAAGCAGTGACAGGATGTGGGGCGGCAGGCAAGGTATACCTTGGTAGCTGGTGCTGCCACTGCTGCTGAGGTAGGACTCTACCAGGGGGGCTTGCTCCTCCGACTGCCGGGCCCGCCGGCTCCGGGGCCGCCCATCTGCATTGGCCTGCACCATCAGGGGCTCCTGGCGCTTCTTCTTCTGCTTCTGCTCCAGCAGGGCCCGCTATGGAGGCAGAGAGCTTGGCTGACCCACTGCCTCCACCAGGAAGGAAGGGCTCCCAGTTCTCAGCGGGTCCACAGCCCACTTTGGGCCAAGGCCCCATGTCCTTGGAACCCCAAGACTTGGGGTCCAGGAAAAGGAGGCAAAACAGGGCCCAGGTGGCTGCCTTGACAGGATCACAGCACAGGCAGCTCTCCAACTGCAGTCACCCAGCTGCCTGAGGGGTAGAACCCCATGTGCCGCGCAGGGTTAGTGCTGAGCTGGGAGAGTGCACCTCTCTTCTTCCACATGGGAATCCCATTCCCCAGTCAGACGGGATCATCCAGGGAAGATGGACAGCCCTGCCCCTCTGCCCTCGGAGATCCCAGCCCAGACTCTTCCCTTCCACCCAGCCCCAGGCCTACTCACCTGCCGATCAAGCTTCTGCTGCCTCAGGTTTCTGCCCTCATCATCTAAGACACTGCAGAGGGAAAGAGGGGTTTTCAGGGCTTGCCCATGAGGTGCCAGGATATATCCCAGAGCCCAACCCCAGCATATCTGGGCTCTTTAAACCCATCCCATCATGGCTTCTGGGGCTCAGTGAGCCCACATGGTAGAAGGAGGAAGGGTAGAGCCTGCCATCTTGAAACCAGCTTGAACCAAAAGGGCTTGAGCTGCCACTTTGGAATCCTGCTAGAACCCCTGTTTCCCCAAGCACACCCCAGTAAGTACTGGATGAGACCCTCCCCTCAGATCCCTGAGCAGGGCCAAGCCTGACTGAGATCCAGGAAAACTATCGAGAGGCATTCCAGCAACAAGCCAGGTCCAAGGCCAGGCTTCAGACAAACCCAGGGGGCTGCTCCCTCCAGCTGCCTACTGGGATCTCACCAGCCCCAGCCTTTCCCCTCCTTTCCACCATTCTAGAGGAGGCTGCAGTCCTCTGGGACAGACCCTTTCCCCATCCATTCAAAGCAAACTCCTAGCTTTCCAAGTGGGCAGAATAGAGTGCTGACTTTGTCTGCTCCCCTTCCCCACTTAAAAAGGGTCCTCCTCATTTGAGAGAATGAAGCTAAGAGACCAACCAGTCCCTCAGTGTACAGGGCTTGGGCCACACAGAGTTGTCTGCAGGGTGGACACAACACATCAACGTACAGCCCAGCAACCAGCCACCAGGTCCTTCCCAGGCTGTAGACATGGCACAGACAGCCCGGGGGACATCAAATCCTTGAGCACCACAAGTCTTGGGACAGGGACCCTCATCTCACCCAGACTGGCTGTGCCTCTGAGGAAGTCAGGGGACAAGTAGGGAGCTGGTAACTCAAACCACTTGGCTTTTGGCTGGCCAGAGACACATGCATGAGACCTAGGCCCAAATGCTACAAAGGCCAAGGTGTGGACAGCTGCATGGGGTGAGGTTGGAGCCTGAGGATCTGAGCTCTGGGAAGCCCCAGGCGGCCACGGTCCAGTTATTCTGAAGCTGCCCCAGAACCATACTGTGTGCGGGTACCTGCACGGGCATGCCCGAGTGCATTAGGTTTGTGCGAGGCCATAAGGAAGTGTGTGAATATCTCGTGTGTGTGCACACATGCATGCAGACACCTGTGAAGAAGTGGGTGTGCTTGTGTGAAGGTGAGTGCAGTGTGTGTCTAAGGGGGAAACATGAGGTCACATCACCCTGAGGACAAAGTGAAGTCACTTTCACCTCCTCCTGATGGCTAGCCCTTTCTAGCTGGAACATTCATTGACCTACATGAGCCTTAAACTACTTACATCTCCAAGGGAGCCAGTCAGAGGGCAGAAGGAAGTCCCCATATCACAGGCTGCCCACCACCCACCACCTTGACCACCATCTATGAGGACTATGCATGTTTTTAACTAGAAGCTGTCCTGCCTACTTGACAGCTGGGAAGGCCTTTCCTGGTACCCACGGGCTGCTCTGCATGCCTGAGGAGCCCCAACTGTGATCTGGGGCTGTGCAGAACAGCCTCATTCACCAAACCCTCAGCTGCCAGAGCACAGGAGAAAACACTGCTCAAGAGCCATACTTCTAGGCCTCGGTCTTCCTGAAACAGCCCATCTGCCTAAGAGGGCACAGCTGCATTTGGGGCTCCCTGAAGGCACTGCCAGGACCACAGGATGCAACCAGGTCTCTAAATATTCCTGCTGGCTGAAAGGGTGGGCATCCCATCGCGGAAGGCATGCACCCAGGCTGGAGGACTGCAGTGAAGACTTCTGAAGAAAGGGTTCAGGGACCAGAGCACAAAATGCCTCAGGGCCCTGAGAGGCTACAACTCTCCCCTGTCTCTACAGCTCAAGCCAACAGCCTGACTGAATAAGCAAAGTCAAAGCATTTGCCCACAGATGGACTTGAAAGGGTCAGACCCGAACACCAGTGTTCCCCATGGTCAGCCACACGTGCAGTGCATATGCATCACAACTTTCAGCACACACATGAAAAATGCAGTCTAAGCTCTGTACAATGGCCCCTGGCTGACAGAAGCAACAGGATCTGGAATCTAACTGTGCTCCATTTGCCAAGCTCTGTGCCTGGGCACAGGGCAGCTATAAACCCCACTGTCATGAGCCAGTGGCCTGGCCCCTGTGCAACCTCCACAAGACAGTGCTGGCTTCCCTTTGTGCCAGCAAGAGGGGCCATTCCACAGCTTTCTAGGTAGTCGCAAGCCACTCACACTTTCAGAGGGCAGGGATGGGGCAGTCACCTGGGCCATCCCCAGCCCTGGGCTTGGCTGAGCAAGACAAAGAAGATGCCTTCCATGGTGCTGACGCTCACATCTAGAGTCATTTAGAAAAGGGGACATCCAGCTGAGAGGTGAGACTCACATCAGCAATGCCACCTCCGGAAATGCTGGGTCACAGCAGCTGCTCAACTGACAAAAGGTATTTGCAGCCATAGTGGCCTCACTGCCCAGCGTCTTCTAATGCTCTCATCCATGCATGGGGCACGTTTCCCTACCATAGGCCCCTGTCCTACTGCCATGGACCATGCACAGTTATGCCGGAGGCAGGAGGCTGCTTTCCATGAAAACGTTCCTTTCTCCTCCTCTGCCTCTACCTCCATTTCCTGATGGGGGAGAATGATAAAGAGCCACAGGCTTCGGTAACACTGATTACTAGGTAAGATTACAGGTAGAAAGGACTTAACCACTGGCCTTCAGAGAAAGATGGATGAACACAAGCGTTAGGCTTCTGAAAAGAGGTTCCAGAAACAGATATCCCCAAAGTACCTAGAGAGCCGCCTACCACCTCACCCACTGGCAGGCATTTGCAAGCACACAGAAGGAAAGGAGCATGCACAGCTGGGAGGTGGCCACTGGGGAGAAGCCACTTGTGCCTGGCTGAGCAAGACCCAGCTAGGAGGGTCTACACTAAATTTACTAAAATGGGGAGGCTCTGACAGTGGGCATGACTCCTGGTAAAGCAGTGTTTCTAGAAGAGCTGCAAGGGGACGAAGTGGACCACGATTACCTAGCAGTGACGAGCTTGTACCAGGTGGGTGTTCCTAGCTAACGACAAGTGGACAAGTGCGCAGCAACTCCCCCTGGTGAATAACAAAGAATCCCCAGCCAATAGCAGCTGTTGTGGAGACCAAGGGCAACCATGATGGCTGTCTCCAGGAAGAGCAGAACCAAAAGCTCCCCTAGCTTCCTCAGCAGGCCCAGTTCCCTTCTCCGCCCCCACCCAGATGGCCCTTCCTCCTCATCTCCACCCCAGCACCATTCCTAAGGCATCTTCCTTTCTCACTGACACTTCCCCAGCCTGCCTGTTTCTGATGGGCACTGTTCTAGCTGCACTAAACCATAACCACACAAGGAGACAGTAATGGCTTTTTAATGATTTCAGCTCCAATTATGGAATAACTGCCAAGCCCAGGCTGCCAGCTGCAGCCCCGCCAGGAGACTCAGACAGGAGACGGCGCTGATGGATAGGTCTTTCAGCTGACCCTGGAGGCTCCTCCATCACAGGCGGCTCCTGCTGGGGGCCTGAACAGGGAGGCTCAGAAAAGCCACTGGCTCAGTAGGGTCAGAGAAACCTAGGCTTCAGCGTCCACAAATCCATCCGCTCTGGCCAGCACCAACAAGACGGCAGCTTCACCTCCGAGGGAGCCCGCCCCTCTACATCCACTCACTTCCCCCAAGGCACCCCACAGATATCGGAGTAGTCAACCACGATTGACAACAGGGGGCAGGGCCACAAGGACAATTCGGTGCCCTGGAAAAGCACACACGGCCAACATCCTCTAGCCTGTTTCCCTCCCTCTCTTCGTAGACTCTACCTTACACGCTCCAGCTACTCCACCAGCGCTAACCAGAGGCCCAAGGGTCAGGGAATCTAGGGACAGACCCAACCCTCTGGACACACTTCCCACGTTCACTTCACCCTCCCCTCTTCCTGCCCTCATTCTTTCCCCTCAGTCACAGCGGAAGCTACCCCTGCTGGACCCAGGAAATCAGAGACGTGGGCTGTCAGGAGAGGAAAGGCCGCCAGGGCAGCTGGCTGCAACCCTGTGCCCAATGCCGGACCCTCGGAAAGTCCAGATCTGTGGCTTCTGTTGCCTGGCAACTTACTGGGACACAGTGGGAACCAGCGTGGCTCCAGAAGGGAGAGGACCACACTGCTCACAGGAGTTCCAGCCTCCCAAGATGCACCATCTCTATTCCAGCCAGCAGTTCCCAAATTTACCAGGTGCATTCAAACGGCTGGAGGGACTAAGCCCTGACTCGGTCATTCAGAACTACTGGGCAACATCCCCCAGAATCAACCCACTCCTCTCTCTCTTTGTAAAAGCAAGTGCCATGGATGATTCTAATGCTCAGCCATGCAAATGCGACCATGAGCCACAGCTGGTGATCTCTAAAGAACAAGAAAATCAGGGAGTTGTTATAAGACTGTTGCCAGAAGTGAAGTGGTGGGTCCAAGTGCCCAGGGCACCTCGGAGGCCGAACCTAGCAGCAGAACTGAAGGAGTCAGGAGTCCCATTACTCCCTAGAAAACAAAGTGAGGAAGTGGTGGGACGATCCTAACAAGGGCCAGGAGGAGGGGAAACCCAGAGACTTGCTTAGGATCAACCTAAGGAAAAACTTAAAAGTCACAGCCATCTGATCGGAGGCCGTGTGGCAGGAATGTCATAGGGAGCATCCACACTGAGAACTAGATGACCTGTAAGGGCTCTTCCAGCCTGAGATTCTCTTTCTGTGACCTACAGTGTGCTTTTCAAGCAGTGCTACAGGAGGCCCCATGGTGGTGCGAGAGTACTGTATCCCTCAGGTGTGCTTCGAACCCAGGTGTGGGGCTGGGAAAGCCAAGGAAGCCCTAGAGGCTATCCGGGGATGCCACTTTAATTCAAAGAAGTGTACGTCTTGTCTGTGCTGGGGACACGACCAGGAACCTGATAAGTTCCCTGCTCTCAATTAGTTCATGACCAAGTGAGAGAAACACCAGGCAATGGCCTCAGGACCATGAAGACAAGGGCACCGAGGACAGGGCCACCCCAATCGCACCCAGCATGGTCCTCCAATATGCCGTGGGCCTTAGTCCTTCCTGACTCTCGCTGCTCCACTTCCAACTTATCAAAGGCTGTCAATGTACTAAGGGCATTTAACATTCCTCAAGAACACAGGTAAAGAGAAACTGGCAGAATTAGAAACTATTAGTACTAACAGAAAGAAACAAAAGAAAAAAATTCCAATTGTTAAACTTTATAAACTCAATGGCTCCCTTTGAAGTCAGAATGTGAGATTAATCCATGATCATTATACACTGAGCCAAAATTACCCGTAAGAAGATTATCACCAACTATCATTTCTCTAAAGAAAATAAGCTGGGCCCAGGGAATGCAAGGTGTAACCATTAGAGAGGGAGTAAAACCCTCACCAGCAGAACTAGCAAGAAGCCAGCCAACACCTCTCTCCCAAAAGCAAATGCCACATACCAGTTCTGACATGCTGTGACATTAGGGAAACCTCACATCAGTCAAATCACGTGCGTGCCACCCCCTGCCCCCACTCCCATCTGCAAGTTAAATGCTTTGTCTGTCTTCTGCCCCAGTTTTCTCTGTGATCAGACAGCATGTGGCTTTGACTGCAATCAGCAGCCCAGTTAATGCAAGAAGCAATTTGAATCTCCTCTCAGCCCAAGTCTCTCATTTCGGAAGTCTACACCCCAAGTCCAGTGCTTTCCCACGCTCAGTGTGTGCCCAGAAAGACCCCAGCAGGGCAGGGGGGATCCTGGCAACTGTTGACATAGCCTGCCTCCAGCTACACACCCCCCCTCTCTACAATAGAACGAGGAGGCGGGGTGACAGGCATGGGGAAAGTAAGCAGCGCAGGGCTATAAGGGTGTCGAGATGCTCCTTGGGGCCAGGCTTCCAGGGAGGCAGAATTCTATGCTTCAGGGCTGAGTCTGCAGCCCAGGAAAGGAATTGGAGGTATGGGGGTGGAGGGGAGACAGTAGTTGGACCTGGGCTGGGGCAAGTGCCAAATCACTCCTTGAAGGATGCCAGGGCCCTAGGCACTTGCTAGAACAGAGTCATTTCCTAGAGACAATTCTACCTTCCTGGGCCACCTTTCCCAGGAATAGGCTTAAGCCATTCCGTTTGAGGCAGATTTTCTCTAAGACCCCTGCACACTCTCTACAAGTTGCTTTAGTCCCTGGCTCCCTGGGAGAAGCTTCCTAGAACCATGTCTTGGCCTGGCCCACCTCCAGTTTGCCAGATCCTAAACATGCCATCATCTCCACAGTCACAAGTGTTGCCCCTCCCACCCTCCTCAGTCCATGGCCACCACCCTGCCATGTGGACCCCCACACACAGGTCCGGAGTCCACTCAGCCCACAGGCCCTGCCCAGGCACCTCTGCCGCGTGGCTAGAAAAGGCTGATGACACTCTGTGGGGTTGCACTGTCTTCTAGAAGGTCCTCAGCCCATATGTGCCAAGAAAGGCCAGGGTCCTCCAGAAACTACCTGTGCCCCAGCATGGAAGTCTGTCGGGGGCAGCAGCTCTCCTGAGTTAGCCCAGCCCCAGTCCCTGGTTCCATGATGGAAACAGCTCCCTGATCCGTGTGAGACTGAAGTGTGACTACATGTGTCTGCAGGAGATCCTATGGGTGACTTGCATGTGGGCACGTGTGTGTGTTGCTGGTGGTGGTGGGAAGAGACATAAAATAACCTGGAAACCCCTGAAACCCCCACAGGAGCTGAGATTAGAGGTAACAATTCTCAAGAGAAACCCTGAGTTCCCAGGCTACGTGCCTGTTTTCAGAAGGATCTGCTTTTAACAAGCCTTGGGTGGTTTCAGCTAGTTTCTATTTGGGACGCTGTCTGGACAGACTCAGAGAAGAGTCCTGTCAGAACTATTTTCTGTCAGTGACTGGTATGAGGCTCTAACAGAGAGCAGGCTGTGTTACAAGGCGGGTCCTGAGGATCTGATCCTGCCGTCCGCTAGCACGTGCACCTGGGTCAGCAATAACACAGTAGGCCTTAGCAGTCCAGCACCCTTTTTACACACGTCCCGCTAGGAGGCCTAGAGACAGCCCCGTAGCCCATGGCAACCAAGGAGCCAATGGGTGGCCAAGAATCTGGCCCTACCATGGCGATGAGCTCCTTTCCCTGGTAATAGAGAGAATGGAGTAGAGTGGATAGGGAAAGGCCTGCACCTTTGAGGGGCCCCCAGAAACCACCTTCCCGCCCCCTTCCCACGCAAGTGGGAAAGTCCAGTCATCCTTGAGATAGACCACAGTGCCTGGCAGCAAAGGGTGATGGACTTCCCTGCGTGTGCCTGGATTCTTGAGTGCTTTTGTGCATGTGAGGGCAGTTCCATGTACTGTGAGCTGGTGTGTGTCTAGGTATAGACCTGCTAGCAAGTAGATTATTCAGTGTCTGAAAGGGACTGAGTAGCACTTGTGAGAAGCAGGTGTCAGTTATTCTCCAGATACAGCAGGTGGACACGCACAGATATGCAGGCATGTGTCTTTGTGAGCCCAAGAATTCTTGTGTGTAGAATATACGGGTGCATGTCCATATGACCACTGGTGTGCTCTTGGTTCAGAATAACTGTCTTCACGGATCCATGCTTTGAGAATGCGAACCGACCAGCAGGAGCGTCTTTGGCCTAAAGCTCGGACGTCCTGTGGGTGCATGCGTGCAGATGTGTAAGTGTGTGCGCGCACCCAACACAGGCGTGTGACTGGGGTGCTGGGCCTAGGAGTGGGCTCAGAGCAGTGTGGGCTCCCTCCCCAGGCGCCCACATGGTGCTGCCTGACCCAGCAAGGCCCACACAGGCCCCTTCCAGCAACCCTGGAAGATAAGCGGGTGGAGCGGGGCAGGCGGGATCAGTCCGCAGGGGCCCTCAAAGTTGAGGGAGGAAAGACCAGCGACTCCAACCCGCGCCCCAGTGCTGGGATAGGTGGGGAGGGCAGCGGTGCCCTGCGCCCCGGCTGCGTATCCCGGGCCAGCTTACGTCCCAAGTCGGGGGTGGTGGGCGCCCCAGCCCGGCGCCCGCGTACCTGTAGGGAATCCAGTCGGAATGCGGCTTGGAAGTCATGTCTCTCGGGGGCGGGGCGGTGGCTGCGGCTCTGGAGGCCGGGGCCCGGTGGGGCTGGCGCGGGGACCCTGCTCAGCTCCCGGGCCGCCCTCAATCCTCCCCTGGCACGGGGCGCTGGGGCCCCGCCGAGGACCCCGCTGCACGCCAGGGGCCCGGGCTGCTGGCTCTAACGAGCTGCTGGCCCTGCGGGCGGGCGGCGGCGAAGCGCGGGAAAGTGCGCGGGGCGTGGCGCGCGCGTGGAGGCCGGGGAGGCCGACCCGCACCGTCCCGCGCCCCTCTGGCGCCAAGGCGGGAGCACTGCGTGGCAGCGACCGACCGACCGCCCGCCCCTTATCCCTCGCCCCGCCCCGCCCTCGGAGACCCCACCCCCCGGCCGGCTCAGCGCCTGCGGAGCGGCCTTGCCTCCTCCCGCGAAATCGCCGCGATCCACGCACCGTGCACGTGACCGCGCCAGCGCCCACCTTCGGCTAACGGCGGGGCTGCAGCCAGTCCCCAGGCCTCCCAGCCTCAGTTTCGTCTTCTGTGAAACGGGGATCATTGGAACACCTCCCTATGTACCTGCCCTACCTATCTCCGCTATGGGATGGGAAACCAATGCGCGGATTTGGTGGGGACAGGGACCCGGCCCGGGGCGCGGATGGAGGAGGAATCCAGTAGTGCAGGAAGAGGCGGGGGACCCTCCGGGCCGAAGCGTGGAGGTTGGCCTTCCCCCACCCCCACCTCCGAGTTCCACACCCGCGCCTGGGTAACCCTCTGTCTTTGGGTTAAGGAGGTGTTTCCTCAGCAGCGGCTCCCTCCCATCTAAGCTATAGCGTCAAGGGAAGGGGGGCATTTACTGTCTATTGCATTCCCAGCCCTTGCAAATTTCTAATATGTAATCTCCACAGTAGCCTTGAGAGACAAATATCTTATCCCTATAACCCAGAGAATAGGAATGCTGAGATGCCCAAGGCCTTAAAGCTAGGAAGTGGTGGAGCTGAAACTGTTCTGTGATCGGTGTCCTCCAAAGCCCTTCCTAGGGGGCGCAGTTAACCGGAGGCAAAAACCTCTACAAAGATCATCTGAAAGTCTCTGCGCGCGCTGAGGAGGTCCTGGCTGTGACTGGGACCAGCTTGAATGCAACGCATGGCACACTGAGAAGGTAGAGGACCCACAGCAGGGCGAGCAGAAGCAAGGAGCAGCAGGTTGAGGGGTCACCAGGGCCTGCGTGTGGAGCAGGTGATCAGGGAGAGGTCTGCGGAGGGGCACAGCCCCCATACGCCCCGTGGGCGTCCTCATGTGCATCCTGGATTCTGCCCCACCATCCAAGCCATAAGAGTGTTGTGCGGGGATCTTCTGATGATAAACAGGCGGTCAGGACTGCCCCGCAGAGAATGTGAGAACAACCAACTGGGCTGAGGAAGGGGCTCATCCTGCTGCCCTGGGGCCACAGCCAGACCCCCACCCCAGGACTCTCCCAGCCCTTCAGCCTTGCCTTCTCTTGCCCAAAATAACTATAAAACACGGCCCGGCGCAGTGGCTCACGCCTGTAATCCCAGCACTTTGGGAGGTCGAGGCGGGCGGATCACGAAGTCAGGAGATCTAGACCACCGGTGAAACCCTGTCTCTACTAAAACTACAAAAAATTAGCCGGGCGTGGTGGCGGGCACCTGTAGTCCCAGCTACTCGGGAGGCTGAGGCAAGAGAATGGCGTGAACCCAGAAGGCAGAGCTTGCAGTGAGCCAAGATCGCACCACTGCACTCCAGCTTGGGCGACAGAGCGAGGCTCCGTCTCAAAAAAAAAAAAAAATTATAAAACACAGTAACCACTACATTTGGATTTGCTGGGCGTCAGGAGCTGTGTTAGGTGCTACATACATATTATAATTCGTTTAATCCTCATAGCCACCCTAGAAGGTAGGCACCATTATCATACCCATTTTACAGCAAAGGAACTGAGTCACAGAGAAGGCAAGGATCTTGCCCAAAGTCACACAGCTGGTCAATGATGAAGCTAGCATTCACACACAAAAGGTCTGGGTCTACAGCACTTACCTTCAATCTCCTTTCGGCCTATCACAGTTCATGCAGTGTACACACACACATACCCCTACACACATGCACACACACACCTACACACATGTATGCACACACACACACACACACAGCCTCTCTCTCCAGGCTTCTGGAGCTCAGGACAAGTCAGACCCATCTCTGTTTGGCACAACATTGATGCTGTCTGACCTTTGATTATTTATCAACTTCCAAGAGCTATCACTGTCACTGGGGACAGAGAGCAGACAAAATAAAACACCTGGGAGTGGGGTGCAGAATGCAGAAAGCAGGGTTGTTTTGTTGCCTGCTGGGATGCTTGGCCTAGACTTTGTTGGCCTCCCAGGAAGGGCAGCAGAGATTGGTCCCTACCCTGGAGACCGCAACGGAGCAGCAAAGCATTGCCCAGAGGCCTCTGTTCTTCAGGACAGAACCTTGCCTCGAGATCAGAAGCTTTGACCCCTGGAGGCCCCGCCCTCCAGGCCACCTCTTCCTGAGTTGCAATTAGTAGCTACCATGTCAGAGACAACTAGAGTCTAAAAGACTTTCCCTTCAAAAATTTGAAGCTGTTTTCCTCCCTTTATTCCCAAATTACCTGACACCTTAAAGCAATCAGAATTAAGTTGGAAGGTCTCAGGAGCCTGGAGTAATTGAATCTATTAAATAGACAGTTTAGGCTCTGTCCTAAGGGAACAAAATCTGGAGGCAGAGTGAGGTGCAGAAATAAGATGGCTTTCCAAGTCTCTTTCTGCAGAAGTTACATATATACATGGGATGTGGGGGAACTGTGGGACTGAGCGCCAGTGTATGCATGAGTGTGAGTGTGTGTACATGTGAGGGAGCTGAGTGCCAGTGCACACAGTATGTGTGAGTGTGTATGTGTGTGCATTTGCATGTGTGTGCAGGGGATATGGGGGAGCCAGTGGGACTGAGTGCCAGTGTATGCATATGAATGTGTATGTGTATGCATGTGTGTATGCACATAGGTTGTGTGAAAGCCAGTGGGATTGTGTGCCAGTGTATGCATGAGTGTGTGTGCATGGGAAGTTGGGGGCAGTAGGACTGTTTCAGTGTATGCAGAAGTGTGTGTATGTGTGTGAGAGATGGCTCTGCAGACTGAACAGGACTGCACAAGAACATTTTTTGGATGGTACGTGTGCAAGGGAATGATGTGTGTGCTTCTTCGAGTTCTATGGAGTGCATGAGTGTTAACATTCAACTCAGAATGCATGATGGGTTTTTCCACTCAAATGGCTTCCGTGGTTGACATTTTAAGTTTATGCACTTGCCTTCTATCCAAAAGCTACTCCAGAAAGTCACATAATGAATATTATACTAGGCCACAGGTAAAGTTATGTTTTTACAACTGCACTATAACAGTGACCCTTGAAGAAGGGCATAAACTTTTCAAATTTAGCCCCAGGAGCAAGGTTATCTCGACTGAAACACCACCACACAGCAATCCCAACGTGCCTCCCTCACCACCTGCCCAAATCCTGCAAGGGTAAGATATTTGCTATGAATTTAAATCATCCTGTTTGCATTTTAGGCATTTTCAAATATGGTGATGAAATGTTTGTGAGGGGAAGTGAAGGAATGCATGGGGAGTGAAGTGGCCCAACAGAGACCCTCGCATCTGCCACCTTAGCTTGAGGACCCCAGGGCCACCACCCCCCTCCCCTGCCCGCCCCACCTCAGCAGGATCAGCTCACCCAGGGAAGAGGGTTAGCATTTTGGCACTTAGCCACCTATGTGGAGTCTTATATGTGCTATACTTAATGTGACGTTTTTATTGAATGTGGGCCATCTCTAGCCAATTTTGGAAGCAAAGGGATATGAATGATAAATTATATCCATTCAGATTGAGTCCTGCCTGGTGGCTTCGCATTATGACCTTGCAGTCTGAGGAAGCCAATTCAAATCAATCAAACATCAACTAGCCCCTCGAAGGCTGATGCAGGGCTGCAGTGGCCTTAGTGGGGGTCAGGTGCATGGCTGCTCTCAGGGAGCTTTCGGTCTGGCAAGGGAGATAGGAAGAAATAATAACTGTACCCCACATTAAGGTGTTGGTGTTACAACACAGGTATACAACGTGCTGAGGGTGAGGGGACACAGAAAAGAGGCAGTCAATGGAAGTCCCTAGAAGAGGGGCGGTCAGGTTAGGATAAGCCTTCCCATGAGTAGAAAAGGATGATGGTTGTGCTGGGCCCTGAAAGATGAATAGGATTTTGATAAGCTGATAACAAAGGAAGGGGGAAACTTAACAGTTACTGAGATTCTACAATTGACCGGACACTGTGCTAGAGTCTTTTACCAAAGGGCCTTACAGACAGAGAGGATGACATGAGCAAAGATATGGAGACATGAGAGTACATGCCCAATGCACTCGAAAACCAAGGTGCAAACCAGCATGGCAGCATTCAACCAATAGGTGAATGGTTCAGTGTGGCAGGAAATGGGCCTAGAAAGTTAAGGCAGGGCCAGATCATATGTCATCCTGAACATCAAGCTAGGGTGTTTACAATTATCCTTTAGTTTGGAAAAATCCTATAGACTCTATTCTAAGGATGTGGTTCCCAATGGGGGACCACTAGAGGGTTTTAAGTCAAGAATAATCTGCCCAGATGTAACCTTTAGAAAGAAATAATTGGGAGCAGAATGGAGGATTGAGGGAGACAAGGCTAGTGGTATGGAAAACTGCTAGACAGCTATGAGTAAAGTCCAGGACAAAGATAAGCCAGCCCTAAAACAGTCAAGTGCCATTTTGAAGCTGTGGGTAGACATCATGGCAAGATGGTAGCATAAGTATGGGTGGCCAGATAAAGCCCTCTGTAATTCCCATTTAAATAACTGCAGAATGCACAAAGACCATTGCAGTACTGCTGATGATTGAGATAAACAGGCTTACAATGTCTGAAAAAAAAGTAGGTCAACCACTAGTAAAATTAAAACCAATGTCTGTTTTCCAAATCACTGCTGAAAATAATAGCAAATCATTTCCACACACACAAATACACAAAAGCATAATCTACAGGAAACATAGAACGCATAGGGCATAAAACAAAGTAATAGGAATAAAACCAGATCGAATGGTTATGAGGTAAATGTGACTAGAGAGCCTGTGAGCCTGGATCATACACAGCTATCATTTGTTGAGTGCCTGCTCTATGCCAGGTGCTCCTCTGTGTGTTTCATAGAGACAAATACGGCAATGGGAGGATGAGATGGGATGCTTCCAGTCTAGGCTCCACTTGGGGCTCCAAATGAACAGATACCACATTCTAAAGTGAAGTGGGATACACTTCTTGGAAAAGAGGTGGCGAAAACCTGGATCCGTGCCATTAGCTGACACCCATCTCTAATATATACAAAATGGGAGAGAGGTTGAAAAAAGGGTTGTTGGAGGTTTAGAATGAATTTCAGAGAGAGCCTTTGGGGTCAAATGATCCCTAATACATGGGAGGGGTGCAGGATGCTATCATCTTCACCTCAAAGCCACAGAGTGGGGCCTTGAGGAAACCCGTAAGTCAGTTGATATGTGGCCACAATGGTCTTGGTGCCACAGTGGACAAATCCAAAGAGCAGCAAGAGTGCTGCTGCTTCGGGATCAGCCTGTGCTCCCTGGTTTGCAGGGCAAAGCACACGTGAGTGTCTCTTGTGGACAGAGGTGGGACCCAGCAAGAGAGCCAGATGTGACTGTCTTAGATCCAGGCCAAGAGGGGTCCTCCAAGGGAGGAAGTGACACTGAGGGAGACCGCTTTCCCAGAGCCTGAGAAAGAAACCATAGGATCGGCTATGGGGAGAAAGTATCACCCTCATCAAGGGAGGTGCAGGATGAGACTCCAGCAATGGGGTTGTCTCCACCAACCTGCAAAAACACCCCAGTAAGAGAGAGGGCCCAGAGAACAACAGGACACCAACTCATCAGAGTATAGTCATGGAAGACCTTTCCCGCCCATCTCGTCTCCTACCTCCCTCCCGCTCCACCTTGGACCCTGGAAAGGGTCAGGACTGTCATGTCCAAGCTCCCCTCAGGCAGCTGGCCTACAGCAGACTGTGCTGGGAAAGAGATGGTGTAACTCTGATGTTTCAAGATTTTTTTTTATTACAACAGACAGGATGCATTAATTACTGACAAGACAACCTCTGGTTACCTGAAACTGGCCAGGAAAGTCATGGGACTTACCCTAAATTTAATAAAATTTGAAAAGGGAAAAGAGCCCTACAGAATAAATTTGAAGAGACTGTGGGGGACAAAAATAAAGTTTGCTTTATGATTACATCTCATGAGTCATGCCTATGCCTATTCAACTTAACAATTACACATGACTTCTCCCATTTAATCCTCAGAGCAACACTACAATGTAGGTACTATTATAATCCCCATTTTACAGATGAAGCAACAGAAAGGTTATGTATAATCTGCTGAAAGTCACACTGATAAGAAGTAATAGAGTTCAAATTCAGATTCAGGCAGATGAGCGTTGTAGAGTCCAGAGAACTACCTTCCTCCAGAGAAAACCAGATGATAGGTGCCTTAGCCCTTTGACTCATTAATTCCTGTTCTAGAAAACTAGTCAAAGGAGATTGAAAACGAAGTCAAAAGTTTATATACAAAGATACTGATGGAAACTTTATTGCTCACAGGGGAAATTGGTTGGGAGCAGATAAACAAAATGTCTATTAATTAGGACTCCATTAAGTAAATAATTCAATGTTCACAGGATGGATCACTAAGCATCCTTTATGGGGAATTTTTGCTTTTAAGAGACAGGGTCGGCCTTGCACGGTGGCTCCCGCTTGCAATCTCAGCACTTTGGGAGGCTGAGGTGGGTGGATCACATGAGGCCAGGAATTTAAGAGCAGCCTGGGCAACATGGCAAACCCTGTCTCTACTAAACTTACAAAAATTAGCTGGGCGTGGTGGCGGGCATCTGTAATCCCAGCTACTTGGGAGGCTGAGGCAGGAGAATCACTTGCAACCAGGAGGTGGAGGTTGTAGTGAGCCAAGATTGCACCACTGCACTCCAGTCTGGGTGACAGAGCGAGACTCTGTCTCAAAACAAAGAAAAAAAAAAAAAAAGAGATGAGGTCTCACTCTGCACCCAGACTAGAGTATAAGTTGTGCTATTGTAGCTCACTGCAGCCTTGAACTCCTGGGCTCAAGTGATCCTGCTGCCTCAGCCTCTGGAGTAGCTGGGACTACAGGTGTGAACCACCACACCTGGCTAATTTTAAAAAATGTTTTGTAGAGATTGAGTATTGCTGTGTCTCCCAGGCTGGTCTTGGACTCCTCGGTCAAACAACCCTTCTGCCTCAGCCTCCCACAGCACTAGGATTACAGGTGTCAGCCATCACACCCAGCCTTATAGAGAATTTTTAATGACAAAGTAATGGACTTATGAGATGGGGATACAATATTTTACGCAAGTATAATGCTCTATGAAAAAGCCCCACCAGCTGACACATATATGGTCTCATACAAAGTTGCCTAGAGTGAAAGACACAGTCCAGTGTCTCAGCTTTGCCGCCCTAGGGGCCACATCCTCCATTCCAGACGGCCACTTCTTCCAGGTGTTTGGACCTCCTCTTAGCTCCAGCTTTGACCCCTAAGACCTCCTAGTGACCCCTGAACAGCACAGACAACATCCTCACCCCCAATGTTGGAGAAGACAGACAATAAACACACTATTGATGCAAAATAGATTAGGCAAAATATATATATAGTAACGCCTTACAAGTTGACATATCCTTAGTCGCCTAGTGTCATATGGTGTGTCACTAAGATGAAAGCCAAGTGGCTGCAAGAAACACCTGCAATTCTTAGCCTGGTTATTTATCTTGGAAGGGAGCAGAGGAAGTGCAGGAACAATGCTGAACTGTAATATCTGTTCTTTACCCATTCTGAGGCATTTGCTGAGTGCTTCCTAGGCAGGGAGATCCAGGGCTGGAGGACAGTGTCCCTGATCTGGGGAAGCTTCTGTTCCCAGCAAGTCCTCTTGCCCACTTGCCCATGGGGCATCTAAGCCCAGCTCTCTGGGGAGCAGAGGCTGAGATTATAAATAGAAAGATGGTTCTGAGGCTGAGCGCTCAGGCCCCTGTGCTCAGCCTCCAGGAGGGGTTTGTTTCACCAGCATTATTGGATTTACAGATAGGCAACAAGGAATTAAGCTGATCAGGAAGAGACAAAGAGAGCTTTCATTTATTCAAAAATGCAGGATTTATCTAGCAGAGCCCTCTCCTTTGTCAAACAGAGAGCCATTTCCTTTATATCCTCCAGCAAAGAACATTTTATTTTGTAACCTTTCAGAAAAGCCTATGAGTTTGTGTTTTTGACCTGTTTTTCTCCCTGCTCTAAGAAAACCATGATTATTTAAAATGTGAAATGCATATTAAACAATCCTATTCTGAATTCACACACCAATCTCTCCAGCAAGAGGAATCAGTCGCTGAAATGCAATTTAAACTATTTGAAAAGTTTATTACTCCCAACACACCATCTTTTTGCTCCATGGCCCTTCCCTTTTGCTGCTGCTGATTCTTAAATATCAGACTCTAGAGCCACCACTGAGGAAGCAGAATCCTAAAAGGTAGTGCTATGGGACTGGAGTTTTCAAGTGGGAATAAAAGTTCCAAGACCTTATGGAGGCAGCAGCTATAGAGGAAAGAACGCCAGTGCCAGGTTCCAATCCTGACTAAGTTGCTAATATGCTGTGTGACCTCAAATGAGGATGTTCCCTCTCTGCGCTTCATGAAAGAGAGTGGCATTATCTCTAAGGCTCCTTTCAGCACTAAACATTCTCTGATATTTTGACTCTTTACAGCAGGGCTGTTAGGAGACAAAAGAAGATGATTATAGTTTGCTCAACTCTGAAATAAGGTGAGAATTCTTGCTTTATTGTTTTTTGTGTTAGCATTCTTGTATTTTATATAAGAAACACAGCCGTGAAAACACATAAGACTTAGGGGAGCTGAATTCTTGTCCTCTCTGTGCTGCTAACTCACTGGGTGACCAGAGACCACTCTCCCCAGGCTCACCTCAGTTTCCCCATCTGTTAATTAGAGACAACGTATGCCTTGCCTACTGCACATAGTATGTGAGGCTGAACTGAGAAGGAACATGTGTCTGTGAATGCTGTGCTGGAAGTCCAAAGTACCACGCAGATGGGACAACATTTAGTACTTAGAGCTCCCACTCACTGAGCCCTCACACAGGGCCAGCACTGTGCTAAGTGCTCACTTGTATTGTCTCATTGATTGCTGGCAGCTCCCCAAGGAGCTATTATACAGAAGGAAGCAGAAGCACTGTGGGTGGTCACAGCAGCAAGGATTTACTCAGCCTCGCCAGGCCTGTGCCATGGGGCCTCCGCCGCCCACCACAGATGAGGGTGAGAACAGGTGGTCCCACCACTGCTGCCCTGCCTGGGCTCTAGGAGGGAGGAAGGGAAGGAAGGAAGAGGGTCCCTTCCCCCTCCACATCTCCAAGCTGAGCTCTGGCTGGAGGAGGCGACGCGCGAAGACTCCTTCTAGCCTTCCTCAGGTGAGATCATGCCCAGGGGTGGTGGGGCTGCGGGACAGTACCCACCTCTGCCTCCTTCCACCTCTGCATCCTTTGCTTCGCTGTGCCTCTCTCCCGACCCCTGGTCCAATCACAGCCCACCTGCTCTCCATGTCTCTGTGTCTGCTGAGCTGTCACCATCCTCTCCGCTGCTGCAGAGTGGCTCCTTCCTGTACCTCCACCCTGAGGAAGGCATGGGAGGGAGCTCTGAGGATGGGGGCTCAGCTTAGCAGAACGAGGCCCTGGGATTCTGAGCTGGACATCTCATGCCAGGTGGCCCTGTCCCAGCCCTTGCACTTCTGAGGATTTCTGGGGTCTCCCTGGAGACAGGCAAGTCGGGTTGGCCCTCAGATGAACTTCAGAGGTCTCCCTTCCCCCAGTGGGAGGGGCCTCAGGCCATTGTGTGTTCCTCTAGCTCAGGTCATCCTCTGCTCTGCCCCAGCTACCTGGTCCCTGCACCAAACACACCCCAGTTCTCTTTGTCGTACTGTGGCTCCCCATATCTGCAGCTCAGCCTGACTATTCTGAACTGTGTCCCACCGCATCCTGCTGGCTCTGAGAGACAACTGAAGCAGTTTGGTGAAGGACACGAATCTCTTGTAAAACTGCCCTTGCTCCTTACAGGTGACCAGACATTTACTGATGTTGTAGGCCCATGTTCTCACTTGATCTAAAAACACCATTAGTGTCTTGGATGTCAGGAATCCTGAGTTTAGGCCTAAGTCCCCCGCCTCCTATATGACCATAGAAAAGTGCCTTCCCAATTTTCTTGGCCTCAGTGTATCAGTGTATAAGATGAGGGAGTTGGATTAGATAAGGTCTAAGGCACCCAACATCACTAGAGCTCCATTATCAAGGGCCCCATCTGAAAATTTACATTAAAAGGATACACATTTCTCACCTCCCACTCCCACTTCCCTGGGACAGCAGCATAGACAACACTCAGGCTAGACTTACCCCTGTGAAAAAGGCATGATGAGCACAGACCCATCCCTCACCCAGTCACACACCCAGAAGACAGATGGCAGCTCAGGATGCACTCCATGAGTGGGTCTGAAGTCCCTCCCACCCTCTCTGTGAAAAAGAGTCGAGGTGATGAGTGCTTAGGAACAATTCAAACGTGCTCTGCCATGAACCACCTGTATGCCCTGGGCCGTCCTGGGGACTTAATAGTTAATATATGTAAACCACTTAAAACAGGCAGTAAGAGTTAGCTGTGGTTACATAATGATCTGCACCCCCTTTCCCTCCAGCCCCCCTGCAGTCTGTTCTCACATGGCAGTGAGAGTGATTTTTTTCATAATGCAAATCTCTCCTTGCACCTGCTGCTTCAAATCCTTCACTCGCTTCCCTTGCTCACAGACCAAAATTTTTAAAAGTTCCTACAAAGTAATCAAGTTTCTGGTCTGCAGCTATACTGGTATGCTTTTAGAGAAGCCAGGTTTTCTCCACCTTTGCAGACTTTTAGGTCTGGAATCCACCTCCCATCCCTGCACCCGAAGGCCAAAGCCCTAAGGCTGAGACTGAAGTCATGGTTCAGTGGGGACCAAGGAGGCCCCAACTACTTGTATTTCTTTAAAGTTCCTGAGGGGGGCATTGATGAACAGGCATTAGTCTACTATGTTAGAGAGGAGGACTCATGGTTTATATTATTACAAGTGATCTACTGTACTGGGCCTGAGAAAATGTAAGGGAATCAACAAGAAAACCCCCAGAATCAGAAAGTTCAGTAAAGTTGCCAGATAAGATGGAAAAATAGCCAAGAACATTTCTATAAAAAAATTATCATTTGCAAAATGAAAATGAAAAAGATCTCATTTACAGTGGTATAAGACTACATATGAAAAGTTTTAAAATAATACCAATGAGACTGATTTGTGATTCATATAAAGAAAATTATAAAATGCAATTGAGATTTATAAAAGGAACTTGAAGAAATGGAGATTCCTAATGTATTTCTATATGATAGGAAGACTATTTTAAAGACAGTCATTCTTCCTAAATGAGATTTCATTTAGTTCGAAGCAAAATTCCAAGGGGATTCTGAAACTTGATAATGTACAGAGATTTTTTAAGCTTCCCTGTGGTGATGATTTAAGGAAAGGAGGGTGAGCCCCAAGATGGTTTGTGAATGTGGGTTCTGTGATAAGAAAGCCAGTGTGGCCATGTTGACTTGCTGGCTAGTGTCGATCAGCAATGCCAGCTCCGTCGTCCCGTGACAGCATGCCCACACAGCGCGGGCATCCTGCCCCACATCCCAGGATGGCAGATTAGTGGGCAACAGTGACAGTTTGGGGTAGTCAGGGCATTGGTGCCACCACTACTCCCTTTTTTTGCCTATTTCTCTCAATCAATGGCCATTTTTTTCCATTTTCAGAGCCATGAATTAAGAGTGCCCAATTCAGCTGACCTGTGTGGATGCCCAGGATTAAGGCAGACTGAGATAAGCTACTCGTCTGCCCCTAATTCCTCTGGATAACCCAGGTATAGATTATCTGGAGGAAAAAAAAAAAAAAACAAAAAACAAAAACAAAACAGGTAAGAAAAGCAAAGACAATTCTGATAATGGCTAATGAGAGGAGCACCAATCCCATTAGATATGAAAATACACAGCGGCAACAACTGAAGCAATGTGATGATGGACAGGAATCTCATGTGAAACTTCAATGGAAGAAAATAAGCAACCCAGAAATATACTCTAAGCACTTAATTTCTCTACAAGAATTTAGGGTTAATTACCCAACCCCCCCAAATAATACTAAATTTAAAAATGAGAGTATAAAATCATTATGACAGAAGTGTAAAATAAAGTGTCCTGTGGTTATCTGGAAGGGGACAAAGAGAGGTTGCAGAGCTATGAGACTGGGCTGATTTTCAGCATAAGCAATTGTAGGAGGTGGTTTGTTTAAAGAAAAAGCAAAGAAAAGATGGAATGGTTCAGCAAAGCAGAAAGGACACTGGGCTAGAAGCCAGGGGTCTGAATTTTAACCACAACTCCTCCCTGCGGAGTGATCGTGGGCTACATCTTTCTCGTTTCTGGGCCTCACTCCAACATTTCAAAGACAAAGAATTAACACAGATGACCTGCAGCAGCCCTTCCTGCTCAGCCTTCTGGGATTCAATGATCATTCCCCATTTGTGGTTTCTATAGCAGGACTCAATGGAAGTGCAGAAAGAAACTCAGATCTTTCCTGCCCCAAATCGCAGAGTGACCTCGTAGGCTGGCTCTGTTCATTTCAGTACTGAGGCTCTCACTGCACCCAGCCCCATCAGCCACCGGGATCCAGAGATGACTAACAGAGGGCACTGGCCTGTGAAGATCATGGGTTACTGGAAGACACAGATGGACACAGACAACAAACAATAATCCCAGGCGGTATGAAGTCAACCTAGCCAGAGGTGAAGACCCGTGGGGGCACAGCAGAGAGAACCAGAGGAGTCTGGCAGGGGACCAGGCAGGGCTTTGCAGCAGAGACAGCCTTTGAGGCTGGGTATTAAAGGATACAGAGCTCAGTAAAGGTAGACGTGGCGAGGGAGCCACGGGAGTTAGGAAAGCATTGGGGTGGATGGCCTGCCTGGCTGTAACAGTGGGGAATGAGTAGGGAAGAAGGGTCTTGGAGAGGTTATATGGGACTGGAGAAGTTGGTCTGGAACAGGGCCAGGCTGCCTGTAAACAAAGGGGAAATCGCAGGGGTGCAGGGGTGTGGTGGCGTTGGGGAAGTGATCCTGCCTGTGAGGGAGGGGATCATACGCAGCCTTGGCAGCAGGGTCTGTGGTGAAGCCAGAGGGAAGCAAAGATACCAGTGAGCAGGTTCTTCAATAGCCGAGGGCAGAGCTGGATGCGCCGAGGAGGGGCCTGGGGTGAGTGGTACAGCTGAGGCAAGCCCATGGGACCCGAGGCAGGACAGCACAGCGGCAAGAAAAGCACAACTGAGGCCAGAGAGCCTGGGCTCTTCGTCTGGGCTCTGCCTAACTGTGTAACCTGAGGCTGTTGAACCATTTCCATCTGTTTTCTTATCTGCAAACAAGTGGAATGCTTTTTAGGGACGTCAAGGGATTCCATGATTTAATAAAAGCTTTTAGCATGGTGCCTGCACTAAGTGCTATTCATGGTGGGGGCGATGATGATAGAAGAGCTGCATGTTGGAGGAAGAGGGGTCTGGACAGTGACTCCTCAGAGAACCCAGTGGGAACAGCAGGTTTGAGAAGGGGTTGGGCATTGTGAGTTACTGTTCAGATGTGCCAGGTTTGAATGTCTGCAGGCCAACCCATTGCAAGTGACTGGAAAAGTGCATCTGGAGCTTCGGGAGAAGACACGTGAGGAGAGCGAAATTCAGGGAGTCCTGAGCCCAGGAGGAGGCTGAGGCAGAGGCTCAGGGGAAGGTGCAGACTAAGGGAGAAGAGGGCTGACAGCAAAGACTTGAGTGTGTAGCTGTGGAATCCAGCATAGAAGCTCCTTGAGAACAGGGGTTTTCACTGTTTTGCTCCCTGCTGTATCTCTAGTGCCTAGTACAGTGCCTGGAAGAAAACAGGAGTTCAATAAATATTTGTTGAGTGAATACATGAGGAGAATTTTTCCTGTCATTCACTGTAAGTATTTTCTTAGGCACAAAATAGTAACAATAGCTAACATTTATTAAACGCTTACCCTGTGCCAGGCACCATGCTAAAAGCATATAGGGTCCCATTTCATCTTTACGACAGTCTAGAGAGAAGGTACTATTATTATTTCCAGTTTATAGACCAGGAAGCAGGTCTCAAAAGGTAATAAAACAACCGGCTGAGTTCACACAGCTCATGAGGAGCAGAGCTAGGGGCGAAACCCGGGGCTGCAGGACTCCCTGTGGGTGCTCTCCTAGACCCTGACTCAGCAAGAAAGGAAATGGAGCAACAATGCCCTGTGCCGGCTCTCACATGCTCAGTAAAGAGGGACTGTTTTTAAATCTTGCTGGAGGAGGTGGGGAGCCAGAAGAGCTAGAGAAGCCGGAGAAGCCGGACCTCGTTGGTGTCAGACTTACAGAGTGAGGCCATTTCACAGACCAGTATTTGGTGAGGCCAGATAGTGGAGGAATGGGAGCAGATCAGGAGCTAGGAGTGGAGCTGCCTGGAGCGGGAGAGGCAGGATGGAGGTCAGAAACTTACTGAGAGGAAGGAGCTCCATCTGTACACGGTGATGGTTGTGTGTGTGAATGTGTGTGCATTTGGGGAAGGTAGTGGGCTGCAAAGGTTGTCCAGAGGATTCAGGCAGGTCCAGAAAGATCCAGGGTTGTCCCAGGGTGACAAGGACTAGAGGTCATTTGCAAAGTACAGGGGCTGCACACCTGGCAGGCTGAGTTTGTGCAGGTCTTGTCACACCTCTTCAACCTGCTTTCATAACCAGTGATGAAGTCCTCAAACACCCGCAGTTATTACACTTTTCCTAGATGTGCGCTCCGAAGAGGGCATGAGGAGTCAGACAGGCTAGGCTTGCCCCAGGTCTTCAGCTCGCAGGCGACAGATTGGGATTCAGAACCCTGGACTCCTCTAGCTCCTGAGTGGTACTGCCCCAAGCAGGGTGGCTGCCCTGGGAAGTCTGGGGCACCTTTGGCCTATCTCTCTCCAGGCTGTCTGGACCCTCTGCACAGCCCTGCTGCCTCCAGAGAACGAGGTTCATCACTCAGTACCCTGTGCACGGTAACTGCCTGGGATTGGGATCAGGGTCAGGGCATAGGCCGCAGAGCTGTACAGGGGCTGAACCCAGGGCCAGCTCCCTCTGGACTACACGGAGTTGTTTTTGCCCCCATCCTTGCTCATTCCTGACTCATGCCAGGCCCTTCCAATTCCCTTCACCTCCATGCTTCCTGCCTCTGGTAATGCTCCTGCAGGGAAAGGCTGTCATGCTGTGTGCCAAACAGAACTTCATGTCCAGCATCTGAGCAGATCTGTTGGTTCTGGACACTCTCCAAACACCCGGGGCTAGAGGAGAGAACTGCAGAGTGCCCATTCTTCCCCTGGCAGTACCCTTGGAGCCCCCACGGCCTCAGGGGCCCTCAGGGCAACCTCCCTCTGGGCTCCTTCCTCCTTGGCCAACTCTGGGGTGACATGATTAGCCACTGCCCAAGCACTGACCACCATGCACAACCCGTTTCATGTCTGACCAACCCCAGACTGGACTCTGAACTCACAGAGAGAAACCCTTCACAGCGATATGACTCTGAGGGCAAGAGGAGGGTCTGCAACCACAGAATCCACACCATCATTTATGTGTGGGCCTCCTACTATGTGCAGGAGTAGTGCTAGGGGCTTCCCATGCATTGTCACAAGGCCACACACAACTTACTTTTCAGATAAGGAAACTGAGGCTCAGAAACTTGCCAGGCTTTAACTCCTCCACTTCACCAAATTCATCATTACCTTTGGGTCAGATAAACCCTGAAGCATAGCTGCTCTTCCAGCTCTGCTCCTAGGTTTACCAGAGGGCATGCTGTCCCTTCCTTCACCCTTCACCCCGTCTACAGTGGAGGCCTATTTGGGCCCACAGATACACTCAACTCTGCTCTAGGTACTAGAAGAGGCAAATGGAAGGAAACTGACATTTGTTAACAACTATTCTTGCTGAGTGCTGTCATGTATTATTTTCTCATTCAGTCTTGTTAACCGCTCTATAAGGAAGGTATGACTATCCCCATTTTAGAGAAAAGAAAGTGAGGCTCAGAGAGAACTGAGGTCACACAGTAAGGTATAGGTGTACCTGAATCTAAGACTCACACTTCTACCACATGAAATCACATCTTAACTCTGTCTCACTCCCATTGTGGAAACTGGGGCACATGCCATGTCTCCTCTGTCCATTACCACCTACCCCAGCACCACCAAAGCCCTGGCCCCATGAGAAGCAGGCCAGGAACGAGAGGGAAAGGGAGTCTGCTTCCTTCCAAAAGCCTGGAGGACCTTAGTGGGCTCAAGACACCTGCTACCCCAGCAACATACACACTTCCCCCTTAGCCTGATGGCCACGATCCTGGCTTGGCCTCTGCAGAGAGGGACCCTTCCCAAGTCCAGGTGTGGTCTGGAATGATGATCCCCTGGCCAGCTTCCACCAATTCTCCTCCAAGAGGCTGGGCCTTGTTACCTATATTATACATTGGCCCTGTGTCCTCTCGTCCCCTAGCATCCTGCTTCAACATGGAGAGGCCCCTGGGACTCCAAGACCTCCTTTGGTTGCACAAATCACTCTTCTGCTCCTACCAACAATATCCTGAGTATCCATAACTGTCTATTTGTTCCCAAGTTTGTGGAGTCCTCTGACACTATGATTTAAATTGCTGACTTCAAACCTTATGCTAGTTCCTCCTGCCCCACCAGCCATGTCGGCCCTGACTTACTCTCCTCCCTCATCTGGCCTGTCTGCTCTGAGATCCCAGGAGTCCCTGTGGCCCTACCTGCAACAGCCATGGCACCTAGTTTCCATCACTGGGTTTCATGCCCCTGACTCTCACTGTCCCTGCCTTGAGTTCCTGGTATCACTGAGGAGCCCCGTGTCATTATCTGCAGGCCACAATTTTTGACCCCACTTAGGTCAATATTCCCTAACACCCTCCTTTTCCACAACTCCCCATGCTTAGACCTCAGCCAAGACACGAGGGCCCAGACCTCAACAAATGTTACTGATCTTAGCCAGCCAGCCCTCTCTAGCCACCATAAGTCCTGGTTTTACAAGCACTAGGTAAACTCTTGGTGCAGCTCCTGGATGGTCATTAGGATCAACAGGCAGGTGTACTACAAGCCCCAAATCTGATTTATCCCCATGGCCACAGTCATAAGCATAATATGGTAATCTCTGTACCCAGAAGGCCACATCTGGGGTAAGAGGCTGTGCAGCCTGTCCAGCGGAGCTCAGGCACAGTCCATCATGGTGGGGACAAGCATGGGGCCATGGGTTCTCCTTCTCCCTTTCATCTCAGTCTTCTCCCTGGGGCAAGTGATGCTGTTTTAAAACCATATTCATTCAACCTCAGAGCGTTGGAAACTATGGCCCTGATGTACATGCTGGCCTATTGCTGGGAGACTGAGAACTGAGTAAGTCTGAAAACTCAGAGGTATCCATTTTTCCAGTCCTGATCCAGCTCTTAGACTCAGGACCAATCCTGCCATATCCCTGCAGGACAAATGATGCCCATCAGTTTCTCAAAGTCCTTCAGAGAATGTCCAATGTCACTGATCATTGAAACAACGGCATTAAAACAACTTGCCGCACCACTCCTGACCAAAATCGCAAAATGAGAAAAAAGAAAGTAAATAAAACAGCTAAAAATAAATAAAAATGATGAACCTTTATACTGCAGGGCTGTGGGGACAGCTATAGATAACTGGTGTCACAGTAAATGGGCTCAATATTTCTGGAGAACCATCTAGTAATATGTGACAAGATCTATAAAATTGTTCATGCCCTTTAACCTAGTAGTTCCACTTGGGGAATGCTTCCCAGTAAAATACTAAGAAAGTAATTTGTATGGAGATATTCATAGCCATGATATTTATAATAGCAAGAAATTGGAAGGAGCCCAAAGGTTCAGCACTTGGGGATTGACTAAGCAAACTGGGTCGAGTGAACACTCCGGGATGCTTTACAGCCAGGAGGTGTGGACATGTGCAGTCTCGGGCAAAATGAATGTGCATCCTTGGGCCGGCAAGATGGGAAATAAACTGAATCAGATGGCCTCTGACTCCAGCTTCAACCATGGAAGCAAACGTGCAGTCGGCTACTTCATGCTGTTTTCATGTTAATTCAGTTAAGTCAGTAAACTTCATGTCAGTTATGAGGGTTTTAGAGGTCATTTATTTTACTTTCTTTTTCTAAAGGTCATTTTGAATTAACTGAATTCTTTTTTAAGGAGACATTTAAAATGCTAACAAGGAACTCTGTGGAGGAGATTTCATAACTGTCCTTGTGTGCGCTCATCTCCCGGGAGTCCTTTCTGACATCTCATCTCTCTTTCCTCGTGTCCATGCAGGAGGACCTGGGTTCACCCACGTGGCTGGACAGGGGCTGCTGTGGACCGGAGGTGCTGGGCTCTGAGAGAGCTGTGAGGGCCTCAGCGGGCCCAGACACTGTGATGGGGCAGTCCCTGGCCCTGATGCTCCGTCACACCCCTTCCTGAGCCTTCCTTCCTCTGGGGCCCACTCTGTGCTCCATCTCCTGTGCCTCAGCAAGAGGTTACTGAAGAGCACGGCGGCCCCTCCTTCCTATGAGAGTGCAGATGACCTGAACACCTTCCAGAGACAATGTCTGAGTGTCTAAGGTGGCCCTGTAGGCAGGGCCTGGGCTTCTTGGCCTGGGGTAGGTGTCCCCCAAGAGCAGTGGTTTCCTCCCCCAGCTGCAGCCTGTCAGAATCACCCAGGGAGCTTTCTAAAATAAAGATTCCTGGGCCCTGCCCTAGAGTCCCTGTGGGCAAAGCCTGGGAATGTGCATGTTAAAAATATTCCTAGGGTTTCTCATGATGCAAACCACTGTTCTAGAGTCTTTGATGCCTAAGAAAGAAGGTTATGAGCCTGCCTTCTTGGGGTCCTGGGTTCAAAAGGCTTTTATTATGAGCCAGCAGCCACGGTAGAAACTGCAACCCCTCATGTGTACGTACACATACACACACACACACACACACCCTTCAGAGGAAGGCCCTGCCCAGTAGCCTAGAGCATCTGGGAGAGCCCTCCCCAGGCCCCTGACAACGCCTGGCTCCCTAGCTCCCTAGAGGCCAAGAGCCAGCCTCCGCCTCAGCCAAGGCATGTGTGTCTCCCCGGGACTGCAACCTCCCAAGCTTTCTGGGTTCCCCACATCCTGTGGCAGGGTCTCCTGCTGCAGGAGCTCTTGGTCCATGCCCGCGGTCCCAGGTGTGGCAGTGGGGGCCTGCGGCCCCACCTGCCCAGGCCATACTTACGGAGTCATTTTATAAAGCTGCGTCCTCCTCTCAAACAGCGACCCTCCCCAGGCCCAGGACCACACCCCGGCCACTGGCGTGGCCTGGGCAGACTCCGTCTCACCGCCCCCCGTCTCCAGGACACTCTTCAGCTTCACATTGGCGCTTGAGTCCCCCAGCCTGTTGTCAGGAAACACCGAGAGTCGTCACCCTGCCCCACCAACCACCCTGCCAAGTGAGAACAGGCTGAAGCCTCCGTAGTCCTGGGGAACCGAGAACAGAGGAGGAGGAGCAGGAAGGAACTCCCGAGGTGGGGTCTCTTCCCAGCAGTTTTGGAGCAACTTTCTGAGCCCTATCTGGGATGCTAAGGAGGTGATGGGGGGGAGTCACTTCTACTGGGTCCCCCTCCAAACTGTTCCTGAAGTAGCAAGAGAGCTGGGGGTCCCTGGAGTTCCCCAAAAGCACTGTCTCCAAGCCTGGGATCCGGGGGCCCAGTGTGGCCTTATTTGGGGATCTGGGTCTCTTAGGGGTAGGGGCAGCGGCAGGGGGCAGGACAACTTCCAGGTGATGGGAGGGTCCAGTGTATGCAGGGACATGAGTGTGGGCTAAAGAGGCACAGAGCAAACTAGCAAGATCTCTGTCCCCTTTGAGCTGACTGTCCTCATCCTACTCTTGCACCCCAGGATCTCAGGGCAAGGGGTGAGCAAAGCTGCCCCTCCCCAACTCCTAGGCTCTGTTCTGAGGGGCAGGGAGGGGAGCCAGGCATCGACTTCTTGGGATCCGAGGTCACACACACTTGAAGGGCCCTGGTTTTCCCTGTAGAGGCACCCCAGGGTGTTTTCGTCCCCATCCTGAGGCCAGCTGTCTCATCCTCCCTCCCCACAGCACACGCCCCCATACACTGGTCTAGACCCAGGCTTGCCTCAGTTTACTGAGCGTGCCCAGCTGTCACTGAGGTTTGAGGGAAGCTCTGTGGGGCTGGAGGGAAGCCAGGACACTACCCACTGAGTCCTCTCCCACACAGGTGGCATCGTTGCTGATGCCAGGCCCAAGGAAGGACGAAATGTGTTGTGTCCTGTTTACAGACTCTCTGCATTTGTAGAGACAATGACAGAGAGCATCAAGGAACAAGGAGGCTGACCTGTGGCTTCACAGCACTGGGGCAGCAGAGAAGGGCCAGGGCCACACAGGCCCCACCCTGGGGCACCCTGATGGCTGGGGCTGGGGATAAGCCAGCCATCAGGCGGGGGCAAACTGAGCTGCATCCACTGCTGAAATCACGCGCAGCTAGGCAGAGCCCAGGCCTACGTAAGCGTGGACATAACGGCGACTGTGCTGTGTGGGTGGCAGGCAGGGAGTTCACACAGTGTCTGTAATGATGATGCTTGGTTTTCTCAGCGTGTGTTATTCCTCAGACTCCATCAGCTTCTATGTTGGCAAGGATTCATAGACCCCAAATACATACAACAGTATAAGGGATCTTCTGGCCCAGTAGTTTTCAGTTGGAAAACATCCTGTCATGAAGAGGCTAACAGAAAACATAAATGCAAGTGGCTCTGGATGAGGCTGGGGACAGGATGGGACTAGAGTTCCACACTCTCAGCCTCTCCCTCTCCATCACCCTCAACTCCTGCTTCCTGGAGATGCTCTGGGTGACCCTGGGGCTCCAAATGTCATTTGAAAATCAGTGGTATAGTCCAGCTTTCTTATTTTCAGATGAAGAAGCTGAGGCCCAGAGTGGGTAGGGATCTGCCAAAGGTCACACAGCAAGTTGGTAGCAGAGCCAGGGCTGGAGCTAAAACTGAGGCCCCATGACTCCTAACCACTGTGGCCTCCAGCTCCTAAGCCAGAGGTGGCCAGCAACCCCACCCATGGTTCTGACCTCCTCCAACCTTCTCCTGTCCACTCTCTGGCTTTCCTGCATGGAGGAACCTGGTGTCTGGACCACCCCTTCCAGAAACAAGGTCCAGACAGGCCTGAGTTCTTGGCCCTTCAGCACTAGATCTGGACCCTTGTGACTGTGTTCTCCACAGGTGACCTCTTCACTTTCTTGGCTTTCCCACCTGTCCACGGGGCTCCCAAATCTACTTCCTGATGGCTCCCCTGAGCTCCAAATGCCTCTGGGCCCCTCCAGGGGCACCTCTAACTCTCCAGGTTCAAAGCAACTCACCTTACTCCAGACCTGCTCTTCCTCCTGATTTTCTGGCAATGTGCATAGTCCTGCCATTCACTCAGTCATCACCCCAGAAAACCAGGCGCCACCCTAACCCTCTTCATCTCACCTGCGGCTCCACCTGTGAAGCCCTCCTATCAGTCCCCTCCCCTGTCCCCAGTGCCTCTGCCCAGATTGAGGCCTCACATGTCCCCAGCCTCCTTCTGGTCTCCTGGACTGCAGTTCTGCCTGCTCCAGGAACATTACACTTTTAAAAGCCAACCTGAGCATGTCACTTGTCTGCTGACAAGGCTCTTTCCACTGCTCCTCATTCCAAAGGATATAAACCAAGCTCTTCCATGAGGCTTGTGAGGCTGCAGGACCTGCCCCTTGACCCCTCTCCTGCCTTGCTCTGCTGTCTCCCCTCCAGGCTGGCTTTGCTCCAGCCACTCCTAAACTCCCAGCAGATCTCCCGAAAGAACTTTCTCATCTCCTGCCTCAGCACACACCCTCTTGTCTCTTCAGATCAAGGCTTTTCCAAATGTGCCCTTGGGTACCTGCTTCACCATCCCCTAGCATACTGTCGACTCCTGGGCACCACCCTGCCCAGACCTGCCAAAAGAGAATCTCTGCATTTTTAACACAGATCTGTGGATGCTGCACACTAAATGTTGAGAGGCACTGTTCCACTGAGCAGCTCCTCTTGTCCCAGTCTCCCTCCTGCCTCAGCTGGGCAATTCCTTCCTTTTTGCCCCTGTACTCTCCAGGGTGTGACTAATTGTGACTGGATGTCTCCTCTGCTGGGCTATGAGCTCCATACAGGCAGTGACCATGTCTTCTTCCTCTGACCTGTAAATCCCTGAGCTTGGTACAGAGAAGGGATCAATGAATGGGAGCTCCAGTGCCCCTGGTCAGGAGGAGGTCAAGCTGATCTAGTGATAAGCCACAGCTTGTCTGGAAATCTGAGACACTGCTCCCAGGGTCTCTGCAAGTTACACCTGTCCCTCTACCCCACCCTACCTCATCCTCTGCACAGTAAGGAGACATGTTGGGACTAAGTGTAATGGAGGGCCTACGGGGTGTTAACAGTGACATTTAACAACAAGCTCTCCAGAAAATGTCTGCATGCATAGACTCAATAAGTTTACTCTAAATTTTACTGACACAAAGGATGTATAGCACATAATTTACGAATACTAATGAAATATCCAATATTCTTTATTGTAAATTCCATATAGCCAGATGATTGTCCCAGAAATCAACCCACTCAATGGGTTTCGCCTAACTCTTTATCTGTAGCCAACCTATGGTTGCAATGACAAATTACTGTAGTTCCAACTTAATGTTGCTTGGTATTTTCATTTATGCTAACAAGTAAGTTGAAAGTGAAACAACAAAGACATGTCAGAACTTCACTCCTTCACTGGTGGTCTGAGTGATTTCTTTGCTGAATAGGTTAATAGTTTGGGAACACTGGAAAATCTTTGTTTTGCTATTCACCATGGAGCAGCTATAAACATAACACCCTTTAAAATTTAATCTGCATTAGTAATATTTTTCCCATCACTTTCTTAGGTCTAGACAATCAACAAAACAATAAATCTGGTCTTAATGTGCAGCACCTGTTGACTTCCCTGGTCTAGCCACCCTCGCCATGGCCGATCTGTGATGTGACTGAGCACAGAGGGAGGAGATGCTCAGCAGTGCACAGTCATGTGGCAGTTCCACCCTGCAGATACAACAGACAGGTGCAGGGAAAGGCAGTAAAATGAATAGGAAGTGGTGAGTTTTCACTGTATTACCTTTGTAAACATAATTTATTTAACGTTAAATTTATACCGCTTCTTTTTTTTTTTTTTTTAACTTTTGAAAGAGAGGGTCTTGCTCTGTAGCCCAGGCTGGAGTGCAGTGGTGTGATCTCGGCTCACTGTGGCCTTGACCTCCTAGGCTCAAGTGATCCTCTGACCTCAGCCTCCTGAGTAGCTGGGACTACAGGCATGTACCACCATGCCCGGCTAATTTTTGTATTTTTTTGTAGAGATGGGGGTCTCAGCATGTTGCGCAGGCTGGTCTCAAACTCCTGACTTCAAGCAATCCTCCTGCCTCGGCCTCCCAAAGTGCTGGTGTGGCAGGCCAGATGTCATTAACGCAGGCCTCCATAACAGCTGTTTCAGCGCTGAGTGGTGAAGTTCAATATTAAAAGCTGACAGAAGCAGTGCCCTTACACAGAGGCTGGAATGGAACAAAAGCCCAGTGAGAGTTTTGCCCAGGCCTGTCCTGGGCCTTAAAGCATGACAGAATAATGAAGGAATTCTTAAAGGACCTGCTTAAGATTAAACAAGTTTTACTGGGGGTCTGAAGAAACTCCCCAAACCTCCGTGACTTAGCAGGGGACAAGATAAGGGTAATCACCCCTGGCACCTGGACCCATTTAGATTAAGTACATTTACTGAGGCTCCAGAGGAAGGTCTTCAGGACTCAAATCTTAGTTATAGATTAAAAGAAGTTAATCACTTATGTCTTTAGATGAATGCACACTTACACACAGACATATCGTTTAGAAGGTATATAAGCTCTGGAAAACTTTGTAATTTTGAGTTGGTCTAGCAATAATTTCCAGGCCTTCTCCCTGTAACCAGTTACAGAAATAAAAATTCCCTTCTCTCCTAGTTCATCTGCATCTCCTTATTGGGCCTTGAGAATAAGCAGCCCACCCTCAGTTTGGTCCAGGAACACTGGGATTACAGGCGCAAGTCACTGTGCCTGGCCAGTTTGATTCTTAATAACAACTATGTTTAGCAACGGGCTTACAAACATTTTCCTTTACTGCGCAATTGATTCTCATAAGCCATTTCTGGGCCAGTTCCAGGACAGTCACCCTAAAGAATTGAATGGGACCCCCCATTACTGCCATTACTCAGAGGGCCAGTCCCCTCCCCAGCCCTCTAGAGCCTAGCTTGCCAGCTGCCAGAGGGATCCTGAGAGTCTAACAGTCCCTGCTATGTGACCCAGCCAGCTTGTTTCCACTCTATGGGCCTCAGGGTCCTCAACTTTGAGGGGGAAAATGGTGCCTCCTAACTCGTGAGGTGTGGAGAGAATGAAATGCCCGCTTGCCCTTCCCCCACACACCTGGCCTACATACTGTAGTTCATTCCCATCACTGCCCCCACACCTTACCTGAGACACACCATGCACTTGTTTTGGGGACATGCCTGCACACCCCTCACCCTCCCAAACTGCATCACACACAATAACATGGCACCTCCTATACCACCCAGAGACAAGCTGACCTGTAGACAGCTGCCTCCCACTCATCACCTCAGACACTCCACAGACAGATTTTCCTCCAGCTCTGCCTCACACACAGCCACCTACATACCCAAACCACACCCCACAAAGGCTCCATGCGCATATGTACCCGAAATTCCTTCGTGTACTTTGTACTCACATGTACTGCGCCAAATACCTTTTCCCTACCCCCAGGCATTTCACACAGAAATGGATGCCTCACCCTGCCCGCCACAACCCACTGACGCTCCAGACATTCCCCCGCCTATCCCTGCCAGCACGAGCATGCGCACCACACACACGTGCCCATCATTTATCTATACTTCTCTCCAAACTTACACCTCACAGCACACACTCATGCCACCCCTACGCAGAAGCATTCCCATATGGTCCTCACACACTCAAGGCATTCCCATATGGCCCCACATTCCAGGACCGGAGACCCCAGTCAGCCCTCTGAGCCCACGCCCTAGATTAAGGAGCAGTGAGGGGCATCCTGGTAGCATGAGGTGGGAAAGCTAGGGTACACTTCCTCACGGTGACAGCTTGCTTCCCTGGAAGTCAGGCCCTGGCTTGAGGTGCAGGGAGGACTTCAGAGAGCTGAGAAGGGATAGGACCAGACTGCTGGCTAAACACCTCTGTGTCCTCCAGACCCAGACTCAGGCGGCTCCAGCAGCCAGCTCCTTCCTGCTTTCCCCAGTACCCTCAACCCAAACAAGGATGCCCATCTGCTTCTGGAAGCTCCTCCCACGCCCTGTGAGAGCGGGACTCTTGGGGGCTTGAGGGCCTTGCCCAGGCTACAGTGAATGCTGAGCCCAGGCTCCCCTGGTCACAGGGAGGGATCAGAAGGCACAGGGCCCTGAGCGGAGGGGCTGGTGGGAAGGTGAGCAGGGAGGCCAGGGCTCCCGCTTCCAACTCCACAGGGGCTGTCAGGACTCCAAGGGGGTGTCCCTTTCCTATGCCTTGCCAGACTGAGGCAGTGGCAGATGCACACACTGTCCTTGGCTGTCCCAACCCTCAGCTCCACCTGAAGGTTGGACCCTATCCTGTCCCCTAATCATCATCCTGTACCCTCGCCCTGTCCCTTGCCCTTACCCCCAGCCCATCAGCAGCAGAGCTGAGTCCTGGGGTGAGGGGCCTCTGTCTGTCTGCTCCCATCACCCAGCATCTGTGTGGCCTGGGTAAGGGCCTCCCTCCTGGACCCCCCCATCATCTGAGCAAGGAGGAGCCAGTGTGCAGCAGATGCTGGGTGGGCTGTGGGGCCCATGATGGGCAGATACCAGCACATCTGTCTAGGTGGTCCCAGCATACTCTAAGAGCAGCCTCAGGCCACACCGGGTCCTGATGGGCACAGGGAAGCCATCTCAGGGGTACACATCTTCTTACAGCGCCACCCAGCAATAATCCAGAGTAATGGCTGAGGTCTTAGAGAGCAATGGTGAGGTATGCATCACCCACTTCAGAAAGCTCACTATCTTGCATTCACCTCCCACCTCTCTCTCTCTCTCACACATGCACACACACAGGCCACTCCAGACTGATCCTACCAGGCTGGTCCAGCCTGTCCTCTCTAGACTCTACATCCTGGTCCTTGCAGAAGATGCTGCGTTCAGATTTCCATGGCAACAACAGACAGCTGCCCTGACTGATGAGTTACAGTAAACCCTCTCTTCTCTGTCTAGGGGTTTCCAGGGAAGACAGGCTGAGCATCTAGGCCTGGGGTCCAGACTTGGGTTAGTCATGACAGAGTAACTCTAGGACAGTCCAGCCTCCACACCCTACCTTGCCCAAACCACCTGCTCTTCACCTTCTGGTCCTTTGAGAGACTGTTTAATATGGTAGAGAATAAGCCATGTAAGCACCAAGGCTGTGCTGAGCTACTTTACCATCCCTTTAGCCAGATGTGCCACATGCCTCCCAGTGACAGTTACACAGGCACATACACCCATGTACATGTATGAACACAGGTACAGTACACACAGGAACATGTACACAATAGTCACACAAAGTGGAAATCTCCATGGCTGCAGAGACCATGCGTGCATGCATGCTGACACATATATGGAGGAACACATACACACATACATATGCCAGGACACACATCTAGGTGTACACATAGATATGCCAGAATAGACATTCAGGCTGGGAGATAACATGGCATGCAGGTGAAGACACGTCTACAGGCTCAGACATATCCATTCCAATTGATGGAAATGGACATGGGTCCACAACCATTCCCTACTCCCACGTGCGCTTGCTCGCTCTCTCTCACTTGCTCGCGCGCTCTCTCTCTCTCTCCAGCCCTTGCCCCTGCCAGACTCAAGGAGGGGCATGTGGAAAGTCAGAGGACCACAAAAGAGTCAAACCTTTAAGAAAGCGCTGTAATCAAAGATACAAATGAGACTGTACACATCTGAATCTTACTACATTTCTAGACTAATAAATTAAAAATCTCAACACAATGGACTTTCTAGAAAATATAAATCTCTAAACTTAAAAAGAAGTAGAAAAGTTGATTAGATTAATAACCATGGAAGAAACTGGAAATGTTGCTAAACAGCTCCAGACAAGAAACGTGCCAGACCAAGATGAATTTGGGGACAAGTATTTCAAATTTTTGTTGTTGTTGTTGAGACAGAGTCTCACTCTGTCACCCAGGTTGGAGTGCAGTGGTGCCATCTCAGCTCACTGCAAGCTCCACCTCCCGGGTTCACGCCATTCTCCTGCCTCAGCCTCCCAAGTAGCTGGGACTACAGGTGCCCACCACCACGCCCAGCTAATTTTTTTGTATTTTTAGTAGAGACGGGGTTTCACTCTGTTAGCCAGGATGGTCTCCATCTCCTGACCTCGTGATCTGCCTGCCTTGGCCTCCCCAAGTGCTGGGATTACAGGTGTGAGCCACCGTGCCTAGCCAAGTATTTCAAACTTTCAAAAACAGACAATTACTGAGTGAGAGGAATCACTCAGCAATACACACAAAAAGATGAGATGCAACCAACTAATTTTGCAAGGTTAATCAAACCCTGATATAAAAATCTGACTCCCCAGATACCTAAAACTCCACTACTTAACAGCCTTACTTATTAAAAATATATTTAGCATTCTAAATAAAAGATTAACAAATCAAACCTAGAAGTAAGTTGAATGAAAAATATAACATGCACCATATAGAGCTCATTCCATTTCCAGAAATGGAAAGATGGTTTATATATGAGCAACCCTATTTATATAATATATCACATTAATAAGTCTAATGATAAATGTCATAAGTTTTTAACAGATACCAAAACGGTCTTGGATAAAAGTCAGCACTCATTTCTGGTTAAAAGAAATTTATTAGTAAACTAGGAACAGAAGTATAGTTGACAGGATAAAGAATATAACTAAACATTGTTTTATAAGTTCTAGCCAATGCAATAATTTATTTTTTCACATAATTATTAAAGAAGATAAATTGATCATTATTTGCATATCCAACTGTCTACCTAGCAAAATCTAAGAAAATTAACTGAAAAACTATTAGAATTAATAAATAGGTCAGTGGCATTGATTAATACAGAATAACTACCCGTAAATAAGTGGCTTTTCTACATATCAGAAACATCCAATTTAAAAATATAATTAAAAAGGTCCGGTCAGGCGCAGCGGCTCACACCTGTAATCCCAGCACTTTGGGAGGGCAAGGTGGCTGGATCATGAGGTCAGGAGATCGAGACCATCCTGGCTAACACGGTGAAACCCCATCTCTACTACAAATACAAAAACAAAAAATTAGCGAGGAGTGGTGGTGGGTACCTGTAGTCCCAGTTACATGGGAGGCTGAGGCAGGAGAATGGCATGAACCCAGGAGGCAGAGCTTGCAGTGAGCCAAGATTGTGCCACTGCACTCCAGCCTGGGAGACAGAGCGAGACTCCATCTCAAAAAAAATAAAAAAAAATAAAAAAATAATAATAATAATAAATAAATAAAAAAAAAAAAGAAGAAGCAGCGGAAGAGGAAGAAGAAGAAGAAGGAGAAGAAGAAAGGTCCTATTCACACAAGCAATAGAAAAAATAACCTATCTAGGGAAACTTCACAAGAAATGCCTTGGACATACATGAAAACAAACTACGATTCTATTAATAATAAAGCAAAAATTCTACTTATATTAACACCCTTAATAAAAGGAGATGCTTCCCCTGTTCCTGTGTGGAACTGCAATTTTGTCAAATAAATTGACAGGTGTGATTCCATTCTAATCATAAATGCAGTAGATTTTTTTTTCACCTGGACAAATTTATTCCAAAATTCATCTGGAAAAATAAGCCAATTTTCCAAGTTAGCCAAAACAATTTTGTAACTGTAAAAGAATGAGGAGGCATTTACCATGCCAGTTATCAAACTGTGCTATGAATCTCCAATAATTCATCTGTACTAGGAATCTGTACCAAAAACAGTGGTATTGACGTGAGAATGACCAATGGACCAATGCAGTACAGAAATAATTCCATGTATATAGAGGAAATTGGTTTACAATAAAGGTGGGCTTTCAAAACACTGAAGAAACATTGGATTATTTAGTAAGTGGCTTAGAGATCAACTTGCCATCCATTTGGGGCAAATAAAGTTATATCCCTATTTTGCATCCCATACAAAAACAAATAACAGAGGATTAAAGGTTTATTATAAAAAAGAAAACTGTAAGTAGAACATGATAGAGAGTATTCTTCTAGTTATGTGCAGGGAGTGGGGGAGTTTTTCTAAGCATGTTCCTAAATCCAGAAGCCATAAAGGTTTATTAGGTAAAAATCACCATCTTCTATATGGCAAGAGACACTGTAATTGAAGTGAGTGCCAAGCTGGCAAATATGCAGTGAGGGTGGCCCTTCAGATACTGTGGGGGAGAGAATGGATTGACAGCCTTTCTGGAAAGAAATGTGATAATATGAATGTATCAAAGAACTTTAAAGAGATTCATTCTTTTTGAGCTATTAATTTCATTTCTCTGAAGCTATTCTAAGAAAGTGATCACAAGAATATAGAGATTTATGTACAAATATATTCATCATTGAGAATTTAGAAATTATGGAAATAACCAAAATAAAGGAATGATTAAATTTCAACAAATCCATAAAAGAGCTATTATATAGCCACTAAAAAGAGTATTTGTCCAATACTATTTAACAATATGGGAAAGTATGTTACACAAAAAATTTAGATGACAAAACAGTTTACACAACGTTGTTAGAATATAGGCACACACAAACATACATAATTGCCATTTGTGAACAAACTCATACTACACATTTTTTTCAGATAACACCCGAGATCCTTTTCAAAGTAGCACCTAAGAATTTAAGCCCATTTTTTTCAGTAACAGAGCAAAACACAAAACAAATAAAAGAAACAACTTCATTTTCAGCATCCACTCTCAGATGCTCACAACTGCACTCCTTGCGCTCCCCTCCTGACGGTTCCCAGTGGAACAACTAGTCCTGGCCATTAGCTACTTGAAAGCTTCCTGTCTTACCTTGACTTTAAGCTTTCCCTCTGTTTTAATGGTCCTACTAGTCTTTCTTTGGAGAATATGTGTGCCAATTATCTCATAAGATTACATCCCCCAAAAGGATGCAATTTTATTGTGGAACCAGTAAAAGTTAAGAGGTTAGCAAAAGCATAGAAAGAAAGAGCTAAGAGACAGAAGAGCAGAAAACACATTTTCTTTAAGACATTCTAGTTAGATGTCACTTATTTTTAAGATGATAGACTTCACTGAAGGGAAAAATAAAATAGTACTTTAACCAGGACATTTTACTTATGGAAAGCTTTTGGCCTTATTCACTTTTCAAAAAAATGAATTAAGGATTACCAGGAGTGGGTGCATAAGTAAAAGATTAAAAAGAAGTACATGAATGAAAAGATGCTCAACTTCATTATTCACCTGGAAAATGTAAAGTAAAACCGCAAGACCACACGCAACACACTCACCAGAACAGCTAAAATAAAAAGACAGAAAAGACCAAGTATTGGTGGAGATATGGAACAGCTGGGATTCGTATATTGCTGGTGAAAGTGTACTGGTACAACCATTCTGGAAAACTTTGGCAGCATCCTCTAGAATGGAACATAAGATTCAGCAGTTCCACTCTTAGGTACATACCTCATGGAAACACATAGACACATACACCAAAAGATGTGTACAAGAATGCTCATAGCAGCACTATTTGTAATTGCCAAATACTTTAAACTTCCCAAATGCCCATGAACAGTAGAATGCATATACAAACTACAAGTCACACATTTGAAAACTATACAGCAATAATAAATGAACTACTGTATAACTACATGCCTGACATACACGCATCTTGCAAATTAATACTGAACAAAATAAACCAGCCTCAAAGAGTAGATAATAAATTATCCCACTTATATAAATGTCAAACATAGGCAAAATTAATCTACGATGCTAATAGTCGGGATCACTACTTTGGGAGGGTGCATTTATCAGGAAAGGGCTCAACACGGGCTTCTAGGGTGCTGGCAATGTTGTGTTTCTTGGTCCAGGTAGTGTTAACATGACTGTCTGTGTTCAGCTGTGCAAATTCATCATAAGCTGTCCACTTATAATTTGTGTATTTCCATGTATACTATATATACCTCTATTAAAAATTTAAAGATGAAAATTAATCAAAATGTCAGTAGGAATTACCTCTGGGTGTTGGGGCTACAGGTTATCTTATTTTTCTTTCTTATATTGTTTTATGTATTCCAAATTTACTACAATGAATATGTAGTGATTACATATATATTTTATTATGGTTATATAATAAAATTACATAACAATAAAATTACACAATAAAATTAATGTTATTTTATTTTATGTGTTTGTGTATGTGTGTGTGTATATATGTATATATACACCACATAATGCCACCATGGTTCTTTTTTTTTTTTTTTTTTTTTATACTTTAAGTTCTACACCATGGTTCTAAAAGGTGCTGTGAAGGTGGCCTGGGCAATAAGCCACTACTTCTTTTCCTGAGGAGTATCCATTGTCTCTTTCCTGGGCCTGGGCCAGTGGTTCTCAAATCTGCCTAGACATCAGAATCACCTGGAGAGCTTTTTAAAATTCAGATTCTTGGGCCCTACTCTCAGTGACTCTGATTTAGTTGGTCTAGGATGGCCTCCAATATGGCACCCTTCAAGTTCTAAAATAGAAGGACGACACACCACAAGGTCTGAGCTGTGGAAGCCTCAGCTCTTCCTGCTGGATGGGGGTTGGGAGAACCTGTCTGGGGCATTGAAAGTCCCTCTTAGGTTAGGCTGTGAAATAAAGACTATGCCATAGGGTTTGGTAGCTTCCTAGAAGGGTAAGAGTTTGGAAAGCCCACGGTAGCCCATGCTTTGGGCCGATTACAGAAGAGAGAGGATGGCAAAGCAGGTAAGAGCACAAATATGGAGTCAAATAGACTTGGGTTCAAATCCTGCTCTGCAGTAAGCTCTCTGTCTTTGAGGTTAACCACTTTGAGCCTTAGCTATACCATGGGAATTCACAGGGATTCTCATATCTCTTTGACAGAATTATGAATATTAAACATGATAATTTATGTAAAACAATACAGAGTCTGGCATGCAGTAATGTCAAATGATATATGCTATATGTAATATTATCATACTTAATTGCATATATTTAATCTTACATATAATTACATAACATTACATATTATATAGAGAAATATATTAATTGATATTGAGTATGAATAGTCCAAATTATGGAAAGTCTGATGCTCTGATGATTGTTTTAAAAAATACAGCCTTCAGCCAGGCATAGTGGCTCATGCCTGTAATTGCAGTACTTTAGGAGGCCAAGTTGTGAGGATTGCTTGAGACCAGGAGTTCTAGACTGGCCTCGGCAACATAATGAGGCCCTGTCTCCACAAAAAAGAAAAAAAAATTAGCTGGGTCTGGCAGCATATTCCTACAGTCCCAGGTACTCAGTAGACTGAGGTGGGAGGATCACTTGAGCCCAGGACTTCTAGGCTACAGTGAGCCTTGATTACATCACTATGTTCCAGCTTGAGTGACAGAACAAGACCTCATCTCTTAAAAAAATCTAAAATAAAACAAAACAAAACAAAAAACACCTTCATCTATTGTAGTCCCTTTTTGTGGACACTTTAAATTAAAACATTCATTCACTTATTCATTCATTCATCAAGTCTTTGAAAGCTTCCCTCACCAGTTACTAACTATGTGACCTCAGGCAATTTAACCACTCTGTGTCTAATTTTTCATCTGCGAAATGAGAATGATAACAGTACTCACCTCATAGGGTTACTGTGACTATTAAATGAGTTAATATGCGTAAATGGCCTAGAATCATGTGTGGTATAAGTCCTCAACAAATGTTAGCTATTATTATTCATTTGAAAATTATTTATTGAATGCTCACTGTGTACATTCACTGTAGGCTGAGGACACAACAATGAAAAAAGTAGAAAGACATGGTCCTGCCTTCATGGCGCTTGTAATCAAATGACAGTAAAGGATATAAATAATTATTAAAATGGATGAGCAAATGGGACCTTTTCTAGCAGAGTTATATTGCATGGTGGCATGTCACAGTCATCAAAGACCTTCATCACAGCCTTTTTTCAAGAAATATGTCCTGGGATGCATCAGCCTCTTTGTGACACAGTTTCTAAGCCACATGCAGGAGATGGCCCAGCCACCCCAAGGACCCTCCCTGGGGCTCAGGCTCCACGCAGGTTTGGATGATTCATCAGGGCTCCCTTTGAAACAAAAGGTATAAATGTAGCAACGGCAAGATCCTTAAGTCTAGCCCCGGTGCAGTAAAGCAGGGAGGCAGCACAAACCCTCAAGCTCAACATTGCCTGAATCTAGGAGGAAGACCCTGCTGCACGGAGCCCTTCTGCTGTTGGGACTCCAGGCCACTCGAGGGCATTTGGCCTTGGATCTCATTTCCACCAGCCATGGCCCCACACCTCCATTCCTTCATCCAGTGCACTTATAATGAGTATCTATTCTGTGCATGGCTCTCCACTGAGGGTACTGAGCCAAGTAAAACATGTTCTTACCCTCAGACAGATCACAGCCCAGTAGCAGATTTGGATAGAATCACGATTGATGTAAATTTACTAAGGCTTGTGATAGAGTTTAGCACTGCATGTGATTGAGAACATCTGAGTAGGCTTCCTGGCAGAGGTGATACCAAGTCTTGAAGGCTGATGAGAAGTTTACCAGGTGAAGACAGGGAAGAGCACTACAAATGGAAGGAGCCACAGGTGAAACCCAGAAATGGAAAAGGGTACATGAGTTTGGAGAGCTGGTGTAGCTGGCAGTGGGGAGAGGCAGGAGAGGAGACAATGCTGGAGAATGTAACAGGAACCAGATAGTAAAGAGCCTTTTGTCTCCACTAAGAATGCAGGGTTCTGTGCTAAAGCTTCAGAGCAAGCTTGTCCACCCTACAGCCTGCAGTCTGCACGTGGCCCAGAATGGCTTTGAGTGAGGCCCAACACAAATTTGTAAACTTTCTTAAAATATTATGAATTTTTTTTGCAAATTTTAAAAAAGTGAAGCAGCTGTCATTAGTGCTAGTGTATTTTATGTGTGGCCCAAGACAATTTTTCTTCTTCCAATGTGGCCCAGTGAAGCCAAAAAATTGGACACCCCTGCTTTAGAGAATCCACTGAAATACATTAAGTGGGGGATGATATGATCCTATCTATGCTTTGGAAAAGTGACTCTGGCTTCAGTGTGGCCCATGGCTTGGAGTAAGATAGGCTAGAGGCAAAGAGGCAGTTTTGCAGGCTGCTATATGGTCACTTAGACTGAACACTGTGAGGACCTAGGTGATCTGGTGGCCAGAGAGAAAGAAAGAGATGCACAGATTTGGGACTAACAAAGAATACAAAACTGAAAGGATTTTATTTAAATATCAGGGAATGGTGAAGAAGAGGTCATGGTGGCCTTTAAGATTTGGGGCTGGGTTTTCCCCGGGAGACAGGAAATAGAAGATGAGGGACAGATTGGTGAGAGAAGATATTAGTTTGGATGCATTGAGTTGGAGGGGTCTGTGTGATATCCAGTTGGGAATGTAGGGTAAGCACTTAAAATGGTGAGCCTAAAACTAAGGAGAGACTTCTGCCTTCAGTCACAATGGAGTAACAGGGCCTAGATTTACGTCTCTGCCTTAACATTTAAAAACCAGGTGAAACAGATGAAACAACAGTCAGACATTGGACAAAAGGCGGTGCAAGGCAATGATCCTGAGGAAAGAAAACAAATAAAGTGAGCCCCACCAGTGCCCTGATTATTCCCTGGAAAGAGTTTCCACAAGGAAGAGCTAGAAAGTGAGAGAGCAAGAGACTGAGAAAGAGAAGGAGGGATGGAGGGAGGGGAGGGAGATAATGCACGAATGTGCTTCGGAGGACTGTAGAGGGCTGCCCTCATCTCTGGCTGAGTACTGATCTGCACATGCATGTGAGAAAACGACCCAAGGCTGGGGAATGAACCACAGAGAGAAGTAAACAGAGCAATCTCAGAAATTCACAGAAGGCTGGAAATACCCTGTGTTCCTACCACTCCAAGTAGAAAGACCTCCTAATACACAGAACATCAGATCAGGGAGGGTCCTCAGAAGAGCACTCTTTAGTAGTGAGGCCAACTTAGCCCTCCGCCAAGGGCTGCTCTGGACCTGCCCTAACAAAGCCTAAAAGAAAACCCCGGAAGGATCCAACTGATTCCAAGTACAGGTTGAATATCCCTTATCCAAAATGCCTGGGACCAGAAGTGTTTCAGATTTTGGACTTTTTCAAATTTTGGAATCTTTGCATTATACTTACTTGTTCAGCATCCCTAATTTGAAATGCCCCAATGAGCCCTTCCTTTGAGCGTCATTTGACTCTCAAAAAGTTTCAGATTTTGGAGTGTTTCAGGTTTCAGATATTCGGGATACACAACCTGTAACTTAATTGTTTGTCAGAACAAAGCCCAGCATTAACTATTAAAGGATAAAACAAAGCCCAAAGTTGTAAAATCTAAAACATTTATCATCTAATCAAAAATTACCCAGGCATTCAAAAAAGGAGAAGAAGATGCATAACTAGAAGAAAAATCAATCACCAGTGCACACAATAAGAAATATATATTTGATCTTTGTCCCCAGTTCTTGACACAGAGCTTCTAAAACCCTTGGAAATTCTTGCATAATAGGAACATCTTTTTTATTCTCAGTAAGCCACTTTCAACCATACCTGAGTTTATTCTAATGAGGTGACCCTTGGTGGGCTTCTAGATAGCTTAATGATGGGGGCTGGCTGCCAGAGAAACCAACCATGTGATCAGAGGATTAGAACTTGCTGCTCGCCTCTACGCCACTGGGGAAAGGAGAAGGGCTACAGATTGAGTTCACTCACCAATGGTCAATGATTTAATCAACTGTACCTATCTAACAGGACCCCCATAAAACCCTAAATGACAGGGTTTGGAGAGTTCCTGGCAGGTAAACCTATCAGGGTGCTGGGGAGGTGGCACACCTGGAGAAGTCATGGAAACTCCATGCCATTGCATAACTTGCCCTAGGTGTCTCTTCCATTTGGCCATTCCTAAGTTGTATCCTTTATAATAAATCAGTAAAGAGTAAATAAAGTGCTTTCCTGAGTTATGTGAGCCATTCTAGCAAATGTTCATACCTGAGAAGGGGTCCTAGGAGCCCCCAACTTATAGCTGGTTGGCCAGAAGTACAGGTGACAACCTGGGACTTATGAAATGGGGGAAGTCTTGCAGGACTGCGCCCTTAACCTGTGGGGTCTGCAATAACTAATTATTATAATTAGTAACAGAATCAAATTAAATTGCTGAACCCTCAGTTGGCATCCAGAGAGTTGCCAAATTGGTTGTTGGTGTGGAAAGAAACCACATATTTAGTGTTAGAAGTGTTGTGGGTAAAAACACTACAAGTAGGAGGATACCTAGAAATGACACAGATGACAGAATTAGCAGACATAAATGTTAAAAGAGCTATTATAAACTTACTCCATGTAAAGAAGGTAGAGGAAAATATGACTATAAGGAGGAGAGAAATGAAAGATATAATTAAGATGCAAGTCAAGCTTCGAGATGAAAAACATAGTATCTAAAATAAAATAATATACTTCATGAAATTAGACACTGCAAAGAAAAGATTCGTAGGTATTCAAAGGTATAGATAGAAATATTTCAAAATAAAACACAGAAAAAATACTGAAAAATGAAAACCAAAGTATCAGTGAACTCTGGAACAACATTAAGCAAACTAACACACATAATTGGCGTTTCAGGGGAAAAGGCAGAAAAAAATAGAAGAAATAATGCCCAATGTTTTTTCAAATATAATGAACACCATACACTCAAATATCCAAGAAACTCAAAAGACATTCAGTGGAAGAAACATGAAGAAAACTATACCAAGACATCACATAATCATTTGTTGAAAGCCAATGATAAAGAGAAAATCTTAAGAGCAGCCAGAAAAAGGGCGGTGGGGTGGGGCGGATGCTCATTCTAGACAAATGTATTCAGCATTGTACTGGAGGTTTTAGCCAAGATGATTAGGCAAGAAAATGAAGCAAAAGGCATCCAGATTAGAAAGGAACAAGTAAAACTATCTCTACTCATACAAGACATAATATTGTGTAATGAAAATCTAAGTTATCCACTAAAACATCATTGTAATTAATAAACAAGTTCAGCAAGTTTGCAGGATACAAGATCATTACACAAAATCAGTTATACACAGTTCTATACACTTGCATTAAGAAAACAATTCAATTTACAAAAGCATCAAGAAGAATAAAACACTGAGGAATAAACTTTTAAAAAGAAGTGCAATATTATACACTGAAAACTACAAACTTCTTTGAAAGAAATTAAAGAAGTCCTAAATAATAAATAAGACATCCTGAGCATATGGATCAAAAGACTATTAAGATGGCAATACTCTCCAGACTGATCTACAGATTCAATCCAATCTCCATTAGAATACTGGCTGGCTTCTTTGTGGAAACTGACAAGCTGATCCTAAAATAAGTAAGACAAAATTTAAGGATACAGAATAGCCAAACAACCTTGAAAAAGAACAAAGGTAGAGAACTCATCCTGATCTCAAAACTTACCACAAAGCTCCAGTAATCAAGGTAATGTGGTATTGGTATAAAGATAGACATATAGGTCAATGCAGTGGAATTGAGAGCACAGAAATAAACTTGCATTTACAGTCAACTGATTTACAACAGGATAGCAAGACCATTCAATGAAGGTAAAACGTTTTTTTCACCAAATGGTGCTGGGACAACTGAATATCCATATTCAAATGAATGAGTTGGGACCCCTACCTCACACCAATAACAAAATTAACTCAAAATGAATCAAAGACCTAAATGAAAGAGCCAAAACTATAAAGCTCTTAGAAGAAAACATAGGCAGAAATCTTTGTTAAGAAATCTTACGGTTTCTCACATATGACACCAAAAGCACAAGCAACAAAAGGAAACTAGATAAATTAGACTTCATAAAAATGTAAAATATTTGTGTTGCAAAGGACACCATCAAGAAAGTGAAGACAACCACAGAAAAGAATAAAATATCTGCAAAGCATATATCTGATAAGCGTCTTGTTTGTACCTAGAATATATAAAGCATGCTTCAACTCAGTAATAAAAAGGCAACCCAATTTAAAAAATGGACAAGAGATATGAATAGACATTTTTCCAAGGAAGATACACAAATGGTCCATAAGCACATTGTTAGTCATCATTAGTCATCAGCAAAATGTAAGCCAAAACCACAATGAGATACTACTTCACACTTATTAGGATGACTATAGTTAAAATTACAGATAATAACATGTATTGGCAAGAATGTGAAAAAACTTTGAGACCCTCATATACTGCTGGTGGGGATGTAAAATGCAGCAACCACTTGGGAAAACAGTCTGACAGTTCCTCAAAAGGTTGAACATAGATCCTAGGCATATGCCCAAGGAGTGAAAACATATGTCCATATAAAAACCTGGACATAAGAGTTTATATGAGCATTATGTATAATAGCTAAAATGTGGAAACATCCAAACATTCATCAATTGATGAATGATAAAGAAAATGTGGTATACCCATACAATTGAATATTATTCAGCAATAAAAAGAAATGAAGTATTGATAAATGCTATGACATAGATGAACCTAGAAAATATTCTACTAAGCAAAGAAGTCAGTTACAAAAGACTACAAATTATGTGATTCAGTTTATATGAGATGTCCAGAATAGGCAAAACTATAAAGACAGAAAATAGATTAGTGGCTGTCTAAGGCTGGGGGGTGTAGGAAAAGGACAAGACTGCAAATGGGCAGGGGTTTTCATTGGGGACAGTAATGGAAATGTTCTAAAATAGATTGTAGTGATGGTCATACAACTTAAAACCATTGAACTGTACACTATAAACAGGCAACTTGTATGGCATATGAATTATATCCCAATAAGAGGGTAATGTGAGAGCTTTGAAATAGTTGTGGAGGAACTGGAGCAGGACCAGGTCACAGGACTGCTGGGCATTGCTGGGGGCTCGCTGGAGGCTGCAGACCATGAATTTGGACTAATGTCAATTCATGAAGGACTAAAGAAAGCAGGCAGTTACCATGTTCTAAGGTTGAGGTAGGAGACTAAGAGGCCAGGTGGTGACTGGTGGGCAGTTGAAGTGACAAGCAGCAGATCTCAGATAGAATAGGAACAAGAGTTGATTCAGAGTGAGGAGAAAAACTAGGGCTCAAGGGCCTGAGGTCTCTATGAACAGACATGGTGGAGGTATGGGAGACAGAATGCATAGGAGGTACATTCTGAAGATTAATATTTCACAGGTGGAACAGTTTCAAATGATCCCAAGATGCCAAGTAATGAGTGGATGAAATGGAGATAACATTCTTCAACAAGTTGAAGACAACAAGCCAAGGTTATCTTGCTTTCCTATATCCCTAATTGGCTGGATCATTAACTTTGCCATTGATTATGACTATCCCAACCCTACGGAGATAGGGTCCTATAAGTCAGCCCTCAACCCCAAAGATGCCTGGCTCCTCATCTCCCTACTTACAGCCCTGTGTCACCATGGGGGAACCATCATGCTTGCTGGCACCATCTTGAACTGTGCAGTTTTACCTGATATTAAGGGATACTGGCAGAGCCTTTCAACAGGGAAGAACCTTTCAACATGAAGTAGAGAGATACCAAACCCGAGAAATGAGTCAGCCCAGAAACCCAGTATAGCCAAGAGTCCCTGCCAGGCAGCCATCAGCTATAGACATACAGTTCACACTATGCTCAGAACTTCCATTCACAGAACTTCCATTCACATAAGGCAAGGTCTTGGCCAAAGGACTACTCACTCTTGAGAAGCCCCTTGACTCCCACACAGTGATGCTGGTTCCCTCTCCTGAAGTACAGAGAAAGAACCCTGAGCAGGGGGCCTGTGCTCTAGTTCTGAGTCTACCACAAACTTGCAGTGTGACCTTGGTTCAGAACCTGAGGCCTGTTTTGCCTGTTACACAAGGGGTTGGATGTAGGATCTCAAAAATTTCTTGCAGCCTTGACAGTGGGTTCAGGAAGGAGGGTGTCATCAACTTACATCACTCAAAATACACCAGCTGCACACGACAAATGAGCTGAAGTCTCAAGCCTCATTAACAGTCATCACAGCAGAGTCATCCCTCTGGGGTTCACAACTTGCACCCCTCCTCCTCCTCCTGCTCCTTCCCAAGAGCCTGTGAAGTAGGCTCAAGTGATACACCCTCCCCCACACCACTGTCTTTCTCTTCATGAGATTTTCTTTAGGCTAAAAAGTCAACCTGGTTTGAGGCCATGTGTAGAAAAGGAGAGCAATGGGGTCCCTGCCATGAAGACCATACCCAAGACCCCTGGCTCTACACAGAGCATCCCTTTAGGGCACCATCATCACAAACCCCATCAGAAACCCAGAACTAACATCTGAGGAGGCAAAGCAGAGCCCCAGGTGCCCCGTTTCTCTGGCCTGGTTCCTTGGAAGGACAGGCAGACTTCCCAGTAAGTAAGACTTACTTCCCAGTAAGTAAGACTGCTGAGTGTTGGGGACACTCAGCAGACACTCTGCAGCTGGGGATAGGATCCTGTCATTTTGCCTCATCTGTACACAGGACAGCACCCCCTCCCTCACAGGGCAGTTATGACCATCCCACGGGCCAAGAAACATATCCTTGGGACCCCAACATGTGTAAACAACAAATGAGGTCCTGGTTAGGAGCCTTAGGCAAGACCCACCTCCTGACATTAGAAAGCAGGCTTGGGACGGCACCCCTGGGGCAGGGCATCTTCACATCTGGGTATTTGGGCAATGGGAGGGCAGAGGGGCTGGAGGCTCTGCCACCATGATTCCCTCTGTGGTCCTAAGCTATGTGCGACCACATGTAGAGGGCACCTCCTTTCTGAGGTGGCTTGGCTAAGAGTCCCTGGACAGGCTGGTGAACAGAGCCCAGGCCTCTGGGCCTGCTCATCAGCACCACCCGGTTAGAGTCAGGGCAAAAAGACCACAGGAGGATCCCAGAGGGACAAACCAAGGCCACAACAGTCACACACAGTAAGAGCAGGCTTTGCCCAGTGGTCACACCCTCCCCTAAACCCCATTTCACACACACACCCCCAGGCGCATTATGGGGTTCATGGCCCCTGAGCCACCCACGTCCTCCCCCCACCTCCCTCGCAGTCTCCTGTGGCTGGCCCTTCCCCAGGGCTGGCACGCCCTCCTCCCCTCCAGCTCACCGAGCGATCTCCCTTCCTTCCTTCCAGTACTTCCTCTTGGTTGTTCTCCTGAGGAGGAAAAGAAGGGGTGACTCTCCGTACCCTTGCAGCCTCACCTCATCATCCCTGCCCACTGCCTGGCCAGACCTGGTCACTCAAGGCCTCTTTCAGTGCCCTGGTCTCAGCTGCCTCAGTAGGTGAGTTACGTGACGGATCAGGGTAGAGGGACTTCCACAGAGTGCTCACTCTGTGGGCCCTGGATGACAGGCAGGCAGGTAGGCAGTCCAGACAAGGGCAGTGATGACCCAAGCCGTGGGAATGAAGCACTGGGGGGTGGGGCGGCAGGCAGAAGCTGGAAGGAGGAGCCCTCCAGAAGAGGCAGAGGGCCGGAGTGTGCAGCTGCCAGAGCCCTGGAGGCCGGGGGAGAGGCCCTTACTCCCGTGGTGAAGGACACCCCTGAGGTCCTGGGCAGCTCCTGGAGTAATGAAGCCTCCCTGATCACCTGTCTGGAGCATGAGGGGTTTCGGGGGATGACCTATGGGGCTCCATGTGGTGATGGGGGAACAGCGCCATCAGGAAGGGGAGGCCTTGGGACTGTAAAGGATTGAGGTCAGTGAGGGTGGGTGGGTGGAGCTGAAGCAGGGGTTGGGCCCATGGGCTGAAGGCAGGATGTTGAAAGCTTACCGATCTCCTCGGTGGCCCCGTTTCAGCGGCCCAGGTTTCCTGTGTTGTTGCTTTGAATGCTGAGATCCCATGGGCCAGGGATTGCCTCCTGGGAACAAAATCCCTGTCTCGGCAAAGAAAGAAACCCAGAAAGAAGGCAAAGGTGTCCTGGCCCCCATTGTGGCCAGAGGATGGAGTGGGTTTGAGGGATGGCCCCACTTCAGGCTGCACAATAAGACCTGGAGCCTGTTGAAATTCCCTGTATTCGCCTCAGTACTGAAACCAGCACAAGCCCACTTGGGTGTCTCCCTTCATCGCCGTGGCAACAGTCAGACTAACAACCACCATCACCCATTAATTAGGACATGGAAACGTCTTCTGGTCGCAGTCTCCCTCCCAAACCCTTCCGGACCAGACTGAATCCTCAAGGTCTCAGTGGCCATGCTACACAGGGACACCCAATTGCTAGTTTCCATGGCAACGCGGAGGCCAAGTCTCTCTGCATCTGTAGGTTACTATAGCAACCCTGGCAGAGCCAAGTGCACTGAGGACAAAGGCCCCATCTGGAGGAACCACAGAGGACACATTCACCACTGCCCTCTCTGTGGCCAGTTCTGTGCTAGGGCTCAGGTTGTGTGCTGGGAGGGGCACACATCGTGCCTTCTAGGGACTGATGGAAGATCTAGGATTTGCTCATCTGTGTCCTTAGCCTCTCGACCTCTTGCTTCACCTGAAATGCACCTGGGGTGTTCCCATCCACTCACAAGGCCTCATCTCCCACAACTCTTACATTGAGAACATCAAAGGCTGCATCATGGACCCAGCCCTCTTCTAAACTCTACCTACCTGTTCTCTGGACCCTGCACCCCGGATGTCCCACAGCACCTCACATTGGGGTATGCAGTTTTGGACTTCCTGTGAGTCTGAACATTCACTCTATACATTCTGTCTCTGTGAGTGACATCACTCAGCCCCTTGAGGCACCATTGTAGCTTTCTGCTTTTCCCTGTCCACCTTCCTCTGCCAATCCAGACAATCATCAAGCACTGCTGATGCCATCTACTGAGCATCTCTCAATTCTATGTACCTCATCTTCCCTGGAGCCACTTCTGAGCAAGAGCCTTCCTGTCTGTTGCCCAGATCTTGGCATCATGATGGGCATCTACGTCTAACTTGCTCCTCCCAAATCCATCCTGCAACTGACACCAGAGTGAGCTTCCTAAGATCATGTCCTCCCAGCCCACTTAAACATTACAGAAGACCCCCACTGCCTCTGGACAGAATCTAAGCTGCTTTAGTCTGCCCAAAGATCCTGCCAACTGTCAAGCCTTATCTACTACCAGGCACCGGCTTTAACTCCTAATGACAACATCACCTTCTGTCTCTCCCTTTCCTCCCTCCAGCCCCACTACTTCCCCTCTGGGTCCATCCTCGGCCATGCTCTTGTAAAAATTACACCCAGATTTTCAACGAGAACTTGGAACAATAATTAGGAATCTTAGGGTCTAATTTCAAATATCAGAACGAAAAGTGATACCCAGATGCAAAGCTGGACACTGCTGACCCTACCCCAAATGGACCCTGGAAACCCAGACCTCTCATCTGCTAAGCAGACAGACTGTAAGTGGTCACGGAAGAAGGGTGCAAAAACGAGCACATTCTGTTAACACTCATGGCCTCCAGAAAACAGAAGAACAACAGACATCAGCTGAGAAGGGCATCTCATCCTTCTCCTCCTGTAACACTGTTGGGAAAATCAGGCTCAGAGAAAGGAAAGGTCAAAGCCAAGGCTCCCAGTATGGGGTCTTCCATTCTCTCTGTTTGGACACATGCCTCAAAGCTGCACAGCCAGTTTCAAGGGAGTCAGTGCAAGGGGCACATGCACAGACACCCTGCATGCCGGCACCTTCCAGGTGGGCAAATGGACGTGTGCATCCACCTGCAACTGGAGACCTCATCCTCAATCTCCCAGAAACTCTCCTTCACGTGTCTTTTGTCTTGCTACAGGTGGAATGGGACCTTCCAGTCAGAGTAAAGGGACATCTCAAAGTCGATGCTCAGGCCAGCACTTTCTCATGCACAACATCCTCCCTGGTTTCCTTCCTGCCAAAGTTCTCAGGTTTGGTCATAGGGTTAAACCAAGGAAAGTGGACCAGAAAAAAAAGTGAACTTATCAACTGTAGATGAAGCCAGCTTCTTCCAGGGAGGTCTATTCTTACCTTAAGGCTGGACCATGGGGCCCGTGCTACTGAGACTTGTGCCATGACCCCCTGGAGGACAACTGAGGAATGATGCTCAAACAGAACCTCACAGCTGGATAAACCCCATCTCTCAAGGGTCATAGCTCCCTGAGGCAGGCAGCCCTTTTGAGGCTAAGCTGCTGGGTGGTGATTATGAAACCTCCTCATGCATGCTCTGAGCATCAGGGTGCTTGCTCTTCCCAGAGTGGTCCCTCCATCTCTGTCGTTGGCCATTGCTACTTCACCTAAAGCTCAAACACACCTCTCTTCGGTCCTAGTTCTGTCCTCCAGGACCCCACAGAACATGACTCTTCAGTCTGTCACAGTGCTTTGCATTAGTGCATTGAATGGTGAATACAACCTTCTAAGAAGGGTGCTATTATTGATATTTCACAAAAGGGGAACCTAGGGCTCAGAGAGGGGAATTCACTTGCCCAGTAAGTGGCAGAGTGCATAGGAGGAATAGGAACCATGTATTCCTATTTGCAGGAAAATAGAATGACTTACTACTGCCAGGCTAGATGACCAGCTGGTTCTGTGCTGCAGTGGGGGCTCAGAAGGGAGATCATGGAGTGGAACAGGCAGGGCAGAGGTGCTTCTGATAGATGTCCCCTGAGACCCTCAGGCCTCCCACTGTGACAGGCATCTGGACAGAGTGACCAGCTGGCCTAGGCCTGGATCTTGACATAACAATGCCTCAAGTCCCAGATATAATTTGGCATCTTGGGCACCCCTTCAACACTGATCTTTCTGAAATGTCTGTTTACGTTTTAGGCTATTGGAGCACAGCCAGGGGAGGACAGGGAGAGGGTATTCTCTGGTGACAGGTGCGCCCCCCGCTGACAGACCCTGCTCAGCAGAACAGAAGCCCTTCAGCGAATCAGACCTACCCTCTGCATAAGGCTGGTTAGCAAGCATCCATGTCTACTTCAGCCTCTCACCTCCCTGTCACAAACAGATCACCACAGTTTTCCTCCAGCCTCATGCTGTCCTCTCCCTGGAGGAACGCGGGTACATGGAATGTTCTCCACCTCCATACATGTCCAGCGACGTTTTGGATCAGCGTGTCANTGGCCTAGGCCTGGATCTTGACATAACAATGCCTCAAGTCCCAGATATAATTTGGCATCTTGGGCACCCCTTCAACACTGATCTTTCTGAAATGTCTGTTTACGTTTTAGGCTATTGGAGCACAGCCAGGGGAGGACAGGGAGAGGGTATTCTCTGGTGACAGGTGCGCCCCCCGCTGACAGACCCTGCTCAGCAGAACAGAAGCCCTTCAGCGAATCAGACCTACCCTCTGCATAAGGCTGGTTAGCAAGCATCCATGTCTACTTCAGCCTCTCACCTCCCTGTCACAAACAGATCACCACAGTTTTCCTCCAGCCTCATGCTGTCCTCTCCCTGGAGGAACGCGGGTACATGGAATGTTCTCCACCTCCATACATGTCCAGCGACGTTTTGGATCAGCGTGTCAGGGACACTGTCAGGCGTGCCTGCTTGCACTCATCCAGCCCTGGCTGGATGTGATTCTAGGAGCAGAGCAAGATCAGCATGTTCTGTCCTCCAGTTATCACAGCAGTTACCCTGGCAACCTGTAGGCCCTCCCCGAGGTGTCTGACAGCTGAAGCAGGGTCCAGTGGGATGGAATGGAGGATGGGCACCCTGGAAGGACAGCCCATGGAGGGTCCCTCTGGGTGTCCTGCTGCCCTGGGCACCTGCTAAGAGAGAAGCTGAGCCACCCAGCCTGAGGTAGTAGACAGTGAGAGCTGAAGGGAGCAGGAGGTTAGGGCCCAGCAGGAAGTGAGAACAGTGGGGCCAACGCCAGGGTGAGCTGAATGAAGCTTTTGCCTGGGGCGCAGAATTTAAAGATTTGTCAAAAAACTCAGCAGCCAAGAGATTTAATACTTCCATCAAATCAAAGCAAAACTGTCCATGATAAACAAGACTGGAGTTAGGGTAAGGTAATTGAGGCCAAGGCCTGCAAATCCAGTGTTGTATCTTGTTTTTATTAAAAGTTTGATTTTGTTGTGCATGTTTTGCATTCATTTTGAGTTTTTAAAAAGCACTATATTGAAATATCATTTATCTTAATCATTGAGCTTGTTCGAGATCCCTTGAATGTTGTACTTAAGGTCAATGCCTCTCTAGCCTCACCCTAGTCTCAGCCCTGCAGGGGAGGGACAGACTGAGTCAGGAGCAGGAAGGAACACAGTGCCATTGAAAACGCATCATGCAACAAGGAGCCGGAAGACATGAGTTCCCGTCTATCCCCTCCACAGATTCTTCTCAGTTCTGATAGAATCAGATTCGGATTTCACAAGACTGTAACATGAAGATTGCTGCTGGGGAGCACAGGTGCCTAGCGTGCACATGGACCCCCTCCACACAGGGTGATAGTGAGTCATAAGGTGGCACCCACCTCCTGCCCTCGGTCAGGTTGTCTGCTAAGGGGAGGAGATGGGAGAAAAAGGGGAGAGGGGAATGGAGGGGGTGGGCAGGGAAGAAGCTGGCAATTTTGCACGACTGGGAGCAGGAATGGCAGATGAGCTGTAATTGCCTGAAGCTGAAAGAGGCTGTTGATAAATGTTACTAATAATCAACCTTCAGATCTGACACCCAGCTCAGGCTGGGATTACTGTTTTGAATGGAAATTGAACCCAAACCAATAATTACCCTGGTGAGCGATGCCAGTCTTACTCTGGAGCCTGTTTTAGGCAGGGAAATGGTACCTGCATGTCAGTACCATCCCATGAGGTAGATGATCCAGCAAAGGACTCCCTCCTGGGGTCACAACAAGAGCACAGACTGGCCTGGACTCTGCCAACACAATGGGCCACAGTCAACAGGAATGCTCACCCTCTTCCTAGAACTCACAGTGGGTGAGGGGCCCCCACCCATCATTGTCAGTCTTTAAGCAGAGTCCAGACCTCAGCCCCCACTCCCACTGTCCTTCCCCCTTGGGCTTCATGGAAGTCCCTTGTTGACATCATCCTGTGCTGTCAGAGCAGGTGCTTAGGGGGAGGGGTGGCTGTCCCCCAAACACAGGTGCAGCCCTCCAATCCTCTGTCTGGGATCCTTGGATAGCCACACATTGCTGTTAGGCTGGGAGGCTCTTGGAATGGCCTGAGCTGGGGCCAGGTGAGAGGGATGAGGTCACAGTAGGCCCCAGAGCCCATCCTAGCCCTTGACTCTGGACCCTGATTGCTCCCAGACAAGGCTGGGTATGTCCCAAAATTCTACCTGGAAACAAACTCCATTCTCCCACCCTCCCTGTATCCCTGCGGTGCCTTTCATCCTGTCTAGAGAACTCCTAGAATGCTGGCAACAGCCAGAACCAGGCTGGAGGGGAAAGGCTGCAAGGCTACTCCTCTCTGTGAACCAATCCCTCTCCCCAGGATACACCGTGAGCTTGCGTCTTTATCCTTGGCTTCTCCTTCAGGCAGCTTGATACTAAAAATGCATTCACCAGACAAACTGTAGCGGGATGAAGGGCGACAGCAGCACTCTGTACTCTTTACACATCACACCCCACCAAACACCTCTGCTATCTCTGCCGTGCCAGGCCCTGGGCTGGAGCAGGTGGCCCCGAGGAGAGTAAGACGGTCCCACTCTCAGGAGTGCCTGGCGGGGAGGAGTATAAGCAGGCAGGTAATTACACTGCAGGCAGTTCCTGAGTGCCCTTTCGGAAGGGGTCAATATGTCCAGAACTACAAAGTCTGAAGAAGTCATGAGCTGCCTCAGGGGGCAGGCAGAGCTAATCAGGCCTGGCGGGATTCAGAGTGTGTGTGGCCACCATCTTCAGGCTGAAACTGGGCCTGTGAAAGGCCAGCAAGTGTCAGAAACTCCTGGAGTTCTCAAATGGGGGCAGACACCTCGAGAGTGCCATCTTGTGGCAGCACAGCAGGAATGCAGCTCTGTCTTCAGGCTCCGCAATTTCCCTCTGCTCCAGTGCAGGCCCTGAAATGGACCCCTGAACTCAGATGTACAAAAGGGAACCAAGGAAATGGCTTTTGTTTTGTTTGCAAAGGCTTGGGGCTTGCAGGAAGTGGGGCACGATGGGCCCCAGGGTGTGGAATCGGCAGGGAAGCGGGCAGGGAAGGGGCGGTGCCTCTGGAGCTCCCTGTCTCCCAGGATCCCCCTTAGAGCATATTGGCACCCTCTAATTATCTGTTCGGCAGTGTCTCCCCACCACTCTATCGGGACCTCAGCTCTGTCACCAGCCAACAGAGGGAATGACACAAAGCCCATGCCCAGAACTGGCCTGCTTAGTCTTTCAGGTGACAAAACAGATTTGGGGGTCCAGAGCAGCTGTGCTCATCAGCAGTTAACTCACCTTGCTCCTGTAGCCTAGGGAGGGGCTCACTGACAACTTGGGGTCAGGCAAAGGTCCTCCCTCAGCCCTCGGCTGTCCTGTTAGATTCTGAAATTCTTGTTGCCCCAGTCATTTCCTCTTTTGCCAGAGAGAGGAAGAGTGACGAGATGTGAGGTGAATGGTCCCCAAAGAAATGTTCCCAGGTGTGGAGAGCCTGGCATGATCCTGAAGTGTGGGAGATGCAAAGGGAGGAGGGAGGATAGATGCCCAGATGTGGAGGGAGAGGAAGAGAATGGACATGTGTAGGTTAAAGGGAAGTATACCCCGGGGGAATATCTCAGGCATCGGCAAATTTTTTCTTGAAGGGCCAGATCTGAGGCTGTAGTGTGAAAGCAGCCATAGACAACATTTAAACCAATAAATGTGCCTGTTTTCCAACAAACGGTTTTTAAAAACAGGCTGCTGGCCCACTCGCTATGGCTCACTGATCCAATCCCAACTTACTGCCCACAGGAGTGCCCATCCATGCTGACAACAGAGGCCACACTGCAGTAATAATCTCATCCCAACCACTGCCAACAATTACCAGGTGCTCACCGGTTACCAGCCTACTTCACTGCTGCCTTGTAGGGCAATACTTGGTGGTGGTTGGGGGTTGAGGGTGGCACTTGTGGTGTCACAAGACTATAAGGGTCAGGACTGGAGTAGGAAAGGCCAGGGTGGGGAGAAGCTTGGCCACTGTGGGCCCCCAATCTCACTCCTGCGCTCCAGGCCTTTCCCCAGGCCCTCAGTGGCGGGGCACTCACCTGCAGTGGGAGGCTCTGCGCAGTCGCGGCTGCTCCCTTTCCTTACCCCAGGGGGTCTGTCTCTGTCCAGCTGCTGCCCCTCCAGCCCCTTCCCGAGCAGGAAACTCCCAGAGCTAGGCAGGGGGATGGGACAGAACTGGCCCAAGGACGCGCCACCAGACAGATGACACCCCGCGGAAGGCGAGGTGGCTCGAGGGGGGAGGGGGAGTAACCCGGCACCGGGACCCAGGGCCGAGCAGAGGCCAGACTGGATTCGACCCCTGCCCTGCGAGACTGGGCCCCGTGGCCCCCACGCCTTTCCAGGACACACCGTGGGCCTGCACTAGCCTCTCTACCACAGCTCCTGTCCCCTCGCAGTTGCGGCCACTGCCAGCAGATCACGCATGGCCGGCTCGGGCTGGTCTCTGGGCTCTCCAGTTACACTAAAAGTGAGACCAAGGAAGATGGTATCGAGGCCGCGCGGGCTCATCCAACATTGATGCGGCCCCGGATTGCCCCACAGCCCCTCACTTCAGGGCAGACTGAGGTCCCCACTCTTAACTCCTATGGGTTGGGCCTGGCAGGTAGGGAAGGGTCCTCTACCCCACCACAGCTCACTGCCCAGGGTCACACAGGGTCTGTTCGGCTCAGTGACCTAAGCAGAGCTCTAGGCACAGGGGCTCCTGCTTAATCCTTGAGGGCTTTTAGGGCTTTTAGAGCTCACCAGTTTCCCAGAAACTGCCCAGGCAGGGTGCCTGTGAAAGCAGGCCTGTGGCTCCCACATTACATGTAATCTTGGGCCCAGGGAAGGGCCAGTGTACCCATCCTCCTTCCACTTCCCAATCCTACCTCTTGACCCCACCAAATGCAGGGCAAAAGAGACGATCCTCCCAGTCCCCAGCCGTTCACACAGTCAATTCCACTGTACACACCTGCTAACACCAAAGCACACACAACTGGGACACACCTACACGGCTGCCCTTGGTGGCAGGCACACTCCTGTGCACACATCCCACCCAGATACACTCTTACTGATGCACACACTCAGATGCACACACACAAGCCTTCCCTCAGAGGAGCCCAACCCGTTATTGCCTCCATTCTCTGAACACTTGGTGATGGAGAGGACGGAATAACACCCAAAATGTCAGACTGTGGAGAGAGGGGCCAGTGTCAGGACACAGTGTCCTTTTAGGACACTGTGGTGTTCCTGGCATGGTATTTAGTTGGTCGGCAGTGCCTAAGGGGGAATGGAGGCAGAGCCAGGCTGGGATTGAATCTTTGTAGAGGAACGTGACCTTGCAAAGAGATAATCCTAGGCTGCTGTTATCCTGGTGCCAGCCCTCCCTGACTCCAAAGCCTCCCCAGATCCGGGGACCGCTTCCCCCTGACCTCAGCTCTGCGCTCCTCCTTCTGACAGTAGGGTCCCATCTGCTGGCGCAGTTCTCCACCATTGTTCACCTGCAGAAATCTGTCTCTCCCCAGGGCAACAGCATGGACAGGCTGCTCCCCAAGGCCTGCTGACTTCTGAACCCCACTCCCCAACATACACACATATCTAGGGTTGTCTTTGTTCATATTCGGATCAGAAGACCAGGACACCTGCCCAAGGATGCAGAGGAACACACACCTGAGCCCGGAGATCTAACTGCTGCACCTTCAGGACAACCTACATGGCTTAGGATAGACAGCAAAGGTGTGAATCTTCCCCAAGCAGATGCTGGGCCAGAATCTCTCAGCTGAGACTCAGGATCAGGATTTTCCAGAGTGAAGGCAGTAAGTATCAACAGATACCCACGAGCCCCTACTTGGCAACTGTTCTCCAGACTGTAGGTTAGAGCTTCCTTCCACCTTTGGCCACAGACACAGTGTCCCTGCCCAAGGTCTTTTTGCATTTGTTGGACTGCATCAAGTGACCCTATCTGGAAAATCACAGTGCCTGATGACATCAAACTTCAGTGTGGGCAAGTCCCAAGGGATCTGAGAAGTCCATGCCCCACCTCCATAACTGACTCCCCTCTCCACCACCAATCGTTCTGAGCCCCAGTTACACCAGCTGGATGGGAAACAGACCACCCCTACTCACTGCCCTCTAACGCCATTCCTCATTGACCCTCTGTACACTGCCCCCATTTGCCCCATCCAGTCCAGCTGTCTTGGTTCTGTACTGCTATAAATCCATCAAAAGAGAAGTAGCTGCACTCAAAAGGCTCTAGAACAAAGCAGAGCCTCCAGCCCCCTGCCTCTGGTAGCCACCCAACTCCTCTGGCCAGCAACCCCTAAGCTGGCACTGCCATGGCCAGGACCTCCAATCCCAGCTGTCCTGTTCTCATCCCTCCACCCTGGCCTTTCCAATCACAGAACACACACCGAGGCCAAAGGTCATATACTCAAAGAATGTCAGAACTAGAGAGTGCTCAGTCAGGCTGGGTGTGGTGGCTAACGCCTATAATCCCAGCACTTTGGGAGGCTGAGGTGGGCAGATCACCTGAGGTCAGGAGTTTGAGACCAGCCTGACCAAATTGGTGAAAACTCATCTCTACTAAAAATACAAAAATTAGCCAGGTGTGGTGGCACGTACCTATAAACCTAACTACTTGGGAGACTGGGGCAGGAGAATCACTTGAACTGAGAGGCGGAGGTTGCAGTGAGCCGAGATTGCGCCACTGCACTCCAGCCTGGGCGACAGAGTGAGACTCCATCTCAAAAAAAAAAAACATCGAGAGCGCTCAGTCAACCAGTCCGGTCCCTTCAGCTTCAGGGAACACAGGCCCAGGAATCCAAGTGACTTGCCCAAAGGCAGATGAGAACTAAGGGGGGGACTAGAAACAAATCCTAAGCTCCTGACTCTTTTCACAGTGCTCTTTTTAAGACATCTTCCTGTTTCACAAAACCACTTGTATAGCCAGTGACAGCATCACCTCCTTATCTCACAATAAGTTACTTGTGAGCCTTAATGCCACAGTGCTCAGCCTGGCTGCTCCAGGCCTGGTCTGCTCTGCCACTCCCAATCTCTGCCAGCTTCTCTGCTGATTCTCAGTACCAGGGACTGGAGTTAGCTGGGCTCATGTCCCTATGGGTCCCTCTGTGGTGATCCCTCAATCCTGTCTCTAAAAAAAAGAAAAAAAGAGGTAGCCCTCTTAGCCCTCAAAAAAAAAAAAAAAAAAAAAAAAAAGGCTGAGTATGGTGGCTCACACCTGTAATCCCAGCACTTTGGGAGGCCGAGGTGGGCGAATCACCTGAGGTCAGGAGTTCGAGACCAGCCTGGCCAACCTGGGGAAATCCTGTCTCTAATAAAAATACAAAAAAATAGCCAGGCGTTGTGGTGGGCACCTGTAATCCCAGCTACTCGGGAGGCTGAGGCAGGAGAATTGCTTGAACCCAAGAGGCAGAGGTTACAGCAGTGAGTCGAGGTCGCGCCACTGCACTCCAGCCTGGGAGACAGAGCGAGACTGTCTCAAAAAAAAAAAAAAAAAAAAAAGGACCTGAGGGCCCAAACTTTAAAAGTGGAAGAAGCACATATTTTGTTAAGTTCTCCCGGAAAGGTAAAGTAAGCCTTAGTACAAAAGGCTATTTTTACAATAAGAATTTGGCTACTTCTTCAACTCAACAGAAACCTAACTGTGCAGAGAACATCACCAGCAAATGCACGCTTTGTTTGGGAACCAGGCGCCAGAAGAAAGCCACAAGAAGATATGTTGTAGAGGAGAACAGTGTGGGCCAGAATCTACCTTTGGTCAGAGATATAGTGTAAAACAAGAGTCAAAAGTCCAGAAATAAACCCATTCATTCACGGCTAGTTAATTTTGGGGTTTGTTTGTTGTTGTTTTCTTGAGACAAGGTCTTGGTCTGTTGCCCAGGCTGGAATGCAGTGGTGTGATCATAGCTCACTGCAACCTCGACCTCCTGGGTTCAAGTGATCTTCTCACCTCAGCCTCCCAAGTAGCTGGTACTATAGGCAAGTGCCACAACACCCAGCTAATTAAAAAATAAATTTTGTAGAGATGGGTTCTTACTATGTTGTCCAGGTTGGTCTCAAACTCCTAGACTCAAGCAATCCTCCTACCTGAGCCTCCCAAAGTGCTAGGATCACAGGTATGAGCCACTGTGCCTGACTCATCAATTGATTTTGACCAGGATGCCAAGTTCATTCAGTGAGAGAAAAGTAGAAACAAATAGTGCTGAGACAACTGGATTTTCTTTCATGCAAAAGAATGAAATTGGACCACAACTCATACCATATGCAGAAACCAACTCAAAATGGATTACTGACATAGATATAAGCTCTAAAACTACAAAACACTGAAGAAAACAGGTAAATCTTCATGGCCCTGGATTTGGCAATGGATTCTTAGATATGACACTAAAAGTGTAACCAAAAGAAAAAAATCAAATTGGACTTCACCAAAATTAAAACTTGTGCTTCAAAGGACCTTACCAAGAAAGTGAGAAGACAACAATGTGGAAAAATATTTGCAAATCATACATCTGAAAAGAATTTAATATTGAGAAGACGTAAGGAACTCCTACAACTCAACAACAAAAAGACAAACAACCAAATTAAAAATGACAAGAACTTAGACATTTCGCTAAGATGAAAATGGACAAATAAGCACAAGAAATAATACTAATCATTTGTCATTGAGGAAATGCAAATCAAAACCATGATAAGATGCCACTTCCTAGACTATACTAGGATGACTATAATAATAATTATAATAACAACCCAGAAATTAACAGGTTATTGGTGAGAAGGTGAAGAAATGGGAACCCTTGTACATTGCTGGTGGAAATGTAAAATGGTGCAGTCTTTGTAGCAAACAGTTTCACAGTTTCTCAAAAAGCTAAAGATAGAATTATCATTACCAAACAGCAATTCTACTCCTAGGTCTATACTAGCCAAAAGAATCAAAGACGGACTCAAATAAATATGTGCACACCAATGTTCATTGGAGCATTTTCACAATAGCCAAAGGTAGAAACAATCCAAGTGTCCATCAACAGATGAATGTATAAACAAAATGCTGGCTGTGCACAGTGGCTCATGCCTGTAATCCCAGCACTTGGGGAGGCTGAGATGGGTGGATCACTTGAGGTCAGGTGTTCAAGACCAGCCTGGCCAACATGGTAAAACCCCATCTCTACTAAAAATACAAAAATTAGTTGGGTGTGGTGGCAGGTGCTTGTAATCCCACATACTCAGGAGGCTGAGACAGGAAAATTGCTTGAACCCAGGAGACAGAAGCTGTGGTAAGCTGAGATAGTGCCACTCCACCCTGGGTGACAGAGCAAGACTCCATCTCAAAAATAAATAAATAAATAAAAATTAAATTAAAAAAATTTAAAACATAAACAGAATATAGTTTATGCATACAATGGAATTATTTAGCAAAAAAATATATGTTACAACATGTGAATGAATCTTGAAAACATTATGCTAAGCAAAATAAGCCAGACACAAAAGGAAAAATACTATATGATTTCATTATATGAAACATCTAAAATAGGCAATTTATAGAGACAGAAAGTAGATTAGAGGTTACCAGGGGCCAGGATGGGGATGAATGGGTAGAGAGTTTCAGTTTAGGATAATAAAAAGACTCTGAAAATAGATTGTTGTGATGGTTGCACAATACTGTGAATGTAATTGATGCCATGGACTTGTACACTTAGAAATCATTGAAATAGCTCATTTTATGTTACACGCATTTTACCACAATTAAAAATCCCAATACATGCTATACACTAGGAATGAAAAATCAGAAACTGAATTTTATAAACCCATTTATAATACCATTGAAAAATATGCAGAATTTAGGGATACATCTTACAAAAGAGATGCAAGACCTATACACTGAAAACTACAAATATGACTGAGAGAAATTAAGATGATCTAAATAAACAGATATATATATATATATATATAGAGAGAGAGAGAGAGAGAGAGAGAGAGAGAGAGAGCGAGCTTCATTTGACTTATTGTTCTTCCAGCTGGAAAGTTCAAGACTGGGCACTGGTGAGGGCCTCAGATCCTTCCACTCATGGTGGCAGAAGTCAAAGGGAAGCCAGTATATGCTGGTATCATATGGTGAGAGAGGAACAAGAGGGAGAGGAGGGAGGTGCCAGGCTCTTTTTAACAACCAACTTTCAGGANTTATACCATGTTCATGAATTGGAAGGCCCAATGTTACTAAGATGTAACTCTCCCCAAATTGATCTATAAAGTCAACAAAATCCCAATCAAAATTCCAGCAGGTTTTTGGGGGGATGGGGGGTAGAACTTGAAAAACTTATTGTTAAATTAATGTGAAATTGAAAAGGCCCTAGAATAGTCAAAACAACGTTGTAAAAGAAAGACAAGGTTGAAAGTTCTATACTGCCAGAGTTCAATACTTATAAGTATTTTTTGTTATTGGCATTAACAAAGACACATAGATTAAGATAACAGAATAGAGAGTATAAACTTACAAACAATAATCAACTGATTTTCCATAAAGGTACAAAGGCAATTTAGCAGAAAAAAGAAAGTCTTTTTCAATGCATGCTGCTGGAACAATTGGATACCCATTTCTTAAAAAATGAATCTCATACCATATGCAAAAGTTAAAATGTAGCAAAGATCTAAATTTAAAATGTAAAATTAGAAAATTCCTAGGAAAACATTTGTCACCTCAAAGCAGGCAATGATTTCTTAGATACAACATCAGAAGAACAATCTATAAAAAATTGATAAACTGGATTTCATCAAAAGCAAAAACTTCTACTCTTGAAAATGAAAAGAAAGCCATAGACTTAAAGAAAATATTGCAAGTCATATGTCTGATAAAGGAGATATGTCCACAGTACACAAAGAATTCTCAAAACTCAAAAAGGAAACAACCCAACTTTAAGATGGGGAAATATTTTAACAGAAACTTCTCCAAAGAAGAGATATGGATGGCAAATAAGCACATGAAAAGATGCTCGACATCACTAGTCATCAAGGAAATGCAAAATGAAACCACAAAGGCATACCACTGCATGCCTGTTAGAATGCTAAAATGAAAAAGACTGGCTGTGCCAACTGTCACAAAAATGCAGAGGAACTGGAACTCTCCTACAATGCTCATGAGAATATAAAATGGTCCAACCACATTGGAAAAGTTGGGCAGTTTCTGAAAAAGTTAAATGTAGACCTAGTACATGATTCAGCCATTCCACTGCTTTGTTAGGTATTTGCCTAAGAGAAACAAAAGTATACGTCCGTACAAAGACTTGTACATGAATATTCACAAAAGTTTTCTTTGTTGTACAAGCCAAAAAGTGGAAACATCAACAGGTGATGGGATAAACAAACTGTGATATATCCATGAATACTACTCGGCAATAAAAGGAAATGCTCTACTAATTCATGCAACAATATTGAAGAATATCACAATAATTACACTGTCTGAAAGAGGCCAAACAATAAAAGGGTTCATACTGATTATTCCGTTTATACAAAACTCTAGGAAATGAATCAGATCAGTGGTTCCCTGAGGATGGGTGGAGTGGGTGTGGGGAGCTGGGAGAAGAGCAAGAAGGAAGTTTTACAAAGACGCAGAGGACTCACAGGTTTCCATGCTATTCCCAAGCACACTAGGCACACTCCTACCTCAGGACGTTGTCATTTGCTGCTTCTTTCCATGGAACATTCTTCCCATTAACCACATGACTCATTCCCTCGCCTCTTTCAGCTCTCTGATGAAGTGCCCCCTCTTCAGAGTTTCCCTGACCACACTATATGACACAGCACACTCACCAGCCCCAGCACCCCATGCAGTCAGACTCTCTCCTCCAGACTCTACTTTTTCTTCTTCACACTTTATCATATTATATAAGCCTCTTAGCACTGATACATTAAACATATTTGTCCATATCTCCCCCAACTAGATAGTAAGAATCACGAGACCACGGACTTTGTTTCATTCACTGCTCTGTCTCCACTGCCTAAAATGTTGCCTGGCATTTAGAAGGTGCTCACTAAATGCATGTTGAGTGAATGGACCCACCTTAAGAGGTGGCTACATTATTATTGTCTATTTCTCGATGGAGGTTAAGTCATTTGTCTAAAGCCATATAACCAATAATTTAAGGACCTGGGCTTCAAAGCCAGGTCACTTTGACCCCAAAATCCAAGTTCTGAGCAGTGATGCTACTTTGTCTCAGCGTCTGAGAGGTCACACTCACACACACAAACATAATTGTAAAACAATGCAGTCAGTGACTGCCTGTGGGAAAAGAAATCAATTCACTCCTCCTGGAGGACAATCTGACAGTAGCCAACATTGGAAACTAACAATCTTTCTTCAGGAGTTTGTTTTAATTGAATAATCAGACATGAGGGGAGAATGTCACATATACAAGATGTTTAACACAGAATTATTTATAATAGCAAAGAATTGGGAAGAACAACAAAGTCCCCACAAGGGAGTGATCGAAGTAGAGCGGAAATGAAGTGGAGTCAGGATGTGACAGAAGATGATGCCTGATGTGATCAATTTTTCTCAAAGGAGCAGGAGGCAGGGCCATTTATGTAACACATGGCGGTGCAGATAAGGGTCAAGCAGAGAGGGGTCTTGAGAGTGCGGAAGGTTTGGAAGGGCTGTTATGATCAATGGGAGTGAAGCTCATCAGGGAGAAGCAGAAAGATTGAGAGATGACATTGGTGGCCTGGCCGAAGATGAAGACCATGAAAGTGGTGACATCCTGCATAGGCATGTCATTTTTGTTGTAGGATTCTAGGGTCATAAGAAGAAAGGGGATGGAGATTCTAGCATGGATCCATGCTGGGCTGGAGTCGTGCCGAGCATATGTGAGGGAATAAAAAGTGCTGGAGTGAGTGACTGAAATAATCTACCATGTGATACAAGCTGGAAAGAGAAGAAGAGAGGCTGGGAAAAGGCTGGTAGGCCAGGAGAAAAAGGCTGGTAGGCCACGAAGGCAGACACCTTCGTGGTATGGCAGGGGCAGCGTATAAGGAACATGCCTGAGGTCAGAGAGTTGGCAATTCATGTGTATGAGATTAGAAGTGAAGCAATTCCAGCTGTCATCATCTAGGAATTCATCATGTGAATAACTGAAAAGAAGTGTCTAGAATGGGAAGGTCCAGAAATTGTTAGTGAAAAGTGCTAGTTTGGTCACTGATAAAGGCACTGAAGCCTTTGAGGATAACGACTGAAGCTTGAGTGGAGACAAAATGGTTAATGGGATGCCAAGCTGTGGAAAACAATGGACTCGATAATACTGACTTTATGCCAGTCATTTTACATAGATCTTTTCCTTTTATCTTCATAACAATCAGTGGCATAGATAAGATTTGGAGAGTTCAAGGTCAATGTCCAAGTTTTGAGGAATCCATTTGGCTTGCGGATACTGGCTAGAGAATACAATTATCAGTGAATGGTCTGATTTTGAACCTATTGCGTTAAAGCTGTTGGCTGAATATCTAGATGGAGAAGTCTACAGGCATTTAGAGATGTGGGACTAAGTCTTGGCAAAAAGGCTGCAGTTGAAGATATAGATTGCTGTGTTAGAAGCATTGTGTTGATAACTGAGACCAGGGTGTAGCCTGAAAATAGAATGGAATGGAGTGAAATGGAAAAGAGGAGCACTTTGGCATGTGCTCAGAGGTGGACAGTGGGGACCTAAGAGGAGCCAGAAATTTAAAAAATGTAGGCATCATATTTTGGTAGGTTGGAAAAGTGGCCATAGATTTTCAGCTCCTGCCTTCAAGAGGTAAGGCCTATTTCCCCACCCCTGAAATGTGGGCTGGCATTTTGACTTACTTTGACTACTACAATGTGGCAGAGTGATGTGCAAGTTCTAAACCTAGGCTTCAAGAGACCCTGCAGCTTCTGCTCTCTCACTGGACTCCCTTCCACCACCATGTGTGCAAACCTGAGTGAGCCTGCTGCAAGAGGAAAAGGCATATAGGGAGAGGGCCCAGCTGCTCTAGGCTTCCCAGCCGGAGCACCAGATATGTGAGCAAGCCCAACTCAGAAAAGCTGAGCCTGGCCCAGGCCACAAAACTGCCCAGCTAAGCCCAGCCCAAACTGCTGATCCACAGAATATTGTGCTAACTCAAACAGTTGTTTTTTCTGTTGTTGTTTTGTTTTTGTTTGTGTGTTTTGTGTGTGTGGTTTGTTTGTTTTTGAGACAGTGTCTCGCTCTGTTGGCCAGTCTAGAATACAGTGGCATGATCTCTGCTGCACTCACTGCAACCTCCACTGCCCGGGTTCCACCAATTCTCCTGCCTCAGCCTCCCGAGTAGCTGGGATTACAGGCGTGTGCCACCACAACCGGCTAAGTTTTGTATTTTTAGTAGAGACAGGGTTTCACCATGTTGGCCAGGCTGGTTTCGAACTCCTGACTTAAGGTAATCTGCCCACTTCAGGCTCCCAAAGTGCTGGGATTACAGGTGTGAGCCACCATGCCCAGCCAAAACAGTTGTTATTTTAAGTCACTAAGTTTAGGAGTGACTTGTTAACATGGCAATAGATAATTGATACACACACGGCCCAGAAGCAAGGGGGACAACAGCTTATATAAACACATGGAGGAGAGGTCAACTTGGATGTGGACTTGAAGGAGAGGTGTTTTCCAGGTTCAAAGATGTGAGGGGGGCAGAAACCAGAGAACAGTGCTGGAAAGTGAAAGTTGACTATTAGCAATGATTCCTTATAGAGTTAGGATGGGAATGAGGGCAGCTACACAGATTTTCACTTTTAATACTGTGTACCCAACCTATGTGTTGCTTGTGTAATGGTTTTAACAGCTTGATTATTTTGTAATTGTTTGAATAATTCAATTTTTATGTCTTTAAAAAAAAGTACTGATTAGGAAATAGAGGAGGTGGTATGAATGAGTGGTTTTGGAGAGTAGCCAAACCAGCTGCATCACAATCACCTGGGAAGTTTTAAACAAACATTGAGCCCAGGGTTCTACCCCTGAATATTCTGATTCAGTTAGTTTGGACAAGGGCCAGGTGAATTGTTTTCTTCACATAGCTCCCCAGGTATTGAGATTGTCAGAGTGAGAAGAAAAGAGTACTGAAGACAGAAACCCAGAAAGTCTTTACGTAGGGGTCTGAAAGCAGAAAAATAATTTTTTTTTTTTCTTTGAGACAGTCTCGCTCTGTCGCCCAGGCTGGAGTGCAGTGGCGAGATCTCGTCTCACTGCAAGCTCCACCTCCCAGGTTCACGCCATTCTCCTGCCTCAGCCTCCCCAGTAGCTGGGACTACAGGTGTCCTCCACCACACCCGGATAACTTTTTTGTATTTTTAGTAGAGACGGGGTTTCACCGTGTTAGCCAGGATGGTCTCGATCTCCTGTCCTCGTGATCTGCCTGTCTCAGCCTCCCAATGTGCTGGGATTACAGGCGTGAGCCACTGCATCCGGCCAAGATTTTCAAACTAAGCTTCTATGGAAGACTAGAGTTCTAGAAACGTTTACAATATGCATTAATAAAACAGCAATTTATACCACTTATTGCATGATTACTAAGTCCCAGGCAATATGATAAGCCCTTTATATTTATTACATCATTTATTTATTTTTATTTTTGAGACAGAGTCTAGCTCTGTCATCCAGGCTGGAGTGCAGTGGCACAACTTTGGCTCACTGCAACCTCCAGCTCCCGGGCTCAAGCGATCCTTCTGCCTCAGCCTCCCAAGTAGCTGGGATTACAGGTGTGCACCTCCATGCCTGGTTAATGGTTTTTTTTTTTTTTGTATTTTTAGCACACATGGGTTTCACCATGTTGGCCAGGCTGGCCTCAAACTCCTGATCTCAAGCGATCTGCCCATCTCAGCTTCCCAAACTACTAGGATTACAGGTGTGAGCCAGGCCTATTACCTCATTTAATACTCATAACACTTCCCCAAGAAACTGTGGCCCAGGGAGAAGTAATTTGTCCAAAGTTAGCTAGGCAGATTCAGGATTTGAACGCAGGTTATCTAATTCCAAAGTCTTTCTGCTTTTATATGTTTGCTTTTGCAGGGAAAAATTGTTTACTATATGGAATTAGCTCAACTTTAAGTTTTTCTCCCATGTGTGTATTAGACCTTTGGAACATGCCACTGTTTTTTGTTTGTTTGTTTTTTGAGACGGAGCTGGAGTGCAGTGGGGCGATCTCGGTTGACTGCAAGCTCCGCCTCCCAGGTTCACGCCATTCGTGCCTCAGCTTCCCGAGTAGCTGGGACTACAGGCGCCCACCACTGCGCTCGGCTAATTTTCGTATTTTAGTAGAGATGGGGTTTCACCGTGGTCTCGATCTCCTGACCTCGTGATCCACCCGCTTCGGCCTCCCAAAGTGCTGGGATTACAGGCGTGAGCCACCGCGCCCGGCCCGCTTATTTCTAACAGAATCTAAACTGTGAGCTCATCTCCGGAAGGAAATTTTGCCTTTTATCGCCTTATTTCCAGGGCCCAGGATATAGTTCACACTCCATACATGTTTGTTGAATAAATGAATGAATGTGTGGATTTGGGATCTGAACCAAAATTTGTAGGTTTTGTTATTTTAAGTTTAATATTTCAGTAATGTTAGAGTTCTTCTCCGTGGAGAGCACCACTTTTCAAAAAGGCAGGTGCACTGGAATCATGAGGTGGACAGGAGATTTGCTGGGGCTGTGCAAAGAAGGGTTGATGAAGAAACAGAATTAACCAATTCAGACGATATATTTCCCCAAAGAAGGCAATGAAAGTAAAAAAACAGACGTGGATCAGTTGCGCCCATCTCGAGGAAAGAGACAAGACAAACATTAATAAGTTTACAGGCTGAAGAGAGATCACCAGTAAAGAGGTGAAGAAGGTGCAGATGGAGGAGACAGATGGGATTAATACGGGGCGAGACTCAGGGAAGGTGAGGAGGAGTCCTGGGGAACTAGCCTTAGGCAGAAGGGACACCTGTTCCTCTGAATCTGGGCAAACAAGGGCTGTCAAAGATGCGGGGAGGTTTTTGGCAGAGTGAAGGGAAGGAGAGCACAGGAACAGGACGTCATGGAGATGAGAGCAGCCCAGTAAATGAAGTTTCTCTTCCAGCCCTCACCATCTAGGGTCATGGGTCAGGAAATTTAACTCCAGAACTCTGCAGATCGATATGGGGTACGAAACTTAAAAACAAAGAAAAAAACTACTATCTACTATCATCATGGCTTCATTTTAAATGGAGGGGTGGCATTTAACACACCAACAAAAGTAGAACGGGCATAACCTAGGAATAAATCTACTCGGCTTTATGACCAACTCACTCCGTTCTTATTTTTTTCATTTCGCCAGGGAGGATGACTCCTTCCTACAGGACGAGTGCGTGGGGAGCGCAGCTCCAAACCTCCCACGCCGGCAGCCGCTCGCCATTCCCGCGGGGCGGGCGCTGAGCCTGGCAACACAAGGGCGCCGCTCCTGCGCCCCGACAGCCGGCCCGGGCTGCCATGTCGCCCCGCGGAACAGGCAGCGGCTCGCGTGTACCGGGCAGCCAGCGGGGCAATCCGCCCCGGGCCAGCCTCGGTCCCTGCCGAGGGCCAGCGGGACGCAGACCCCGGCGGCCGCATCCCAGAGCCGAAGGCGCCCCTCCTCGCCCCGCCCGCCAGAGGCCCACCCCGGCCCCTGCCCCGCCCCTCCCGGCGCCCCCTTCAGCGCCCTTTCTCGGGGTCCCCGAGCGGAGCGACCCCGGCGGGGCAGCCGGGGTGGGGGCAGAGGTGACAGCTCGCTATTCCCAGTGGCTGCGTGCCCTCCTCCAACAGCTCTGTCCCATGGGTGTGGGGACACTACCCTCGTCTGAGCTCCGCTGCACGTACCCGAGGCTCTGGGTCCCGGATGCCCGAGGGTCCGGGTGCCCCAGCCCACCCTGGGAGTCGGGCGCTCGCGCCGGTCCTCGCCCCCGGAGGCCCGCTTCTCCCGCAGGAGAGCGAGGGTCAGCAGGCGCTCATGCAGGGCCACCCTTCGGGCGCCCTACCTGTCATAGCTCCAGCGGCTGTAGGACAGGGTACGGTGGCTGCTGACTCCCTCCATCGCCGCCTCTGGCTCCGCTCGGGATTCAGCGGGCGGCTGCGGCGCTGGGCTCGGGGCTGGCTCGCTAGCTGCTGGCCGGGCGGGGACGCGGGCGGAGGACTGTACCATTCGCCCCCCGGGGGGTGACCCCCCCCCGGCTCTGCCAATGGCGGGGACGCGCGACTGCGGGGACCCGGGCCCGTGAGGCCCCTCCCCACGCTCGGGTCCCGCGGGGGCGCGGCTGTGGCAGCCTGGGCTGCTTATTTATTTATTTCCGAGGTGTGCTCCGCGTCGCCATGACAACCGCTCCTTCTTTTCCGGCGTCACTAGGGCACCGCCTCTTTCAAACCTTCCCGGGACAAGGTTTGCTAAGAGGCTGCTCCGGCTCCTGCTTTCTTGGGAGGCCCGGATCCGCTCTCGCCACTCGGGGCCCTTCTGCAGAGGCGCCCTCCTTTCCGGTGTGGGAGTCTTCAGCCAGTCTCCACAATCAAGTTCCCCCCTTCTCAGGAATGGAAATAGCCATCCCCCAGTTTCCTAGATTCTCGCCGTCTCCCCGCCCCTTCTTCCCCCGGGTGGAAGTCTTGAAACCACCGTCCCCTCCTCTCTTCAAGCTGCCTCCCTCCTTGCTGAGAATGGAAATCCAGTACTCCCTCCCTCTCTCCCGGGTGGATTCCCTCGGCCCTGCTATCTGGTCTATTACGGCCCTCTTGGGTTCCGAAGACCAAGCTCTGTAAATACTCCCATTTCTAGGCCACCTTGTTCTGTTTATGTCCCTTTGTGCTTTCTCTTCATTACTACTGAAAATCCTTTGTAAAAAGTCCGGGTGTCTTGGCTCAGCCAGGGGAGAGTTTGTCTGACAGTGACCCAGGGAAGGCTATGGCGAGAAGGCACGTCTGGGTGGGGCGGGGTGGGGCAGGGAGAGCCAGCTCGCGCCTTGTTGTCTGCCAGGGGCCCCTAGTCCCTTCCCTTCCCGAACCACCTTAGGCTGATGGCTTTAGGGATTTACAGGTATAATCTCCTTGCAGAGGTCACAAGAGCCTAAGAAGGACCTTTCGGGCAGTTGCTGTGGGGTGGCTGGCTAACTTCACGCCAGGGTCAGGGTCGGGGTGAAGGTGCCGACGTTCCCAGGAGGTTGAAGTGCGAGGAGGGGAAGGTAAGATTTGCGCTACACTAATCCAAGGATCCTGACAACTCCTGTGAACTAGAGTTAACCCTATGGGTTACAGAGGTTGCAACTGGCAGTGCACCTGTTGCATCCAGCCCGCAATCACAGGGGGGAAAAATATACTTTTCATTGAATAAATTGACAACACTTAAAAACTGGGAGATTTAATAGAGCTAGCTTTTTATCCTCTCTTGAAAACTAAGAATGTCTGCCAGTGCTGGGCCTGTCTTCCGCATGGCAGGCATAGAGCACAGAAGTGGCTGGCCTCTGCACCGGGAGCAGGGACTATGTTGTTCTATAAGCCTCTGGCCCTAGCTGGCCAGCTTTTCTCACTTACATGACTTGCTTGGTCCTTATAGCTTTTACGTTTGCCACTTCTGTGCAATATGGCCATATCTATAACCACTAAAGTACCCAACTTGTTCATAAAGCTACTCAAATGCATCATTAACCAGTATTTACCAAGGGCCAGTTACTGAGCAAAATGCTTTATGTACCAGGTAGACACTATTACTGTCTCTTGTGGAGTTTACAGACTGGTGTGCAAGGACTGACTCCCCCAAAAAGCCAGTATTCCTGAACCACATCTTGATGGTGAGGCTCTTGGTACACCCATGACCTCAGCAGTAGTGGATTGGAACTCCAGAATCAACTTGTTGTAACTGTGTGAAGCCTTATTTCATTGTTTAGCGGTAGGGGTCAGAGGTGAGCTTCCCCCTCTGGAGAATGCGTGGGGGTCTCCCACAGAAACTGCAGGACCAGAGGCTACTGCTCCTGACCCATATGTCATAAAACAAGTCCTAAGGATGTCCCTTCTCCAAAGGACTGGCTCCCCCACCCCAACCCATGCTGACTCAGAACCAGCAGTCACAGAGGCCTCCTAAGGCTGACATTTAGGCACTGGCTGCCAGCCCCCTGCAGACTCCCTTGGTGAGGCCACAGTAGCTACAAGAGCCAGTAAACCTGCTACTGTCTCTTATAGCCTCCGCTTCCAGATCTGATACCCTCTAGAAGTACAAACAAGAAGTCCAAGGCCAGGTGTCCTGAACCAAGGCTGAAAGCTGTAGAGAAGCTACACCCCAGACATCCTTAGGAGAACTCTGGGCTGGGCAGATGGAAGAGCCCAACAAAGCTATAGAGGTAGGACCTTTTGACCCTTATCAATGCCAGGAACGGTGCGTCAGCAATCTGTAGGAGGAGGATGTGTGGCACTGTGAAAGCATGGCCACAAAATCTTTGCCATTCCTCTCGTTAAGAAGCAAGATCTGTGTTACCTCCCCTTTAATCTGGATGCTCTGTAACTTCTGAGGTTAAGTAATGAAAGGCCCTTCAACATCCCCTGTTCACTGGACCCCTGAGCTAACATGTTAGAAGTCTGACTACTGTGATGCTGCCATGCTGTGAGAAAGCCCAAGCTACAAGGAAAGGTCATATGTGGGTGCTTCAATTGACAGTCCCAGCTGAGGCCAGCCTTCAAGTCCCCACAGCCAGACACCAGACATAGGACTGAAGAAGCCTTCAGATGATTACAGCCCCTAGCCCTTTAAGCCATCCCCAACTGCTTGAGCCTTCCAGCTGAGCCCTAGACATCACAAAGGACAGACAACTCATCCTTGCTCTGCCCTGACCTGACCCAGAGAATCTGAACACTATGAAACAGTTGTTGTTTTACACCATAGATAACCAGGCAGGCCGAATTCATCTCAGAGGAACTGGTCCTTTTTCCTTGAAAGCTGATTCATGGCCCTTTGGTTATGACAGGAAGGGTCCCAGTTCATTTGCAGAGAAGAGCTGCAACAAGGAAACTGGATTGCTCTGCACAGAGGAGCAATAGGAATTCAGGAGTTGTCTTCTTGTAGCTAAATGATGAGTGGTAGGGGTAAGATTGGAACTGGGAGAAGAGAGGATACAGGAGAAAAGCTTGAGTAAGAAGATGAAATGGTAGAAAGCTAGATTCTAAGAAGGAAAGGTGAGAAATTCTGAGGGTAGGAATGGCCAAGGAACTCGAGGAATGGCGATGTCTAATGTTCTATTTTAAGTTGGTTCCTGCTCCTTGGTGCTGCTCTATTACCTCCAAACTTTCAGAAAAAGTCTGGTGTGTATATACCACCACCTCCTATGAATGGTGCTTAGGGAATGCAGAAGGTGGGGCACTGTCCACAGTGGGACACTTTGTGGGATAAAGTGGAGTACGAGGATGGCAACCCTGGCAGCTTGTTGGAGACTGAGAAGTTAGGAGCAGGAATGCATATGCAGAGGAGACCAGGAGAGCATGCCCCTTCCCAAGAATCCCTGGGCATGTCAGTGAGCATACTAGACTTCCCCAGATGAACAGAGACAAGCTAGAGATAGTCTGTCTGGATTTTGAAGGAAAGTGTAACCTTAGAAGGCTGGAAGCTTCAGATGTGAAGATGTGAGGCCAGTGGTCCCGGAATTAGGGGTCTGGCTACTCTGCAGTAAGCAAACAAGCAATGAAGAAACCCAAAACCAGGACCTAGGACCAAGGACCCACCATGGCAAAATGAGGAAAAGGGACCTGGGAGTCTATGTCCTCAGAGAATAAAACCTGGGAGGAAAAATCCCTTGTTGCAGCAGAGATGGAAAGTTATAAAGAGAAACCACTTCCTAGGCTAAAACATGGTCCATTATCTCCAGAGTAAAACTCTGGGGAAAAAATAATTCTGCTAGCTAGAATGAATGTGCTCCTAAAACCCACCCTTTCCCCTTAGTTTCCATCCCCACTGCCACCACCATGTTTTACCCCAAGGAGCAATGGTTTCCCTTTAATATTCTGTGTTTAACATTCCCTTTAGCACAATCCCTGTGTTCCTCTAGTGCAGCTAGGAAGGGCTAAAATTAATTTTAGAGGAAAGATTCAGGAAAATAAAGAGTTATCACATGAAATGTATAAATGCAGGGCCTGGGACCCTGCACCATTCCACTGGCCATCTGCAGATATCTATACTCTGATTCCAAAATGTGGACTTACTACAGGATTTCTTTCCTAGATATCCTGACAATGCCCAAAGTCAAGAGGTGAAGAAGCTCATTTCTATTCTGAGAGACAAGCTTCATGTCCAGATGACTAGCACCTTGAATGGCCTCACCAATTGATGGTCCATCCCTACTCTCACACTCACAGAGGGTGGCTTCATCTTCAGAAGCCCATCTGAATAACCACATTGCAATCTAATCACTCCTGCTATGGACTGAATGTTTGTGTCTCCTCCAGATTAATATGTTGAAAACTAAATCCCAAAGTGATGGTACTAGGAGTTGGGGCCTTTGGGAGGTGATTAGGTCATGAGGGTGGAAATGGGATTAGCCCCCTTTATAAAAGAGGCCTGAGAAGCCCCTTCCACCAAGTGAGGATACAGTGAGAAGACCAACATCTATGAACTAGGAAGCAGACCTTCACCAGGCACTGAATGGTGCTGGCACCTAGATCTTGGACTGCCTAGTCTCCACACTGTGAGAAGTAAATTTCTGTTTTTGTTGTTGTTGTTGTTGTTGAGACAGAGTTTCTCTCTTCTCACCCAGGCTGGAGTGCAATGGCGCAATCTCAGTTCACTGCAATCTCCGCCTCCCAGGTTCAAGCAATTCTCCTGCCTCAATCTCCCGAGTAGCTGGGATTACAGGCAGCTGCCACCATGCCTGGCTAATTTTTGTATTGTTAGTAGAGACAGGGTTTCACCATGTTGGCCAGGCTGGTCTCGAACTCCTGAGCTCAGGTGATCCGCCTGCCTGGGCCTCCCAAAGTGCTTTGTAAGTTGAAATTCTACCATATCTATTTATAGTTGCATGACTGTATGCTGCAATCTGTATAATCGTAAGAGCTTTTAATTTAATGTATCAATTACTAAGAACTTTTAAACAGTTAAATCTGAAAATAGATGGGCAGTTAATTCAAGTAAGTATTAAGAGAGAGTTACTCAGGTAACTTTAGAAAGAAAATCACATTCTTTCTGAAGCCACAAATATTTATAATGATGTAAATAATAAAAGGCAGCATATGGGAAGAGCTGGGACAATAGAAGCCCCAGGGAAGCCTGTGGGGGTCCTGCGGGTGCTCTGCTTCCAGCATGGAGCCAGAGGTGGGCCAGTCAACAAACGCTAATGGTCCTAAAGGCAGGGCCCTCACAGTGTTTCATTTCCTTAGCTTGGTGTCAGAAAATGCCATAGAAAGTTCTGGGCTCCCCATGAGGCCGATTAAAGGGATAAGAGGACAGGTGGACGCAAATGGGCTTCAATGTTTGGGTGAGGAAGATGCAAAGTATATGAGCCAGGTGAGTAGAGAGATGACTCCGGGATGGCAAACATGAGTAGAGGTAACAGCATGCCAATGAGGACCAGGTGAGACAAGGTAGTTCTATGGAGAAGATGATCAGGGATCAGATACTTTCCTTTCTCTAGGTAGCAGGATGACACAGAAATCCCTCTTTATCAGCAGTTTAGGAAATGGAGTGTCAGGGGTCCCCCAAACCATCCCTAGGTTTGATGATTCACTAGGAGGACTCACAGGGTTCAGCACAGAGTTGTATTTATGACTGTAATTTATTATGGTGAAAGCATTCTGTGTCAGTGTCTCCAAGATCCAGCTCAGTCTCCATGATTCACTAGAATAACTCACAGGTCCCAGAGATGGCTGTTATACTCACCATTATCTCTTATTACAGTGAAAGGATACAGAGTAAAGTCAGCAAAGAAGAAAGGCTTTGGGGCAAAGCCAGGAGAAACCACAAGCTTCCAGGTGAACCCTCCCAGTGGAGTTGCATGAGGACTCACTTCATTCACCCAGCAACAGTGTGTGACAACACATGGTGGTGTTGCCGGTTGGAGAAGCTCACCCAAGCCTTGGTGTCCAAAGCTCTTAATGAGGAGTCAGTCATGAAGACATGCAAAGCCTGTGTAACTGGCCTCAGCTGCCCCAATAACTCCTTCTCCCCCGCCCCCAGAACAAAACTAAGAGTTCATCATAAGTCATTTTATTAGGGTAAACTTACCTGGTCAAACTGATACAGCCTCTCCCAAGGACCCAGGCATACAAAAACACTCATCAGTCAGAATATTCCAAGGGCCCCCAAAACTCAAGCACCTGCACCTCTTCTCCAAGGACTGCCTTCACACAGCTGGAACCAATTTGCTCACCTTTAAAAAGAGCCATAGGTACCTAGGATCTACCTCCACGCTGGGATGGCCCTTGCTTAAGCCTGACAGTGCAGGAGCGAGAGAGTGAGGCATTCTTGCCTTGCATGCAGACAACGTTGAGGTGTAGCTTGTACTCCAGAGTTTCCCTGTAGGATGGTGTTGACTCTAACCTCTATGAGACTTTGCCTGAAATCACTCTCTTGCTTGACTTCCTTTTTTTTCTTGTCCTCCTACACCCACTCTTTTACTTGTCTCCCTAGCAGCATTTCAGTGATGTGCTGACACTGGCCAGTTCCAAGAGTTGATTGTTAGCAACTCTTCCCAACTCCATGTTCAGAGATATCCTGTTGGTAGCTTTAAAGTGGTCATGGTGGAAGTACTCACTATAGAGTATTTGTGGAAATTGTTGAATGCTTGATTTATTTATCAAGCTTATTTATTTTCTTTCCATAGAGCCAGTTGTTACTCATTTACTATCCCACCACTGGGCATTTTCTTAATAAATCACTTGAATATAAATGTTTGTTTCAGTGTCTACTTCTGCAAACCCAACCTAAGAAAGAAACTACCTTGGCAGTTGTTTGAGAGTCAGGAGGCTCAGAGACGTAGGTTGAAATATATTTATTATATGAGGCCAGATGATATACTATTTATTTAAGTTATAAGTGGACTAAGGCAAGAAAGGCATCTTCAATGGGATTGAAGCTGAGGTGCTGGCTGCCCCGACTCTTGGGTTTGATGACCTGAAAGTTCAATAGTGCCAGAGATATCTGTGTTAGATAAGAGCCCTGTGCTGAGTCTCTGGAAAGACATGTGGACCTTTTAGGTTTGGAGCTGGACTCTGCCTTCTGCAGCAGAGAACTACTCATATTTGCAAAGAGAGAGCTTATAGTATGCTCATGGGCCCTAAGAGAGCTGGAATACCTCATGTGGGACATCAGGACACTGTGTGACTAGATCTGCCCATAGTAATCTGGGACACCAGTCATAAATTCACCCAGGCATGAACTGGGCATTTTATATTTACCAGTTCACCAGTCAGAAACCAGCAATGTATTGTATGATGACAATGACTTGGTATTAGATACAGACAGGTGCAGAAGGCACAAGTAAACTACATGAAGACACAATTCAAACTCTGTCATCTACCCCTGTTGCTCCAACCTCCTTCCTGTGGGAGTGTCCTGTATCACCACTGCTGTAGGAGGAAAAAATCTGAGCTTGATGTACGCACGAGTTGGCTGGATACGGTGGTGTGAAACAAAAATGAATTCCAGCTGTACTACATATCCACTTAGGAGCGGTTCTTAAGCTGAGTGGAGAGGGACTTCCTCCTAGGGGGAAGACTTGGGCAGTACACTTGCTCATCCACTTTGCATGTAGGGAGGCATGGCCTGAGGCAAGAGTACACATGGACTTCTAGGCACCGGAGAACAACTCACTTGGGAGGTCACAGGCCTGGATGAAGCAAGACTGGAATATTAGAGAAGGAAGTATAGGGGAGATGCGTGTGGATGGACTAATGGGAGTGGGACCAGACTGTGCAGAGCTTTATGCCTCCTGTCAATGCCCATCAGAGAGCATCTGCTGTGCAGGGGGCACTCAATGAGCAGATAGGAAGAAGATTTGTCTGGTGAATATCAGTCAGTTTCAATTCTCAATCAACTAAAAGCTTGGGCCCATGAATGCAGCAGGAAAAAGGCAGAGATGAAAGCCCAACCACAGGGACTCCCTCTCACCAAGGCTTATTTACCTGCCACTGCTGCTGAATGCAGCAGAGGACCCTGGTTATGGTGCCATTCCTTGATGGGACTGCCCCAGCACTTGGTGATAAGTTAATGACATCAGATTCCTTCCGCCCTGAGTGGGCAGCAGTTTGTCCTTATTGACAAAGAAAAGATGGACACCTTTCTGATTTATCTTCATTTCTTGTTGTGCTTCACTAGTGGTTTATAGAGTGTCTAATTTATCAGCATGGGATCCTGCATAATAAAGTCTCAGCTCAAGTGTCTATTTTATGATAAAGGATCATGACAATGGTCTTGCAAAAAAAAAAAAAGGTCTTCTAATATATTGGATTACTTGTAAACAAGGGGTAGAAAGTGGGAGTGGCTTATTAAAGCCTAGGGAAGGAGCCAGCTTTGGGATGACACCCTGTGGATTGGGTCACTGTACTCCAAGATGTAGTGTATGCGCTCAGCTGTCGGATGATAGTGATGTGTTGGAACACACAGGGCCAGAGTAACCAACAGGTAGAAATAGTACTGGCCCCTTTCATCATCACCCCAGTCAGCTCCTTGGGGAAACTGTGCTTCCCATTTCTGCAGCAGGCTTCATTGCAACAGAGGTCCTGATTCTCAGGGGGCAATCTTCCACTGGTTAACATGAGAAGTTTTCCATTGACTCTATTGCTGGGTTGCTTTGGGCTCCTCCTGCCAGTGGACTATCAGATAAGAAAAGTTACCATATTGGAGCTGGCAATCAACCCCCATTCTGAGAAGCTAAAGTGGCTGTTGCATAATGAGGCAGGGAGGATTAATCTGAAACTTGGGCACTGGAGTGTCTCTTGGTGCCTTCATGCTGAGTGATAATGGTGCATAGCCAATCACAGCCAGCAAAGTAGGGTAGTGGCAAGACAGTCAAGGGCCCAGGCTCTCAGGAAGAGCAGTCCAGGCCAGCTTTAGCGTTGCCCAGTCATGAAAGAAATCTGGAATTGGTGGGTTGGAGCGGGAGCGGGGAGATGATGAATATTAATTGTGGCTGAGGACCAGCTGCCACAGGGGGCTATAGTTTATTCCACTAATTCTACTCTTTTTTTAAGAGCTTGCATACTTGTAAAGAGTCCACACTCTTAAAGAGTCAGTGATAGCGTGGACTTGCTAAGGGGGAGGAGCAGATCTGAGCAGTGTAAGGAGGGTACCCTCTCTAACACTGGGGGTGCCTCCTTGATTTCAGCACCATGGCGGCAGACAGCCCCACACGCAGGGCTCGCATCCACCTCAAGCTCTCCTAATTAGCTAGGGAAGGATGTAGACCTGCTGTAGTTGTAGCCTGTAAGTACGAGGAAGTTAGCCAGCCTCCTAGGAGAACTCTTCAGCCAGTGGGATAACTGGCTAAATGCTCCAGCCTTCCAGTCCCTCAGTGGGAGAATTCTGAGGGGTATGTCACATGGTTCCTTGGAGGTTCCTCAGTGGGACTGAGTCCCTGTTGCTGCAGAAATAACCAGCTTAATACCTTCAGTTGCATTAAGTTCTTCCCATCCTTGTCTCCATTTGCTTTTGCTTCTAAGATCATATTATGGGTTAGTTTTGTCCCCCTCAAAAGATACGTTGAAGTCCTGGCCGGGCGCAGTGGCTTGTGCCTGTAATCCCAGCACTTTGGGAGGCTGAGATGGGCGGATCACCTGAGGTTGGGAGTTCGAGACCAGCCTGACCAACATGGAGAAACCCCATCCCTACTAAAAACACAAAAAATTAGCTGGGCATGGTGGCGCATGCCTGTAATCCCAGCTACTCGGGGGGCTGAGCCAGGAGAATCGCTTGAACCCAGGAGGCAGAGGTTGTGGTGAGCTGAGATTGTGCCATTGCACTCCAGCCTGGGCAACAAGAGTAAAACTCCGTCTCAAAAAAATAAATAAATAAATAAAATAAAAAATAAAATATAAAGGCTTTGGGGGCAGAATCAAAGACCCTTCCTTGATCTCAGACTTCTAGCCTCCAAGACTGTGAAAAAATAGATTTCTGTTGTCTTACGCCACCAAGTGTATGATACAACAGCCCCCTCTTATTCATGGTTTTATCCATGGTTTTGCTTTCTGCAGTTTCAGTTACATGCAGTACAGTACAGTAAGATATTTTGAGAAGCAGGGGAGAGAGAGAGGGAGAGAGACACTACATCCACATAACTTTTATTACAGTATATTGTTATAATTGTTCTGTTTTATATTAGTTGTTAATCTCTTACTGTGCCTAATTTATAAAGTAAACCTTATCATAGGTATGTATGTTTAGGAAAAAACACAGTATATATAGAGTTGGTACCATCCATGGCTTCAGGTATGCACTGGAGGTCTTGAAATGCATCCCGCATGGATAAGGGTGAACTGTTGTACTTATTATGGTAACCATAGGGATTGAATGCAGATCACCTCACATGTAAACTATTTTACCCCAAGTCTTTGCAACATGTTCTGTTGCAAGGGGACCCAAACTATGTTTTCCCTCTAGCTGAATTTTTAGATCTAAATCTGGGGCTCCCATTCTCAGCTAACCATTACCTCTGTCTATCCCTTGCACTTCCAATCAACAAAACAATTTTACTGGGACCATTGGACAGGATCCTATCTTGTACCTCTCACTTCTCTAACCTCCAGAATTTGGCAAGAGTCCCTCACTTTCCTGTCCAGAATTCTAGTATCATGTGGAAAGTCCAGGTTCTCTTATAAGCATCACCCTTTCCCTGGAAGGAAAGCTCCAAGAACCTCATTTTGGTTGTCAGGTCCTGAGCTAGGGTTTCTTCTGGGCAACAGCAGCTCCAAAATTTCTGTATAGAGGGTTTGTAGATTATAATCTGATTGGAAGGGGAGCGGGCCCTAGTTGATTTACTTGAAACTGTGTTATCAAACCACGTTTAGAAATATTATGTGTTTATTTGGAGTGATTTTGGGAGTGGGGATAGAGGAAGATGCTTTGGTTTCATCACTCTGTGGCTCAAAGGTGGCCAAGGGAAGCAGCTCCAAAAGCTTTGGTCATTTTTTTGGCATCATCCTGGCCTCTCCAAAGCAGAAGGTGCTTTGTTGGGCAGGCCCTCAGAAAACAGCTCAGGAACTAAGGGAATGCCACTGGCAACCTTTGGCCTTTAAGTGGTGTAAGGGTGTCCTCTAGTGGCCGTGACTCAGAAAATCTCTGGCATAGAGCAATGCTCCTGAGACTGGTGGCCTGTTAAATCATGGTTGGTTGGGACCAACACTGTGGGACAGAGACCATTATAAAATTAATGGCCATCATCATGGAACAGAAACATAAGCAAAGGGCAGGAAGACCCTAATGAGACAGAAAATACCTTCACAGAACTGACAGACAAGTTGGACCAGACAAACTATCATGTGACAAACATCTAATTCACAGCTTAGATCATTACCATAGGCAACTGCTTGCCTTCTGGGAGACATCGCTGGTGATAAGGGGGACAAATGGAATTTTGCCAGCTCGCAAGGATTTGCATTACTGAGTATGCATGGATTCCTAGACTTTGCAATTAGAAGCAAGTCAATGCTGGCAATTAGATTTATATCTTAAACAACCTGGGTTCTCTTTGAACACCCCTGGAAATGTTGACTATAGCTAGTATGTGGGGAAAATGCTAATTTCTTCATCATATATGTTCAGAAGTTGAAGTCATAGTTATAGGCTGCAACAAGTAAACTTTCAGTAAGAACTGATTCCTCGATGTTCTAAGGAGAGTGGAGTGAAGCTTGTTGGGGTTAAGTCTGGCTGTTGTTGGCAGCTCTGTGGGTGTTGGGAGGGGAAATGGTCTATCTGGGATGGGTGGGGCAGAACCAGACAAGACACCAATACCCTGCTAAAGCCCTTGTCTCATTACATTGTCCTGTCTCAGGGCAGGGAAGACTCAGTTTACCTGTTCAATCCTTCTTGCCAGAGCAAAAATCCAGCAAGACTCCCACACTTGCTTCCCTTCATGGGTCCACAGATCTCTGTGGACTCTCCTCACTCACGAGGGACAAAACTCTAAAATAATTCTGTCTCTTAGGATTCCAGCAGAGGTCAAGGCCTCACTTCCCTTCAAGCAGCTCACAGGATCAGGAGGAGCCATAGATTGTGGGTGGGAAAAAGGAACTGCAATCAGGTTCCCATGTCCCTAGAATCTCGTTTACTCTTCAAAAGTTAATTTGATTGAGTTCATTTTCATGAAGGCTCTGGCTTGGACAATGGAGGAGTGGGGGAGGTTTACAGTTTGGGCCTTGGAGGGCAAAAAGTGGGATAATATTGTCTCTGGTCCCCTCTCAGTTTCCCATGCCCTCCTTCAGTAGTGTCTGAATCCTGTGGAAAGGGGGCATGCAGAGCCAAAGGTGTATTTTCATGATGGTCTCCTTCAAACTCAGAGGTTAAGCAGCACGACGTGGGCTTCTCAGGTCACAAAGTATGACACAGAACTGGGGAGAGAGATTGACCTAAAGAAGCAGAAACTCGGACATTTACGTCTGCACACAGCTGTTGACCATGGAAGATATCTATTAGCACAAAATCAGAAAGAACCCATATGCCCAACACTAAAAGATCATTTAAGTAAATCATAGTTTACTCATATAATAGGAACCTATAAAACTATTTAAAATAAGGTTTTTGAAGATTTAATGACCTGGATAATATTCATTCTAAAATGTTTAGTTTAAAAAAAGACAAAATACAAAATTTGAAACATTGTTTTAAAAAAAGTTGTTTGCAGAGAAAAGGGACTGGCAGAACATGTTAACAATAATGATCACTGAGGGCGAATTTGAATTATTTACATTTTCTTCTTTCTCTTTTTTCTATATTTTCCAATCCTTAAAAATAAATGTTACTCATAACAATAAAAATATCATTGTTCATGAAAGGATTGAGATTTTGTGAGCTGGTTTGCCCTCCCTGTCTGGCCCTAACAGAGAGCACACCAAAGTCATTGTAAGGTCACACATATCCCTTGTCCCTTGTAGAGGTGGTGAGAATACAGTGCAGTCCCCCAGCAGGACCAATTTAGCAACAGGAACAGGGTTATCCCGTGCCCACCCTCTGCAGAGAGCAAAAAGACAGGCTCACTGTGTGTGCTTCACCTGCTCCAGATGGAAGCACCGACCCTGGGATCACTCCTGAGCTGCCCCTAAGAGGAAAGGGGCCTCAATCTCTCCCTCCTCCCACCATCTGGAGATAGACACAGCCTCCAAAACTGCCTGTTTCCCCTTTTTCTCTGACCACCCCCCCAGTTATCATAAAGTGTATATTTATTCATTCAATGCTAACACAATATTTGGCAAATAAAAGCAGCCCAGTGAATGCTAAATGAATGAATGATGCCTATGGAGCAAATGCTGTTAGTGTACCTGGGGTCAGTGGGCCAGTGAGATGCTTTAGGGACTCATTGCCACCTGAGATTAATCTGCTTGCTGGGTCAGGGAGCCCACAGAGACAGAGTCCTTACAGAGCCAGTATGAACAGAGAGTCAGTGTTCCTGGGGATGATGTGTTCCCTCGGGGTTGCCATGTTCCCTTCTAAGTGATCAAGGTGCCCCTGAGGTTGGGGTTCCATGGGATCAATGCATCCATGGGCTTGGTGTCAGGTTGTCCACTGGATAAGGGTTCCCCTAAGGTAAAAATGCTCATGATCTCAGTGTAAATTGAAGCCCATCCAGGAAGGTACAGGAACATACCATTTATGCCTATGAAGCTAATATTCTCTGTCAAAGCAACCGTCAACCAAGTTCATTGCCACTGGGTAACTGGTGCTGAAAAGATTCTCAGGGGAATAGAGAGTAAGTGAGAAATGGTGGGGTGGTGGGCCCATGGCTTAGTAGAGCAGGGTGGTTGGCATGGTATGTGGGACTGGTTGAAAGGATCAATTAATTTAGGTGGCTCTGGTGAGTGGAATGATGTGATATAATTTTAGGAATAAAATGGATTAGTAATTTGAGGGTTCTAGTCAGGAAAATGATTGGCTAGGGAGTTCTTGGGAAGCTGTTTGAAGGACTGGGTAGAAAGAGATTTGGGTAAAATTGTCGACAGCCTCAAAAAGGGAAATTACTGTGGTAGGGTGGACAGGCAGCTGGGGGCGAGGAACTTTGGAACAATACCTTAGTTATAGGTGTTGTGGGCTTGTTCTAATTTTCTATATACTGTGGAAATTCCACCTCAGCCGTAACTTCCTAACCGCTGTCAATGGTCACTGCTTCTACTTCCTGCTCAGCCTGTACTCCAGGTTGGGCAGGTGATGGGACAGCCTGTCTCAGGAGTGCTGGGCCACTGTTTCTCTTGTGTGTTTCTGCCTCTCCATTTCCTGGGCCTTATCCCGCCCTAGGACATCTTTACTGCTCGTTTGGACGACTCCAACCATCTCTCAGACTGCCAGTGGTGTGATCACCCTGAAAGGCACCCCTGCCCTCTCTTCTGAAGCTTCTGGATGCTCCTTCAGCTATCTTGGTATCGACATGCCTTCACAGACCATTCTCTTAGTCTCTTCATTGTGTCTGGGCCACAGCTTGCCTCTGCCTTGTTCAGCCTAGTCTCACTTCCAGGTATACCTCTTGGCCATCCTGTAAGCTCTATTCCAGGCCTCTGGTTCCATTTCCTCAGTGAAATGCCTTCTCTAGGCTCTTGTAGCCGTCTACAATCTCAGTTCCAGAAAAGACGTCCTGCTTTTGGCTTTGACTTGAACAAGTTAAGCTTCCTGAGAGGTGGTCAGGGTCTCAGTTCTTCTGTCCTCCACTTCTCAGAAGAGAGTCAAAGCCTCCAGGCTCTGAGAAGCCTCTAAGGAAAGAAGGCAGGGTTGGATTTTGCACTAGGGCCCTGAAATGTTACTCAGGAGGTTGAACAGGGAGTGGAAGAGGCAGGGTAAAGAGCTGTAAAGTGGAGGGGTTGAGGCCTGGGGGCAGCCCCATGATGGAGCACCAGGCACTCTGGAAACAGAGATGAGTTGGGTGACTCCCAGTTCTTGTTCATTTCTGAGCCATTTCACATACAAATGAAAACCCATGTAGAGGCCTAATTTTCTGGGCACATGATAAATTAGTATGTACATCTTCCCAAGATAAAGGTCAACCCTCTAATTTTTAATGAAATATTATATATTCTTACAGATATAACAAGTACTTATGTACTTAATATTATGTCATATTTACTTTATATCTTATTTTTTATAGACAGGGTGTTGCTATGTGGCCTAGGTTGGAGTGCAGTGGCTATTCACAGGCATAATCATTGTGCACCACAGCCTTGAACTCCTGGGCTCAAAGGATCCTCTGTCTTCAGCCTCTCCAGTCGCTGGGAGTACAGGTGTGCACCACTGCTCCTGGCCATATCTTATTTTTTAAAGGAAAGCCATTACAGATATAGTTGAAACCACACCTGTATCCCTTGCCAATACTGTTCCCTCTCTTCCTCTTTTACTCTCCAGAAGTAGTATCTTAAATTTGATTTTATCATTTATTGCATGTTTCCCACTTTTTTTTTTTGAGATGGAGTCTTGCTCTTGTTGCCTAGGCTGGAGTGCAGTGGTGTGATCTTGGTTCACCGCAACCTCCACCTCCTGGGTTCAAGCGATTCTCCTGCCTCAGCCTCCCAAGTAGCTGGGAGTATAGGCATGTGCCACCACACCTGGCTAATTTTTGTATTTTTAGTAAAGACAGGGTTTCTCTATGTCGGTCAGGCTGGTCTCGAACTCCTGATCTCAGGTGATCCGCCCACCTCTGCTTCCCAATATTTCTTACTTTTTATAGTATATGTAAAAATATAAGGTATTGTTTTCATGTTTTATATTTTATATATTTTTTGAAAAGTATTACATAAACATGGCATAAAATTCAAAAGTTATACAGAAGAAACAATAAAAAGTACATCTTTTGTCCTGTCCTGTGCTCCACCTAGTACCTTCTCTCAAGGCAATCAGTGACAGTAGTTTCTTGGCTGTACCTTCACAGATTCTAGGTATGTATTATCACTTATTTTCCCGTACACAGTGACAGCGTATTATAGACATTTTCTCCTGGCTTTTTTCACTTACTCTGTATCCATATTGATATGTAGAGGACTGTCTCATTCTGCTTAACAACTGCATAGTATTGTGTTTTATGGATACATCATGCTTTGTTTTCTGGTAATAGTCATTTGGGTTGATTACCATCTTTATGCTATGATAACCAAATATTTCAGTACTTATGTATGTACTCATTACATTGTGTCATAATGAGACCAGTTTATTTGTAGGATATACAATGAGGAGTGGAATTCCTGGGTTAAGGGTATGCATATTTGTAATTTTGACAAATACGAATTCAAAATGCCTCCATAGAGAGGGCTGTACTAACTTATACGTCTACCAGCAATGTGCGCCTGTATCACGTTTCCTCTGGCCATTCCAGCATTAGCAACTTTTAAAATTTGTGAATCTGATTTTTAAAAATGACATCATAGTTTTAATTTACGCTTTACCAGTGAGATCAAGCATCTTTTCACGTTTCTTTGTGTGTCTGTGTGTGAGCTGTCTGGTTATATCCTTTACACACTTATGTATCAAATTGGCCTTCAAAAAACTGTAGGAATTCTGGGACAAGAATATTAGCGCTTTGTTTGATAAGAACTGCAATTATTTTCCCAGTTTTATATTTGTATTGACTATTTGTGTGTGTATTTTGCCACTCAGATTTTTAAAATGTAGCTAAATTTGTCAGTCTTTTAAAATAACTCCTGGATTCTCAGTTCTTAGAAAGTTCTTCCTCACTCATAAATCATTAAAAAACACATTGCTGTGTTTTTTTCTTCATATTCATTTTTTTTTTCAGACAAGTTTTTATTCCATGAGCAACTTATTTCGGTGCAGGTAATGAAGTAGGAATCCAACACTGTTTCCAAATTACCACTCGTTTGCTCTTAAGTAATCCATCTTTATTTGCTTGAAAATACAATTTTATCATATTCTAGAATTCTGATATCCATCTTTAAATTGACAAAAACTGTATATATTTCATATGTGATGTTTTGATACACGTATATTGTGAAATTGATTACCACAATCAAGCTGGTTACATCCATCACCTCACATACTTATTTCTCCTGGTGAGAACATTTCAAGATCTACGCCTAGCAATTTTCAAGTATATACTAACTAGCCACCCTGTTGCACAATAGGTCTGCAGAACTCACTGGTCCTGTTTAACTGAAACTTTGTACCCTTTGACCAACATCTCCCCATTTATCCCCTCCCTCCAGCCCATGAAACCACCTTTCTACACTCTACTTGCGAGTTCGATTCTGTGATTCCATATGGGATCATGGCTTATTTCACTAGCATAACATCCTCCAGGTCCATCCATGTTGTTGTAAATCAGTTATTTCCTTCTTTTAAGGTTAATAACATACCATTGTGTAGATGTACCATATTTTATCTTTTTTTTTTTGAGATGAAGTCTTACTCTGTCGCTCAGGCTGGAGTGCAGTGGCGGAATCTCAGCTCACTGAAATCTCCACTTCCTGGGTTCAAGCCATTCTCACTTCAGCCCCCAAGTAGGTGGGATTACAGGCGCCCGCAAAGATGCCCAGCTAATTTTTGTATTTTTTGTAGAGACGGGGCTTCATCATGTTGGCCAGGCTGGTCAAGAACTTTTGACCTCAAGTGATCCACCTGCCTTGGCCTCCCAAAGTGCTGGGATTACAAGCGTGGGCCACCGTGCTCAGCCCTATCTATCTTCTGTTGATGGACACTTAGGTTGATGTCTTGGCTATTGTGAATAATGCTTCAGTGAACATGTATCTCTTCAACATACTGATTGCATTTCCTTTGGATGTATACCCAGTAATAGGATTGCTGGATCATATGTATTTTTATTGAGGAAACTCCATACTGTTTTCCACAATGTCTGTACTAATTTACATTCACACCGAGTGTATAAGGGTTCCCTTTTCTCCATATCCTCACCAACACGTGCATTTTGAGTCTACTGAACTATTTGGTTTTATGTTCTTTTATGAACCAGTACCATACTGCTTTAATTACACAGTTCTATAATATATTTTATTTCTGGAAGGGCTAGTTTCTCTCTGCAGGGATTTTTTGGAAACATTTTTATTTTTCCATACACATTTAGAAACAGCTTGCCCAATTCCAAAATAGCTCTTTGTATTTTATTGTAATTATGACAAATATGTAATTTGACAGGGAAAATTAACACCTTTTAAAATAGAGTCTTCTTATTCAAGAACATGATATGCCTTCAAGTGATTATATCTCATGTTTCTCATTAGCATTTTCAAGTTTTCAACCATATCAATTCGGTAGTACTAATTTTTAAAAAACCCTCCTCCTTTCCACTTTTTCTTTTTTCTTGAGAAAGGGTCTCACTCTGTCACCCAGGCTGGAGTGCAGTGGTGCAATCTCAGCTCACTGCAACCTCTACCTCCTGGGTTCAAGATTCTCCTGCCTCAGCCTCCCAAGTAGCTGGGACTACAGGTGTGTGCCACCACGCCTGGCTAACTTTTGTATTTTTTGTTTTTTTTAGTAGAGACGGGGTTTCACCATGTTGGCCAGGCTGGTCTTGAACTCCTGGTCTTGATTCACCTGTCTTGGCTTCTCAAAGCGCTGACATTACAGGCGTGAGCCACTTTGCCTGGCTCTCCTTTATCTTCAATATCTCTATTTTCTCTTGTTTAAATACAATGGCTATTAAGTGTAGAATACAGCTAAGTAATAACACCACACTACGGTCATTAGTTCAGGTTGGGCTAATAAATACCCATGATGAAACACCACTGCCCAACCTCAAACTAGATCATTGCCAATAATGATATTGACTTATTTTACTTGCCAGCCTCTTCTCACCACCAAAGTAAACATTATTGAGAATTTTAAGTTTATCATTCTTTTGCTTTTTGGTTTTATCATATATAAATTATACACACACATTAGTCAATTCTCATTTCTTGCAGATTCCATATTTGTGAATTTACCTCTTGCTAAAATTTATTTCTAACTCCAGTATCAGTACTTGCTGGGCTTTTGCAGCCATTTGTGGACATGGAGCACGTGAAAACATTTGAATCGCCTGCTGTCCATGTTCCCAGCTGAGGTGCAGCAGCGCCTTCTTGTTTCAGCTCTTATAAACAAGTATCCTTTTCAGTCTATTTAGTGTCATGTCTTTTGCATTTCTGTGGATTTTGCGGCTTCAGGTGGTCCCCAAGCAAAGTGCCAAGTGTTCCTAAGTGCAAGAAGACTGTGAATGTGCTGCCTGGAGAAACTGAGGTAAGTTTCACTCAGGAGTAAGTTAGTGTGGTGGGCTGAGTTCAATGTTAATGGGTCAACCATATATACTAAGGTACCTTCAAACAGAAACACATGTAACAAGTTTATGTACTGATCGGTTGATGAAAATGTGACCAGAGGATCATAGGAACCCAGTCCTGCATTTCCCTTGGAAATAATGGTTCAGTACTCTCTAATTCAGTGTTCATGGTGACTTTATAAAACATAACTACTATAGATAATGAGAATAGACTGTGTGTGTATGTATATATATATATATATATATATATATATATATATATGCAGTCAACTCTTAGTATCTGTGGAGGATTGGTTCCAGAACCTCCCTTGGATACAGAAATCCTCTGATGCTCAAGTCCCTAATATGCAGTATTTGGATATAACCTGTGCATACCTTCTCATGTACTTTTAAGTCATCTCTAGATTACCTAATACATCTAGATACCCAATACAGTATAAACACTATCTAATACTTGAATTGTTTAGGGAAAAATGATAAGGAAAAAATGTCTGTACAGGTTTAGTCCAGACACAATTTCCCCCCTCAATATTTTCAACCTGTAGATAGTTGAGTCCATAGATGTGGAACCCACATATACAGACAGCCAACTGCATGTCTAAACAAGTTTCACTTGTTTCTGAACTTTTGGAGTATCATAATGTATATGTCTTCTGAGACCAGCTTTTTTCATTCAACACTATTAACATTCGCCTATGTTGTTACAGCTGCAGGACAACTTATATGTCCTTGTTTTAGATGTGTCTCCTGTAAACAGCATACTATTGGGGTTTGCTTTAATATTCAATTTTTCCTCGGACTAGTTTAATACTTATACATTTATTGTAATTACTGATGTATTTGGACTTGTTTTGCCATCTTGTTTTATCCACCTTTTCTATGCTTACTTCTCAAATTTAAAATTTTGTTTCTTGCCTATTATCCCACCATTTCTCATCACTATTCATTTAGGGATTATATATACTTCTAGCAATTAACCTTGGAATTTTATCATGCATACTTAAAAAGACTAAGTTGACATTAACTGGCTACTCCCAAAAATGTAAGAACAGTGAAACATTTTGACTCGATTAACCTTCTTCCCACCATGCTCTCTACTTTTAACCTCACAGTTTGGCCTGTCATCACCATTTTGCCGATAAGATCTGTTTACACTTCCCTACCTGTAAGAAAGTATCTATCATTACTATCCACACTTTATGACTCCCATAACTTGTATTTCCTAAGGTACATACCTCAGAACCGAATTCCAGGCTGGGGTTCATATTGCTTATTACTTTCAAACTATTCAGCTTTAGGTATCATAGCATCTACCACTTATCTGTGCTTACTACATACCAGGCGCTATTCTCTACAAGTGGCGATTAACCTGACATTTATTAATTCATGGAATCCTCATAATACCCTAATGGACTATATATGTTTATGATCCATATCTTATGCCTCTTATAATAATTTATCTTTCCTAAGGCTACACATACTTCAGAACTAGGATCCAGGCCTTTTTGATTCCCCATTGCCTTCATCCACCTTTTCACTCCAGTATGTAATTTCCTGAGTTCTTGAATAATGACTTGTTTCTTTCTAAGACACACAGTGGCGAGGTAGAACTCCAGGATACCAGAGGAAACGGATGTCTGAAGTTACACAGGCAAGTACTCTAGCCTACAAGGCCTCTGGGAAATGCCATCTAGTCTTTGCTCAAATTGAGCCACTGGCAGACCTCAATATAACTGAAGGCTGTACCCTCAAGTTACAGATAGCATCTAAGAATTTTCTGAAGTTTTGGGGAAACCTCTTTAATCTTTAACCCACAGATCTTAGTTCTGCCTCCTCGAACTAAAGTGGCAAACAGCTCCATCTTACTATTAATGTATTTTAAGATAGTGACTACACACTCTACTCTTTTAGTTTAGATTAAGCATCCAATTTTCTCAGCTATTTTTTCTCCATGGATTCTTATTTTCATTTCCTATAGAAATCACATGAATCCTCAAGAAAAGGTACAGTTTTGCCAATGGACACCTTTCCATATTGAAAACCAAAAGAACAGTTTGGTAAAACAGTAACATGCCTAACACATAACCAACTTCTTTACCTACAATATTCACTTCCTGGTTTCTGTGTGATCTAAAACATTTTCCTCCCTTCCACCCGGCAATAAACTCACATAAGATTAAATTAATTCACAAAAGGTAGGCTATGTTTATTAGAGTCACACACAGTTGACTGTCTCAGTGTGACTCAAGACCACAAAAAACCCATTTCTCCTTCACTTCTGAGTCCTGGGTTTAAGACCTATACCAGCAGGCGTACTGCTTGGGGTCCATTCACAGGTTTACAAGTTTTTCATTGAGGGCAATCTGTGACTGTGTGAGGTTGGCCAGGTAGGTCACCATCAGCAGGTCCTGGAAGACAAAGAATACACAATGAGTGGGGGGTTGGGTGGAAAGGGAGCAAAAAGGCTGGCTTTGGCCGGCTCTATGGTGGGCACTAGGTATGAGGACAGTTGTGGATAAATGACAGCTGGGAGAGACTGAATAAAAGTCAAAACGGTAGAAGACAGAAAAGAAATGCTTGAGAAGACTTTCTTATCTCTACTGAGATGCTTACAGTCTAGACACTTACATCCATGAAACCCATGGATGGAATATACGGGGTCTGTGAACTCAGATGGGGAAAACAAGTAATTGCATTTTCCTTAACCTCTGAATTTTAGTGTTTCTTTCTATCACAAATTTAGACAGTAAGTCACAGTAGTATCAGCAGTAAATGAGACAATGTATCATGGGAGAAGGAAGAGGTCTCCAAACATGCATACCACACCTCTTCCTTCCTCCCAACCTGGACTTCCATGGGGCTATAGGTGAAGCCCTGTCTCTATCCTACTCCAGGCCACCTCACCCAACTCTTCACATTTGAGTGTATGTGCTGAGGTGGGGGAAGAAACCAGGCAAGCAGGGGCTCAGGAAGGGCACTCACATTGATGTTGCTGTTGAGCATGGTCTCGAAGTCATCGGGAACTATTTTGGGTACTTGGTTAACCAGGCTCATCAGGAAGCGGCCCACAGTATTGTCAGCTGACACCTTTCCAGACTGAGCACCGAAACAAAGACTCAATGAGGCAGTTAATTATAACCACTGGGCCCTACCATTTCATCAGCACGTGCCTCAGTGATCCCAGGATGGAGAACTATGTCCTCCCCCTTTGTTTTTTCTTTCCCCTCTCACCAGTACATCCTCTGCATATTGCAACACTGTGCTCAGGGCATCCTGGATGCGAGCTGATGCCCCTCCTACTTGCTGCAAGTCACTTGAGAGTCCAATCACTCTGTTGGGGCTAAAGCAGGTCTTCATGATCAGGTCAACTGTGGAAGTTGGGTGGCAGTGGCAGTGGTGGGCAGTAAGAGAGAGAATTCAGTCATCCCACCAGGAAAGAGATGGCCTTAAAGTCCTGCTAACTCTGTTTCCCACCTCCCCTTAGATAGTCTGCTCAATCACACTCCCTGCTGTGCCCTTATCAGCTTTTCTCCTCCTAACAGAGCTCAACTCCTTTTATCTGGTATGCTCATCACCGGTTTTGATCTCATGTGAATGGTCACGTGGCCTCTGGTGCTGATAATTTCCCACCTTTAACAGTTTCTCAAATAATTCCTTAAATCCCATTTATACAAGAGATGACTGTAACTTCTAGCCTTCACAAACCTTAGATCAACAGTCCCTTCTTAAACCACCCAAGGCCTCCATCCTTATTGCAGAACAGCAGCCCCCTTCCCTGAAAATGCCTATGACCTCTCAAGAGAGTATGGAAAGGTTACTCACCTCCGATGCGTTCAGTGTCATAGTATGCGTATTTCACTGTCAGAGGTGTGAACATCACTCCCATGGTCCTCCCAGGGACACCCATTAAAGTACTGAGGAAGGAGAAGCCAAGGTAAACAGATGGCCTTGGGAGAGGGTTTCCATGTCTATTCTGGGCTGAGAATGCAGATACAGCAGAAATATGGCTCCCAAGGTTCTAAGATAGGAAGGGTGGGACCAAATGAACCCCAGAGTTCTCATGCGAGCAAAAGTTACTTTCTCCCCTTAGCTTGTCCCACATACCAAATCTCTGATCTGTAAGAGGGGACTCAACCTTTGCACTTGGCCTGGTCCCTTTAGAGGATTACTCCACACACGGGGCAGTGTCAGTGATGAGAGGACAGGACTCAATTACCCCATGGAGTTGGCTGTCTATATAGTTGCCCACCATGGAAAAGAGACAGAGACAAGTCTTTTCTGGGACCAAGCCCTTCATCAGCATTGAAAAAGGAAACCACCTCCTGCTCACCCAATCATATTGGGTGCTTTAAGTAATCTCACTAAAGGTATTGTTTTTACTATGTCAGTTATATACCTGGATCTATACTTTACTATGTCAACTCTCTATCTTATCTATCTATCTATCTATCTATCTATCTATCTATCTATCTATCTATCTATTCACCCACCCACCCATCCAGCTGGATTTTATATATATATATACACACACACATACACACACACACACACACACACACACACACACACACATATATATATATACTGGATCTTGAGGAGTCTGAAATACTTGGGAAGGCTAAGAAGTCAGGCAATGGCTAGTGCTTAGTGGTGGTATGCCAACTGGCTCATAAAGACTTGGCATCCACCATCTTTGTCTTACTGTGTAAGAGTTAACTGGCTTTGTCAGTGTCAGACACAGAACCAGCACAAAATCAACAGCCTAACAGATGCACTAACAGCTGCCTTCCCTCTGACTTTCCAACTCCCACAGCTGCTTCCAACTCCCACAGCTGCTTCCAACTCCCACAGCTGCTTCCTCAGCATGCCACCAGGGCCTTTCCCAACATCCCCCTTAAGTGGCATTTTAACCACCTGCAAGCTCAACGTGTTCACTGTAATGTCACTGTCATTAAAACTGCACTCAATCCTGGGTTAATTAATGTGTTCAAAATAAGGACAGTCATCCTTTAATATGTACTACCCTGAGTACAGCGCTGAGTTCTACAGACGATGACAAACTAATGGGTAATTCAGAAAAGTAATGAATGTGGTGAAGGATCATGACAAGAATACCGCATGATGACTGGCTGTAGGAACTATGGAGTTAGATTCTACAAAAGATGATTTGATAGCTTGCTCAAATAGCATATGATGACTGGCTGTAGGAACTATGGATAATTAGGTTCTACAAAAGATGACTTGATAGCTTGCTCAAATACTTAAAAGGGCAATGAGTAGGAACTGGAGTACAACTAGGATCAGCGGTAGAAATCATAGGAACAGATTCTGTTTCAGAGTGAAACCGTTTGAATAACTGTTGAGAGAGAGGAATACAGCAAGTTACACACGGAAGGAATGAACCTTGCTTGGGGTGGGGGAGGGATGGCATCTAGGCATGGTTTTATGCCCTTGTAGCCCAAGACTGTGGTCACCTGACATAGGCTTTGATGCTCATGCGGCCGTTCTGGAGACTTGTGTCCACAGTGAGATGGATGGGGTTGGGGGCCTCTCGGCTGTAGTACTCATGGATTAGCACAGAGTGCTCTGTGATATCATGGCCTGTAGCGTACCTGTGAAATGGAACACAGTTGCAGACTCATGTCTATTATGTGACATCAACATCAAACACAACAGTGGCATGGGTGTCTTTAGGGTACCCAATACCTCTATGGTAGGGATACCTAGTGATACCAAATGCCAAGAACAATATATACATTGAAAACTATGTCAAACAAAATCAAAGGCCGACTTAGTGCTGCTGAAAAATTCCAAGTCTCTTACAAGGTAATTCAAAATATCCTGGCCCCACAGGATCAGAACCACCAGCAAAACCCACTGAATTCACAGTTCCTACAGGTAACACACTTTCCTTTTTTGTTTTTTAGAGACAGGGTCTTACTCTGTCACTCAGTCTGGAGTGCGGTGGCATGGCATGATTATAGTTCACTGCAGCTTCAAACTCCTGGCCTCAAGTGATTCTCTAGCCTCAGCCTCCTAAGTAGCTAGGACTATAGGTGTGTGTCATCATGCCTGGCTAAGTTTTTAAAACATGTATTTGTAGAGTCAGGGTCTCATTATTTTGCTCAGGCTGATCTTGAACTACTGGGCTCAAGTGATCCTCTTGCCTCAGCCTCCCAGCTGGGATTACAGGCATTGAGCCACTGCTCGCAGTCAGTAATACACTTGCAATACTCTTGTCTCCAAAAGGAAGAGGATAAGATCCAGTCCAGTAGCAAAAGACACTGGCAATCACGGAGAGATTTTCCATTAGCCCCAACCCCCACCTCCCCAACTTACCAGCCCAGGATGAGCTCATTTGGAGAAACCTTTTTATGCAGTTCATACATGTTCTTAGCAAATTCCATGTCAACAGCCACCTAACAGGGAAGGCAGGAAAGCAAGCTAAGAAGCCAGAAGTCCAAAGAAAAATTGGTTAAAAAGGACAAGAGGCCACCCCCAATAAACAGAAGCAGCCCAGGAAGTACGTACAAATGGGAAGAAGCTCCTTGGCTACAGGAGCTCTAGTTATGAGTGTGGGAGGGGCTGTGAGGGGAGCCTAGCAAATGAACAGCTAAAAACTGCAGAGGGACAGCTTGGATTCCTACTCACTTCATCTTCTGACTCATTGTGTGGCACTGAAAAGCAATTGGTGACCTCCACTGAGTGCTTGTCGACAGTTCCTGTGAAAGAGAGAATCGTTCATGTGTTATACAATCCTAGGGCTCCCAACAACCTCCAACTACTTTTGAAATGCTTTTGATGATCTCTTCAATGTCAATGAACACCTCACTGAACTCATTAGCTCCAAGTTTAGTCCGGTGCATCAATGGGACCAGAATTCTCCAGGAACTGAAACTCTGGTGTGATCACCAGCTTATCCCTCTAATCATCACCAAACAGGGTATATTCTTCCTTTATAAGGTCTCCTTTTGCCTGTTACTCTCCACTACTAGCCTATTCCAGACCTTCACTCTATGGCCTTTGTTTTTCAGCCTCTAGACTTTCTCCCTGTAATATAATCTGGAGAGGTACCTGGAAGATTTTAATGGCCACATAGACTGCTAACACAGCGGCCACGTTTCAGACACTGAGACATCGGGAGCTTCATCTGTATCTCCCTTTAGCCATCTGGTCCCACGGTCAGTCTTAATCTTATCATCATCCAGAAATCTATCTGCGAACCTTAGATGTCAGTCTTTTACCACAAACTTTTGTTCTAGTTCTGATACCTTTATTCCCATTATATATATATATATATATATATATATAT
>NW_016812403.1:280200-295126 GCF_001698545.2 Rhinopithecus bieti | reverse complement strand
TTTTTTCCTGAGACGAACTCTTGCTGTCGCCCAGGCTGGAGTGCAGTGGTGCAATCTCGTCTCACTGCAACCTCTGCCTCCTGGGTTCAAGTGATTCTCCTGCCTCAGCCTCCCAAGTAGCTGGGACTACAGGTGTGCGCCACCACGCCCAGCTAATTTTTGTATTTTTAGTAGAGACGGGGTTTCATCATGTTGGCCAGGCTGGTCTTGAACTCCTGACCTCAAGTGATCTGCCCACCTGACCTCAAGTGATCTGCCCGCCTCAGCCTCCCAAAGTGCTGGGATTACAGGCGTGAGCCACTGTGACCAGGCTGTATTTCTCTCTTTTTTTAATTTTTAAAATTTTTTATTACCACTACATTTGTTTCTTGACCTAAGACCACTAGGTTGAGTTTTCCGTTCTCTTCTCATCTATTGGAACCTCCCAAGGGGTTGAAACCTATTCAAGGGTTTCCCTCTCCACCAGAAATTACAGTATTGTCTTTATCTACCAGTGTTTGTCTAATTCCAACTCACTCTAGTTTCTGCTCCTTTCAATGAAACTATGTCCCTAAACAAAATGTGCACGTATCTTTTATCTTATTTGACCTCTCATCAGCATTGAACAGACTTGACCACTTACTTTCCATCTTAACTTTCCTTCCAGTTTTCTTCCTACCTTTCTAATCTTCCTTGTTGGCTACTTCTTCCTGACTTTTAGGTTTTAGGATTTTGTCTTTGTTCTCTTGTCTTTTACTCAATGTTCCTTTTCTAGGCCAGGCCCTGATGTGGAAATGTTTTGGTGAATAAAGTTTACATGCCAACTTTTAAATGGCTGCTTTCTTGCTATAAAGGCAGAATTAAGTAGTTGTGATAGAGACTGCACACAAAGCCTAAGATATTTACTGTCTGGACCTTTACAGAAAGTTTGCCAATCCCTGCTTTAGGTGATCTCATCCAATTTCACGGGTTCAATTACCTTCTATATTCCAATGACATAATTCCTAACCTGACATACTTGCCCACATCTCTTTTGCACTCCAGACCTTTATATTCTATTTTCTACTTGACAACTCCACCAGAATGCTCACTGGGCATCTCAAAACGAATACAACCCAGACTGAAGTCAACTCCTACCTTCCCTTTCTTCTTCGACACTTAACCAGAGATGTAGAAGTCATCCTTGATATTTTCTTCTAATCCCTTACTTCTGATCACACCAAGTCGTATCAACTCTATTTCCTATCTCTCAACTCACTCACTACAGAGTGATTTTAATTCCTATTCAGTGTTAGCCGAAATGCTCAGGAGCTTCCCCAGAGAGCTTCAAATAAGGTTAGAGTTCCATTTTGTCTTCTCAGGGATCCAGGTAATTCCCTTCACAGAACTTTACACTTGTAATTATTTAATACTTCTTACGGCTCTGCCCTCTGCTAGCTTCATTTCCTGCTCTACCTCCTGTCAGCTACATTCCTGTAATACTGAATGTTTCAGATAGTGGATTTACCACTTTTTTATACTTCTTGTAGTTGCTTTAATGCCCAGCTCAAACGTCATCTTCTTTGTGAACTTGTCCCCAACCTTCTGAAACAGTTAAGTCTTCCGTATTTCCATGCCACCATTCTATTAGAACATTTATTATATTACATTCTAATTATTTGCATTTAAGAGTATGTTTCTATCTTGAATTTTAACGTTACAGGAGAGTTCACTTTATTACACTTTGAATTCTAAATTCCTAACTGTTTTATGGTACAAAAAAAGCACCAATGACTTCATTTAGACAAATGAAATGTTTTGTGAATATCTAAGGAAATACGTTCATAGCAAGCAGAATCTATTCTTTATTCTTCTGTAAGTACTGCCTCCATAACATCTATAGCACTGTACCATGATTCCAGTCTGGAAGAGGATCTGAGGATGTAGATTAGATTATACCTGGTCTGACTGGATCACTGGAATATTTGGGGCACTAAAGCATAAATCATGGGTAACGAATTGTTTCGTTCAATAGCTCTAGCGAGCTTGGAAAATTAGGAAATGCAGCCAAAAAAGTATGTATCTGCTGAGTGCCAGGTCAGTGATGCAAAATAATTTATTACAGAAGCTCAGAGTAGGGCACAGTTACAGAACACCATCATGCTGTGTAAGGTTAAGAATGGAGTGAGGGTCCGGGTATGGGATGGAGTGGCACTTAATGTTGTTGCTGGGAACCTGGAAGATAGGTAAAGCTTAAACGAAGGACAGCAGGGAAAACAATTGTGGCAAAGAAAACGCAAAAGCTTGGTCTGAGAAAAGACAAGCAATGTTCAGAAGATATGAATTTAAGTTTCTGTAAATGCTATACTGTCAAAGATAAAGGAGAGAGAATGTGTGTCTGTAAGCATTGGGGTGGTCCAGGCCTGATGTGGTGAATTGCAACTAATAGCTGTACCTAATATGTGCTAGCATAGTCAGAAGTTTTAATTCAGCTCTCACAAAGACTAAGTCTAAAGTAGTTCCTGACAGAACAGATTTTAGACAATTTGCTCCAAGTCACATGGCAAATGTTTTGTGAAGTCTGCTTACAAATCTTGTCTGCTTTGCAATACACAATTGTCTTCTATGGTGTAAGAACTAGTACATGTTCAAGAGTATGAAAAGAAAGGATGCTTGTAAATAAAGTGGATTCACAAAGCTATTTAAAATATGGCACTAAGATGGAATGGATATGAATTTCACGGGACCAGTATAGTCTCCAGAAAGGAATTTATTATTAACCGTCCCTCTTTAGTGCTTTTCCATTTTACAAACTACTTTAACATAAAATATCTACTCCCCAAATTTGGAACACAGGAAGAGAATGGGTCATTTTCGACCTGAAGGTTAAGGGCAGAAATATAAACAGATAATACAACTGTTTTCGTCCAAATGGAAAATGGGGAACGGAGTTTCTCACATTAGGTGCTAACATTAGAGGACACCGAGGGACAGAGAATGATCAGGCTCAGACCTTTAGAACAGAAGAATACTATAAAATCCCAAGTGGGTTCCAGCCAAATCGGTTTACTTGTTGGGAGGAATGTCTTTTGCAAACGTCCCCACTCCTTTGCCAACTGGTTAGAAAACTCTATCAATACCTGGAAAACAATGACACTTAGTCAGTGGATAAGGGAGAACTATATGTGGTCACTGGGATAGGGAGTCAAAGGTTCCTGACTTCCCACTCGGCGTGCGAACTCATCTCTGGCAGATGGGGCTCATCATACTTGCCGTAAACTGCTGTTGGGAACATTAAAAAATGTAAACCACTGGCATAAAATATTCAGTAAATGACACAACTACTCCTTGTGCATTTTGTCGCTCAAAGTGACAGCAATCCGGCAGGAGAAGATAGGAGAGGTGCAAGTGCTTGAGAAGTAAGTCATAGCAGAAGACAGGATGGAGATATAGATCAAAGAGGTCATGGGGATGGGAGGAAAGGACGGTAGGACGCCAGGAATTAATTAATGAGACAGGGGAGTGAGATAAATGAGAAGTGGGAGAAAGAAAAGAATGTTAATTTCTCTGACCACTCANAAGTTTACATGCCAACTTTTTAAATGGCTGCTTTCTTGCTATAAAGGCAGAATTAAGTAGTTGTGATAGAGACTGCACACAAAGCCTAAGATATTTACTGTCTGGACCTTTACAGAAAGTTTGCCAATCCCTGCTTTAGGTGATCTCATCCAATTTCACGGGTTCAATTACCTTCTATATTCCAATGACATAATTCCTAACCTGACATACTTGCCCACATCTCTTTTGCACTCCAGACCTTTATATTCTATTTTCTACTTGACAACTCCACCAGAATGCTCACTGGGCATCTCAAAACGAATACAACCCAGACTGAAGTCAACTCCTACCTTCCCTTTCTTCTTCGACACTTAACCAGAGATGTAGAAGTCATCCTTGATATTTTCTTCTAATCCCTTACTTCTGATCACACCAAGTCGTATCAACTCTATTTCCTATCTCTCAACTCACTCACTACAGAGTGATTTTTAATTCCTATTCAGTGTTAGCCGAAATGCTCAGGAGCTTCCCCAGAGAGCTTCAAATAAGGTTAGAGTTCCATTTTGTCTTCTCAGGGATCCAGGTAATTCCCTTCACAGAACTTTACACTTGTAATTATTTAATACTTCTTACGGCTCTGCCCTCTGCTAGCTTCATTTCCTGCTCTACCTCCTGTCAGCTACATTCCTGTAATACTGAATGTTTCAGATAGTGGATTTACCACTTTTTTATACTTCTTGTAGTTGCTTTAATGCCCAGCTCAAACGTCATCTTCTTTGTGAACTTGTCCCCAACCTTCTGAAACAGTTAAGTCTTCCGTATTTCCATGCCACCATTCTATTAGAACATTTATTATATTACATTCTAATTATTTGCATTTAAGAGTATGTTTCTATCTTGAATTTTAACGTTACAGGAGAGTTCACTTTATTACACTTTGAATTCTAAATTCCTAACTGTTTTATGGTACAAAAAAAGCACCAATGACTTCATTTAGACAAATGAAATGTTTTGTGAATATCTAAGGAAATACGTTCATAGCAAGCAGAATCTATTCTTTATTCTTCTGTAAGTACTGCCTCCATAACATCTATAGCACTGTACCATGATTCCAGTCTGGAAGAGGATCTGAGGATGTAGATTAGATTATACCTGGTCTGACTGGATCACTGGAATATTTGGGGCACTAAAGCATAAATCATGGGTAACGAATTGTTTCGTTCAATAGCTCTAGCGAGCTTGGAAAATTAGGAAATGCAGCCAAAAAAGTATGTATCTGCTGAGTGCCAGGTCAGTGATGCAAAAATAATTTATTACAGAAGCTCAGAGTAGGGCACAGTTACAGAACACCATCATGCTGTGTAAGGTTAAGAATGGAGTGAGGGTCCGGGTATGGGATGGAGTGGCACTTAATGTTGTTGCTGGGAACCTGGAAGATAGGTAAAGCTTAAACGAAGGACAGCAGGGAAAACAATTGTGGCAAAGAAAACGCAAAAGCTTGGTCTGAGAAAAGACAAGCAATGTTCAGAAGATATGAATTTAAGTTTCTGTAAATGCTATACTGTCAAAGATAAAGGAGAGAGAATGTGTGTCTGTAAGCATTGGGGTGGTCCAGGCCTGATGTGGTGAATTGCAACTAATAGCTGTACCTAATATGTGCTAGCATAGTCAGAAGTTTTTAATTCAGCTCTCACAAAGACTAAGTCTAAAGTAGTTCCTGACAGAACAGATTTTAGACAATTTGCTCCAAGTCACATGGCAAATGTTTTGTGAAGTCTGCTTACAAATCTTGTCTGCTTTGCAATACACAATTGTCTTCTATGGTGTAAGAACTAGTACATGTTCAAGAGTATGAAAAAGAAAGGATGCTTGTAAATAAAGTGGATTCACAAAGCTATTTAAAATATGGCACTAAGATGGAATGGATATGAATTTCACGGGACCAGTATAGTCTCCAGAAAGGAATTTATTATTAACCGTCCCTCTTTAGTGCTTTTCCATTTTACAAACTACTTTAACATAAAATATCTACTCCCCAAATTTGGAACACAGGAAGAGAATGGGTCATTTTTCGACCTGAAGGTTAAGGGCAGAAATATAAACAGATAATACAACTGTTTTTCGTCCAAATGGAAAATGGGGGAACGGAGTTTCTCACATTAGGTGCTAACATTAGAGGACACCGAGGGACAGAGAATGATCAGGCTCAGACCTTTAGAACAGAAGAATACTATAAAATCCCAAGTGGGTTCCAGCCAAATCGGTTTACTTGTTGGGAGGAATGTCTTTTTGCAAACGTCCCCACTCCTTTGCCAACTGGTTAGAAAACTCTATCAATACCTGGAAAACAATGACACTTAGTCAGTGGATAAGGGAGAACTATATGTGGTCACTGGGATAGGGAGTCAAAGGTTCCTGACTTCCCACTCGGCGTGCGAACTCATCTCTGGCAGATGGGGCTCATCATACTTGCCGTAAACTGCTGTTGGGAACATTAAAAAATGTAAACCACTGGCATAAAATATTCAGTAAATGACACAACTACTCCTTGTGCATTTTGTCGCTCAAAGTGACAGCAATCCGGCAGGAGAAGATAGGAGAGGTGCAAGTGCTTGAGAAGTAAGTCATAGCAGAAGACAGGATGGAGATATAGATCAAAGAGGTCATGGGGATGGGAGGAAAGGACGGTAGGACGCCAGGAATTAATTAATGAGACAGGGGAGTGAGATAAATGAGAAGTGGGAGAAAGAAAAGAATGTTAATTTCTCTGACCACTCACCCAACAGGGTCCCGATAACTCGGGCAGCACCCTCATTGCGTCTCTCGTAGCTGTCCACAATGGAGGCCAAAATGACTGGGTGTAGCCTGACCACGCGGCCGCCGGGGAAGGGCCCTGGAAGAGCAGGACCAGGCAGAGCGGGCGCTGGGGTCTGCGCTGGAGCTTGCGCCGAGGCCGGGGTCTGACCAGGAGCGGCAGTTGTAGCTGCTGCTGCCGTAGGGTCTGAGGATGCGGCTGGAGCCGCAGCGGGAACCGGAGCCGCAGCCGGTGCTGGCGTTGGCGCTGGGACTGAGACTGAGGCTGATGCTGGTGCCGCCACCGGGGCTGCGGCTGGCGTGGCCGGAGGAGCACTTGCTGATAACACCGGTGTGGCCATCTTGTCGAGAAAGAAGGAGGCAGGAGCGGAAATGACAGCGTTCATGAATATCAGGAGCTTGATAGGCTGAATATACACCACGTGAGCTAGAGCTTTTTGCTTATTGGTTACTGGTGATACTTGCCGGAGAACTGAAATGGTCCCGCTGTTGGTTATTTCTTCCGGAATTTGTGCTCTCTGCTTTTGGCCCGAGGAGCACTGAGGAAGCCCTGGGCTTAAGTAGTTCCGGATAAACTTGGGAGGGCGTTCGAAGAGAAACACTTTGTGCAGCTGCCGCCAGGTGGAACCAGAAAGCAGCGCGAAGGTTGAAATTCGCGTTTTAGACTTAAATGAGATAATGGATGTCAGAGTGCCTTTAAAAAGGATTTTAAGGCTGGGCGTGGCTCACGCCTGTAATCTCAGCACTTTGGGAGATCGAGAAGGAAGGATCGTTTGAGCCCAGGAGCTCGAGGCTGCAATGAGCGAGAAGGAGAACTTAGCTGGATTTCTCCTGCTGCTTTGAGAATAGTCTGGAGGATGGGGAGAGGTGAGGAGAGGGAGGTGAGAGAGGGAAAAGCAGGGAGACCTGCTGGGAGGCCACTAGGTAATCTAAGTGAGAGATGATGGTCGCTGGGATCAGGCTGGTAGCAGTAGAAGTTCTGAGAAGTGGGAAGATTATGGATATATTTTGAAGGTAGTTCCAATAGGGTTTCCTGAGAAATTGTATATGAGATGTGAAAGAGAGGAGTCATGGAGGACTGTAATTTTTTTTTGTACTGAGCGATTAGTAGGATGAAGTCACCATCAATTGAGATAGCAAAAGCTGTAGGTAGAGTAGGTTTGGGGGAAAATATCCTGATTTCATTTCTGGATGTGTCACCTTTGAGATGTCCATTAGACAGTCAAATGGAGTTGTATAAGTTGTGTAAACCAGTCTGTACTTTAGGAGAGGATTATATGAGGTACTGCCTTGCAAAGCTCTCAGCACATGCCTGATATACGGTAGTTATTAAGTCATAGCTATTATCACTGTGTGATGGAGGGAGCTCTGACTGTAACCTACTGTGTAACTTGGGGCAATCTACAAGTTTTTTTCTGAGCCTCAATTTCCTTCTTGATATAATGGGGATGATAACATCTGCCTGTAAAGACAAAACAAAACCAAAACCAAAAAAAAAAAAACCCCAAAACCATCGACTCCCTTAATTAGGTCAAGTCCTAGTGTCCAGCTGGCAAGTGGATAGGTGAGGTTGAACTTCTTATCCCTGATTCTAAGCCCAAAAGCTGATTTATCCTTGGAGAAATCGTCCATTATTAGAATTCACATGATCCTGCTCCCCTGTAAATGCTCTGCGTAGACATGCATTCTTTCTTTTAGTTCCCCAAAACGCAGGTGAACAGCCAATCAGAAGAAGATTGAAAAGTAACTCTTGGATTTGATGACCTGGAGTTTTTAGCAACCGTAGTAGAGCAACGTCAGTGGCACTGAGGGTGGGGTGGGCACAGAAACTAGAAATCTGGTGTGAGAGAATGGCCAGTCTGAGCTGAAAGCAGCAAGTGCCAGCTTTTCTTGCAGGAAGTTGTCTGGGAAGGAAAGGAGACATTTAAGGAAATAGCCAGGGAAACAGCAGGATTGAGAGGCAGACAATTTAGGATGGAAGGGTTTCAAGTATATTTTAGACCGAGGATAAGGATATAGAGGAGAAAGAAATATTAAATATACAAGTACAAGTGTGAAAAAATATCTAATGAAACAGGGCAAAAGGTGGATCCACATTGAGAAGCCTAGATGGTCTTGCACAGGCTGAGGGGCACGGTGGAGAGACTGCCCTGGGCCTGGCCTCCGTTCTGGATGCTTAGTAGGGGTGTGCCTGAGTCAAGGACAGTCCACTGAGATCATCTCATGGGAAAAAGGCCAGAAGACAGAACCCAGTTGAAGAAGTGTTGCTGCCTCTAACTGACCATACACACCTTTGAGACATGCTATCTATGTGTTGATCTGGGTTGGTGTGGACACTTTGCCTTCAAGAACTTTGCCTTTATATCTGTCAGGCCTCTGAGCCCAAGCTAAGCCATCATATCCCCAGTGACCTGCACGTGTACATCCAGATGGCCTGAAGCAATTGAAGATCCACAAAAGTGAAAATAGCCTTAACTGATGACATTCCACCATTGTGATTTGTCTCTGCCCCACCCTAACTGATCAATGTACTTTGTAATCTCCCCCACCCTTAAGAAGGTTCTTTAAAATTCTCCCCACCCTTGAGAATGTACTCTGTGAGATCTACCCCGCCCCAAAACATTGCTCTTAACCCCACCGCCTATCCCAAAACCTATAAGAACTAATGATAATCCACCACCCTTTGCTGACTCTCTTTTCGGACTCAGCCCACCTGCACCCAGGTGAAATAAACAGCCATGTTGCTCACACAAAGCCTGTTTGGTGGTCTCTTCACACAGACGCATGAAACAATACCGATGTCTTAAAGACCTTTCTCTCTGGGAGGAAAGAGAAGGGGATGGTTGAAGAAGCAGAGACAAATTGAGTTGGGGAGAGGAGGGAAGTTGCAGAACCTCCTGCAAATGACGTTTTTCTCAGGTAAGTTGAGGCAAGGTGATCTTGCCGCAAATGGCAGTGCAAGGGCAGGGATAAGCCTTGGGGGAATGGACAGTGTTTGGAGGAGGGTCTGAGAGTGAGCTATTGAAGGCATTGATCAATTATGGGAGCACCCACTGAGCCTGGAGAGCTCGAGAATCTGGCCAGCTCTTGTGATTTTTCTCCAGCAACATAGCCCAGGAGCAGGAGAGTACAGATGGTTGGTGTGGTCTTTCTGGGAGGCTGACTGGCGAGGATGAGAGTGTGTATATCCCAAATGCTGGCTTTTCAGTGGCTGGCTGAGAGATCTCTGGGGCCTGGGTTCATCAGGAAAAGGGCAGAGGTATGGGAAGAGAGAAAATAGACTGTCCCCATGTAGATGGGCAATGTATTGTACGAGTGTATTAGTCAGGGTTCTACAGAAAAACAACAGGATATATATAGAAAGAGATTTATTATAAGGAATTGGCTTTTGTAATTATGGAAGAAGTCTCAAGGTCTGCAGTGAGCAATCTGGAGACCCAGGAGAGCCAGTGGTATAAGTTCCAGACTGAAGGCTGACAGGCTTGAGACCCCAAGAAGAGCTGATGTTGCCATTCCAGTCAAAAGGCTGGAAAAGACCTGTGTCCTAGTTTGAAGCAGTTAGGCAAGAGGAGGTCTCTGTTATTCACAGGAGTGTCAGCCTTTTTGTTCTATTCAGGTTCTGAACTGATTGGATGAACCCACTCTTAGGGAAGGCAATCGCTTTACCCAGTCTACTCATTCAAATGTGAATCTCATCTCCAAATACCCTCACAATCCCAGAATAATGTTTGACTAAATGTCTGGGCACCCCATGGCCCAGTCAAGTTGACCCATAGGATTAACCATCACATGTGGGTTCCTGGCTGTCCTGGCAACATGATTGACAGTCTTGCCTGAAAAGACCAGGGCCGTATATACCAGGGCCATATTAAAGTTAGGACCTGTAGTTTGATATATCCATCCCACCTCCTCGGTGACCATCTGGCATGAAAGGAGCTCAACTACAGCTTAAACTGTGGGGGGACCACCAGGGGGAGCCCACGCTACCACAACTCTGCAGCAAGTGTCAGTTGGGACTTACTAAGGCTTCCCTCAGGGGGCGGAGCTGGCCCATGCCCTGTGATGCTGCCACCCCATCCTTCTGTAGATGGCCTGGCGTGGGCAGGCTTGTGGGCTGCCTCCCACAGTTTCTCTCTGCCAATGTCAGCTGTTTACGGGAAGCTGAGCACCTTACTTAGGCTTTGTGAGTCTCATTCCTTTTCTACGTGGACTTTAGCACAATTAAGGCCCCTCTGCCTGGAGGCTCTTTCAGACTGGGGTGGTAAGGAACGCTGCCACACAGCTTGAAAGCAATAGCGTCACAGACCTCAAACTTCAGACCTGCTTTCTGCATGGTATATGTTATCAAGGGAACCTGGCCCCACCAACTAGTTGGCCACCCTGTCCGACACCCCTTTTGAGGGAGCCAACCTGACCAGGTGACCTGTCACATGTAGCATCTGTCTGTCTCCAGGGCTCCCAAGGGCCAGGATCCCCAAGACCACTGTCATTCTGGCTGACTTGGCATGAGATTCCCTTCTCTCAGCTCTCTGATTTCTGACCTCCACATCTTCATTTCTACACCCACCTCTAGCCTTTCCTCCTTTTCCCTTGTTTTGGTAGTCAGTGCTGCTTCTTTCTCTGGCTTGCTAAGCTTAGTCCATCCCTAACTCCTTCCCCTTCAGGTTCCTTCCATTCTAACAGCAGCAGGCCTGGCCAACCTTCTTGATGTTATGCCAAGGTGGGGCGGAAAACAATGTGAGTTACTGGTGTTAGCTGCCCTTCTTGCCTGAGCTACTTCAGAGGCTGGACCCAGTTTGGCTCAAGAACCACAACCACATGGTGGGTGCTGATAGTGTGGCCCCAGCTCCTTCTGTGCCTGTCGCATGGGTCATACCATCCACTTTTTCTGGCCTAGAGCTTGATCATTGAGAGGCTTGCTTGGTGAGGGAGCCAAGGAGACTCACCTCCATGGGACTGGATGGGCCCAACCTCTCATTCCTGGAAGCTGGTGTGTTGCTCTCAGAGAGTGGGATAGTACCTTCCAGGTATATACTAACCTCATTTATCAGTAGAGATTCTTTTGACACTTGATATCCCCCAGATGGAGGGAACTTACTGCTCCTTTGTTTTTTTCCTACCATAGGTGCACACAGTTGTAACAATCATACACCTTGGTTCACGATATGCTCACTTTTTGGGTCCACTCATGAACCTCTTTGTTTTCATTCATTCATTCTTTTTAAATGATATAATGAACATATATTACTAACTAAACTAAGAACTATAACCCTTGTTCATTTAAAAAATAGTGAACAGAACCTACTACCCAAACCAAGAACTAGAACACTAGCAACAGCTTACATTCAGTGGTATGCTAGTAAATGTTTAACAACCAGCCTCTTGGTTCCAGTATTCGCCAATTTCCATGGGTAAATACTCCCACCATAGCTGATTTCAAGCTACCAGTGGTTTAACAATGGGCTCTCAAAAGTCCTAAAAATTTAACAATTGGCTTTTGAGACAATCTGAGTTATAACCACCAATATTTCACTGCCTTACTGCCCCACCCTTAGAAATAAGTACTCACCTGAATTTTGTATCTATCATTTGCATAAAGTGATAGTTTTATTTCAAATACATATGTATGACTAAACAATACATTGTTGAATTTTGCTAGTTTTGAGCTCAATAAAAGCATATCATACTGAAAGTAGTAATCTTTTGAACTTACTGATGTGTATTCATGTTGTTGCATAGAACTGCAGCTCGTTCTTCATTTTCATTGATGTATAACAGTATTTTGTATAAGTATACCAAAATTTATTTTCTATTTTATTGTTGGTGGACATGTGGCTTGCTTAAATTTGTTGATATTATGAAAATTGGTGCTTTAAACATCCTTTTATGTATGTGTTCTTGGGCACCTGGGAGTTAGTGGTATGGGCTGAATTTTGTCTCCTCAAAATTCTGTGTTGAGTTCTAACCCCTAATATGACTATATCTGAGATAGGGTCTTAGGAGGTAATTAAGGTTAAACGAGGTTGTTAAGAGTGGGGCCCTAATCCAATAAGCCTGTGGCCTTATGCAAAGAGTCTTTCTCTGTGTCTCATGTGAGGACACAATGAGAAGGTGTCCATGTGCAAGGCAGTAACAGAGCCCTCACCGAACCTGACCATGCTGTTACCTGCTGTCAGACTTCCAACTTCCAGAACTGTGGGAAAATAAACTTCTGTTGTTTAAACCACCCAGTCAGTGATATTTTGTGTCTCATTTCAATGTGTGGGTCTGAACAGACTAAGACAGCTGGGTTGTAAGATATGTGAATATTCATACTTACAAGATAATGCAAACTTGTTTTCCAAAGAGGCTGTTCCAATTTACACGTTTTTCTAACAGTGTATAAAAGTTCCCATTGATGAATAAACTGTCATGTTTTAGTTTTCCCTCAACTGGGAAAATGGATGGATAGTTAATGGTATCTATTTGTGTGTTTAATTTCCGTTTTCCTGATTACTAATTAGGTTGAAATCTCTTCATATGTTTAGTGGCCATATATATTTGAATCCTATTAAAAAAATCTGTATGCTTTACTATTAGGTTGCTTTCTACTAGGTTCTATAGGTTGTTTTCTATTTATTATTTATTTTTGAGAGGGAATTCTTTATTTTTTTTTAAAAGGACTTTAGTACATATTTTTATACTAATCCCTTATCAGTCATAAATGTTACAAATATATCCTCTAACTTTTCAGCTTTTCCTTTCACATTCCTTAAGGTGTCTTTTGAAGAACAGATCTTAATTTTAATGTAGTTAAATTTATCAATACTTTATCTTATGGCTAGGACTTTTTTGAGTCTGGTTTAAGAAATTCTTCCTATTTGAATATCAGAGACAGGCATTTTGTCTACATATTTTTGATGTATTTTAAAGTATTGTTTTAATCCTTCGATCTATGTGGGATTTTTAAATCCTGTTTTTTGGATTGTCTTTCCTTTCCCTATTTATCTACTGTGCCATTAAAAGAGAAATACAATTGTTCACCACATAGTGATGTTTAGGTCAATGATGGACCACATATAGACAGTGGTCCCATAAGATTATACTGGAGCTGAAAAATTCCTACTTCCCAGTGGTGTTGTAGTCATGGTAACATCGTGATGCAATACATTACTCACATGTTCGTGGTGATGCTGGTGTAAACAAATGTACTGTGCTGTGAGTTGCATAAAAGCATAGCACATCCAGTTAGGTATAGTACATAATACTCGATAATAATAATAAACAACTATGTTTCTAGTTTATGTATTTACTCTACTATACTTTTTATCATTATTTTTTACAGAATATGCCTTTTACTTATATATAATAAATTTAACTGTAAAACAGCCTCAGGCAGGTCCTTCAGGAGGTGTTCCAGAAGATGGGATTGTTATCCAAGGAGATGACAGCTCCATGCACGTTACTGCCCCGAAGACCTTCCAGGGGGACAGAATGTGGAGGTGGAAGGCAGTGATATTAAGGATCCTAACCCTGAGTAGGCCTAGGTTAATGTGTTTGTGTCTTAAACCAAAAGTTTAAAAGTTAAAAAAAAATTAAAATTTAAAATAGAAAACAGCTTATTGAATAAGGAGATAAAGAAAATATTTTGTATAGTTGTACGTCATGTGTTTTAAGCTAGGTGTTTTATGAAGGAGTCAAAAGTTAAAAAAAGTATTAAAAGTTTATAAAGTAAAAAAGTTACAGTAAGCTAAAACCTAATTTATTATTGAAGAAAAAAAAAATAGTGTGGCCTAAGTGACCAGTGTTTATAAAGTCTACAGTAGCATATAGTAATGTCCCAGGCCTTTACATTCACTCACCACTCACTCACTGACTCACCCAGAGCAACTTCCAGTCCTGCAAGCTTCATTCATGGTAAGTGCCCTATACATTTGCACCATTTTAAAAAACTTTTATACCATGTTTTATTGTACTTTTCTATGTTTAGGTACACAAATACCATTGTGTTATAATTGCCTACAGTATTCAGTACAGTAACATGCCGTACAGGTTTGTAGCGTGGCAGCAATAGGCTATGCCATGAAGTCTAGGTGTGTGGTAGGCTATACCGTCTAGGTTTGCGAAAGTACTCTATGATGTTCACACATCAACACAATTATCTAACAACCAATATCTCAGAATGTATTGCCATCTCTAGTTTTAGAATTAGTTGTGAAACCTGGTAGAGCAGGTCCAATATTATGTTATCTTAATTACCTTAGTTTTAGAATATATCCAGGGCAGCCTCTCCCTTTTGTCTGCCATCTTTTTCTTCAAGTGTTTTGGTTAGGCCGGGTGCGGTGGCTTACGCCTGTAATCCCAGCACTTTCGGAGGCCAAAGGGGGTGGATCACGAGGTCAGGAGATCGAGACTATCCTGGCTAACACAGTGAAACCCTGTCTCTACTAAAAATACAAAAAATTAGCTGGGCGTGGTGGCAGGCGCCTGTAGTCCCAGCTACTCAGGAGGCTGAGGCAGGAGAATGGCCTGAACCTGGGAGGAGGAGCTTGCAGTGAGCTGAGATCGTGCCACTGCACTCCAGCCTGGATGACAGAGCGAGATTCTGTCTCAAAAA
>NW_016812403.1:168334-279907 GCF_001698545.2 Rhinopithecus bieti | reverse complement strand
AAAAAAAAAAAAAAAAAAAAAAGTCTTGGTTATTCTTGACCCTTTGCTCTTTCCTGTACATTTTAGGATAGGTTTGTGAAACCTGATGGATTAGATTGCATTGACGCTAAAGACTTACTGAGCTGAACTGATATTTTTGTGATACTCAGTTTTCTATTCATAAACAAAAGCTATAATTCATCTTTCTTTATCTTTTTATTAATAACTTCCAATTTAATTTTGTTTTTTTTTTCAGAGAATATAGCTATACAATACCTATTTTTAAAAATTAACTGAGTCTTACTTTATAGCCAAGTGTGTTATCAAGTGGTCCAGGTGTAACTTAGAAGAATGTTTATCATTTAAATTTAGGACACAGAACTCTATAAGTCTGTTATGTAAAGCTTGCTAATTCTGATCTTTAGCCTATATATAATTGATCTTTTTTATTTGTTTGACCTAGCAACAATTGAGAGAGGAAGGTTAGTATCTTCTCATTGTAATGATGGAGTTGTTAGTTTCTCTCTGTAACTTTGTCATTTTTTTTTTTTTTACCATATATTGAGTACTTTGAATCTAATTAGGTTATTATATGCTTAGAATTGTTAAAATTTTCTAGTGAATTGGACCTTTACCATTGCATATTGATTGTCTTCAACCCTAATGATGCTTTTGTCTTTTTTTTTTTGGAGAGGGAGTCTTGCTCCATCACTCAGGCTGGAGTGCAGTGGCACGATCTCGGCTTACTGCAACGTCTGCCTCTCGGATTCAAGCAATTCTCCTGCCTCAGCCTCCCAAGTAGCTGGGATTACAGGCGCGTGCCACCACGCCTGGCTAATTTTTTGTCTTTTTAGTAGAGATGGGGTTTCACCGTGTTAGCCAGGATGGTCTCGATCTCCTGACTTCATGATCTGCCCCACCTCGGCCTCCCAAAATGCTGGGATTACAGGCATGAGCCATTGCGCCCGGCCGATACTTTTAAAGTCTATTTTGCTAAAATTAATATAGCTACATCATAGTCACATGTAGTGGTATGTACCTGTAGACCCAGCTACTCAGAGGCTGAGGTGGAAGGAGGGCTTGAGCCTAGGTGTTTGAGGCTGTAGTGAGCTATGATTGCACCACTGCACTCCAGCCTGGGCAACAGGGTTAGCCTGTCTTGAAAAATAAATAAAAATAGACTGGTTATATTTCAGGACTATACTTTCTTCCTAAAATGTGAATTTCCTCTTTTGTCTGCTTCTAAAGTGGGATAAATTATCTGTTTCTTTGTTTGTTATCCTTACTGAACTCTACATCTTTTCAGGAAAGGATCATGTTGTTTTCATATTTGACCTTCTAGTACCTACCTCATAGTTTATTTATTTAAAATAAATAAATAAAATATATATAGCTACACTAGATTCCCCTTGATTAGAATTTCCTCACATATATTTTCCTCATTTTTTTGCTTTCAACCATTCCATATTTTTATGCTTGAGGTGTTAACTCTTATAAACACATATAACTAAATATTTAAACTATTTGATCTGTTTCTCTCTTTGCTTTGGCAAGTCTAGTCCATTAGCATTTTCTATGTTCAGTATTTGGACTAATTTCTTACATTTAATTTTTTTTTTTTTTTTTTTGAGACAGAGTCCGATCTGTAGCCCAGGTTGGAGTGTAGTGGCGTGATCTCGGCTCACTGCAAGCTCTGGCCTCCCGGGTTCACGCCATTCTCCTGGCTCAGCCTTCCGAGTAGCTGGGACTACAGGCGTCCACCACCACACCCAGCTAATTTTTTGTAGTTTTAATAGAGACAGGGTTTCACCGTGTTAGCCAGGATGGTCTCGATCTCCTGACCTTGTGATCTGCCCGTCTCGGCCTCCCAAAGTGCTAGGATTACAGGCGTGAGCCATCGTGCCCGGCCAGAGAAACTCACTCATTTAATTTTTGATTTTTATTTGGTTCACTTTTCTGTGTTCTCTCTTATTTTTTATTTTTGTATTTTTAGTAGAGACATGGTTTCACCATGTTGTCCAGGCTGGTCTTGGACTCCCGACCTCAAGTGATCCACCCAACTTGGCCTCCCAAAATGCTGGGATTACAGATGTGAGCCACTGTGCCCAGCCTTTGTGTTGTCTTCATTCCTTATATTTGGCCTTTAAATGGGGTTATTGATTCATTGCATTTTCTTATTCTTCCTGTTTACTACTTAGGAAGCACATATTCCGATTTTAGTGTTTTAATTATAGCTCTTGACTGTATCGTGCATTTTTTCATGTTTGTTAATTGTTTATTTGTCAGAACAAACTATTCATTTGCCCACATATTCATGTTTCACAGTTCAGGAACATAGGCTAGTGACAAACTCCCATGGAACACAATCCACAGAAATTCTTTACATTCCAATATCACTTTGCATTCTGACAGATACCAGCCTTTTTCATCTCTTCAAAATCGTTCGTAGAATTACAATTTCTGCAGAAATCTGTATATGCCTTATTTCATCGTTTAGCCACAACAAACTTATAGATAGTTGCAACTCCTAGGACACAACAAATGCTGCAACAATATGAAATGGCACATGCTTGGCCAAAAGGCCAAAAACCTTGAGGTTTCATCAAGGCACTGGAAGCTATAATAGTCACGGTGTTGCATCATCCTCTACAAATTCTTTCCAGACGGATAGGCATTGCTATTGCACCAGCTGCATGCAGGTGCGGAAGTTATTATGCATTTTTAATGCATTAACTCTGTTTAAAGAACTGCACCAATGATGTTACAAGGGCTTTAAAATGCTTTCACTTTGGTATTTCCCGTTCTGATTTATACACTGTTGTTCATTATTTCCCCTGGGTGGAGGAACTAGCCACATGATGTAAACACTATTACTATTATTTTTATAAGGCTAACACCCAGTATGTTTCAATCTGCTTACATGTTTACCACTTTCTCTGTACACTATTTCTTCTTGTCTTTCTAGGACAAGACTTTATTCTAAGACTTTTTTTTTTTTTTTTTTTTTTTTGAGATGGAGTCTCACCCTGTCACTAGGCTGGAGTGGAGTGGTGCGATCTCGGCTCACTGCATCCTCAGTCTTCTGGGTTCAAGCCATTCTCATGCCTCAGCCTCCTGAGTAACTGGGACTACAGGTGCACACCACCATGCTCAGCTAATTTGTTTTTTAAAATTATTTTAGTAGAGACGGGGTTTCACCATGTTGACCAGGATAGTCTCAATCTCCTGACCTCATGATCTGCCCACCTCAGCCTCCCAAAGTGCTGGGATTACAGGTGTGAGCCACCACGTACGGCCTGTTCTAAGACTTTCTTCTGAAATGTTTTCACCTACTTGAAGTACAGCTTTTTGTATTTTTTTTAGAGCAGTTCCCTTGGTAGTCCACATTTTTAAAAACTGTGAATGTGGTTTGCTTTCATTCATTCATTCAGTTTTGTTTTTTTTTTAAGGACAAGTTTTCGCTGTATTGCCTGGGCTCAAGGGAACTTTCCACCCCAGCCTCCTGAGTAGCTGGAATTGCAGGCACATGCTAACGTGCCTGGCTTGATTTCATTTTTGAAAAATAGTTTTCCTGGATGTACAATTCTAAATTAGCAGTTGTAATATCTTAGTACTTTCAAAACATTCTACCATCTCTGGCTTCTTTTTTGCCTTGTTGCTTCTTGGTGGTCCTTTCTTTTTGGATGCTTCAAGATCTCATGGTCTTTAGAGTCTGCAGTTCCATTGTGATGTATTTTAAGGTGGCTTTCTTTCTATGTATTCTGCTTGGGATAAATTGTTCTTTCTGGATCTGTAGGTTTGTGGGTTTTTTTTTTTTTTTTTTTTTGTGAGACAGTTTCTGTTGCCCAGGCTGGAGTACAGTGGTGCGATCTCGGCTCACTGCAACCTCCGCCCCCTGGGTTCAAGCTAGTCTCCCACCTCAGTCTCCCGAGTAGGTGGGATTACAGACATGCGCCACCATGCCTGGCTAATTTTTGTACTTTTAGTAGAGACAGGGTTTAGCCATGTTGGCCAAGCTGGTCTCGAACTTCTGACCTCGGGTGATCTGCCCACCTTGACCTCCCAGTGTGCTAGGATTACAGGCATCAGCCATTGCACCCGGCCCATTTGCTCTTAATATTGCCTGTCCTGACCTTATTCTCCATGTCTTTTAAGCTTTCATTTTTTCAATCTCCTATCCATTTATGCTGCTGTCTGGATAAATTCTTTGGCCATAGCTTCAGCTCTCTAATTCTGACTTCAGCTGCTATCTATTCTGTATATTCAATTTTAGATTTCAATAATTATATTCTTCATCTGTAGAAGTTCTGTTTTATGTTTTTTGTTTTTATAAAAGGATTTTAAAACAAATTTTCTATTTTTTCTTGTTTCTTATAAACTTATTTTGTAATTACATCCTTAAATTTTAAAACATTTTCATGTAACATCTATAATTCTTAGTGGTCTGAATCTGTGTCTCTTCTTTCTTTTTTTTTTTTTTTGAGACAGGGTTTCACTCTTGCCCAGGCTGGAGTGCAGTGACATGATCTCAGCTCACTGTAGCCTGGACCTCCCAGGCTCAAGTGATCTTCTCACCTCAGCCTCCCAAGTAGCTGAGACTACAGGCATGTGTCATCACGCCTGGCTAATTTTTGTAGAGATGAGGCTTCACCATGTTGCCCAGGCTGGTCTTGAACTCCTGAGCTTAAGCAATCCACCTGCTTTGGCCTCCCAACGTGCTGGGATTACAGGCATGAGCCACCTTGCCTGGCCTGAATCTATGTTTCTTGTTTTTATTTATTTTTACTCAGATTTTCAAGGCTATGAGTTCATTGCTTGGTTTATGAGTGGTAGTTGTTGAGGCCTAAATTGGGGAGGCTTTCCCCCAGAGACAGTTTGCTTCTCTTTCTTCTCTTGGATGGAATCACTTTAGACTTTTTAGAAGACTTTGACTAAGAAAGGGTGGTCATGCTTAGCTTTACCACCTCTCTGCAGTTCTGAAGTTCTGATACTCACATTAGAGAACTCTGGCTTCAGGCGCACCTCTTCTCTCCCTTCTTCCCTCCCTGCAAAGCTGGCTGCCTGCTACCCGTTTTTCAGCCCCCAGATGCCCCCTCTGCAGGCTCAGCTCCTGGCCACCTCACTCTGGCAATGACATTCCTTCCCAGGCTCCTTTGTGGTCCCTCCCTGATTCCTATCCATGAAGAGGTGTGTCTCCTCCCTACTGGCCTTGGACATTCCGGGACTAGCTCACAATGTTTGGTTGCTGGAGTAAGTGGTCCTTGCAGACTTCTCTTAGGTTTGTAAGATTAACACTTTAGTTATCAGAGCTCATTCTTTTTTTAATTAATCAACATCACTGAGGTACAATTTATAATACAACAAACTGCCTCCATTTAAAGTATATAGTTTAGGCTGGGTGTGGTGGTTTACGCCTGTAATCCCAGCACTTTGGGAGGCCAAGGCAGGCAGATTACCTGAGGTCAGGAATTTGAGACCAGCCTGGCCAACATGGTGAAACCCTGTCTCTACTAAAAATACAAAAATTAGTCAGGTGTGGTGGCACATGCCCATAATCCTAGCTACTTGGGAGGCTGAGGCAGGAGAATCACTTGAACCTGGGAGGCGAAGGTTGCAGTGAGCCGAGATTGTGCCATTGCACTCCAACTTGGGTGACAGAGTGAGACTCTGTCTCAAAAAAAAAAAAAGAAAAAAAGTGTATGTTTAGTGAGTTTTGAGAAAGTCTTGGCCCATGTATCCACCACCACAGTCAAGACATGGAACATTTCCTCACTTCAAAAGTGCCGTGGGCCACCACTGCTCTGCATTATGACAGACTAGTTTTCGTATCGTAGAATTTCATATAAATGGAATAACAAAATTTGAATTCTTTTTTTTTTTACAACCAGCAGCTAAGAAACAACTTGAATTCTTTGTGTCTGCTCCTTTCACACAGTACAATTGTAAAATTTATCAATGCATTGTGTCTATCAATTGTTCATTGCTGAGTAATATTTTATTGTATGAATGTACTATAACTTGTTTATCCAGTCACTTGTTGATGGATACTTGATTTGTTTCAGATTTTTGACTATTGTGAATAAAGTTCTTTGGAACATTTGTGTAGAAGTCTTTGTGAAGACATGTGTTTTCTTTCTCCTGAGGTAAATACCTAAGAGTGGAATGGCTAAGTCATAGGATAGGGAGTGCTTAACTTTGCAAGAAACTGTCAGATCAGTTAGCTCAGTGTGATGGTGCATGCCTGTAGTTTCAGCTACTTGGGAAGCTGAAGCAGGAATATGGCTTGAGCTCAGGAGCTGGAAGCTGCAGTGAGCTGTGGTTGCACCACTGCACTCCACCCCGGGCAACAGAACAAGACTCTGTCTCTAAAATAATAATAATAATAATAATAATAATAATAATAATAATAATAATAAACTCGTTGTCATATTTTTACATTCTCACCAAAAGTGAATGAGAGTTCTGTATAGAACTCATTCTTGAGATTGAAAGGCATCTGAACATGCCACACCAAAATATGCCACTTAAGCATGCTGATTACTTTGATCTGAAGGGAACTGAAAAACAGCAGATTCAGAAAGGGTTGTCTGCTCTTCCCATTTCTACCTAAAAGCAGGGCATAAATTTCCCATGAGAAAGGTTTTCCTAGGAAGTAGAGAACATTTTTATCACTGGAGATGGGAAGTCAATGCTGAGATATGTTTGCCAAGCAATCCTTCCTGAAGTAACCTTTATTTTTCATTAGTTTTCCCCATATACTCGCTAGTTAGTTTCCCACAACTTGCTACCCCTAGAATTCCATACCTTTTCCTTTGCCTGGTCACTTCTCCAAACATTTACAGCCCTTGGTTAAAATGGTATATAAGCCTTTGGGTCTAACCACTTCTTTGGAGTTTTCACTTCTTGTCTGTGAAGTCCTTGATGCTATGTAAAATTGTTAACATCAAAGAAAATTTGTATGATTTCTCCTGTTAATCTGTTTTTTGTCAGTTTGATTTGTAGGTCTCAGTTAAAGAACCTAAGAGGGCAGAGGAGAAGTTTTTCTTTCCCTACAAGGGAAAAAAATAAAAAAAGTTTAGAGAATGATGGCTTTTGCCATGATTGCCACAAGGAGAATGCTGGGCTGGAGAGATGATACGGTGTCTGGAATCACAGTGCTGTATAGTATTCCTTTATCTCTCTCTCCTGCTGGGCCAGCCCCCAAGATTTAATTACCACGGGGCTTCTTGCTCATGTGTACTGTGCACTTGGATGCAATAAACCATTCACTTACAACCTTACATCACAATGTGGCTCTGATGGATCCTGGCCAACACTTCCTAATCTCTGCTTTCTATCCCTGGGGAAACTGACTTCTTTTCCTCCAACTTCAATTCCATTTCTCATTTATAGATGTTGCCTTTCATGTCAGAATCTTGCTCTAACTTCCAACCTCTCTGACCAGATTTCATGCTCCTCTTCCTCTATTTGGCTTCTTTGGGTAATCCCTCGCTGGTTTCATCTCACCATAGGCCCTTTTATTGCAGTGCAGGCTGTACCCTCATCAAATTTCCCTCAGTCCTGTGATCAAGCCCTAGAAAAGCAGTCCCAAGCAGGCCACAGCACCACCCTCCAGCCTGAACACCGAGATGGATCTGAGGGCCGAAGCCTTATCTTTCACCCCAGGGACTCAGGAACATGCTATAGAAAGCAGCCATCAGAACTGTCCAGATGACCACTGTAATTTTTTCATGTGCTTTGCTAGTCTACCCATTCTCCTTACTGCCATCTCGCTAGCACTAGCTATGCCACTGGGGGAGTTTGCAGGCTTCCTTCTTCTTGAAGGTGTGAAAGGAAAATAAAGTTATTAGAAAACTGCATTCAAGAACACCTGTCAGAGTCCTATAGCTGATTATAAAAAACATCTTTTGAAAAGGATAAAAGTAAAACAACTGTGGATGACAAGTCTTAGAACAGTCATAAAGACACAATTGACAGGGAAATTTGGTTGCTTTGGTGGCATGCAACAATTTTACATAATAATCATAATTACTACTGATAACGTATGCTAAGACATATCAGAATCACAGGAATTTCATACAATTCAGGGACACATACTAATAACATGTTTATATAAATATATTTCTAATAACTTTGGAGACCGTGACACTAGAATAGAGGAAAAACTTCCAAGACTCCCATGGAGAGCTTAAATGTTCATGAGTATCAAACAGAATAGGAGTTAACTCCATGGACTGAACTAATAGAAGACTAAAATAATCTTTTTATGACATTTTGTTTAAAACATTGCTGATTCTTTGTTTTTCAGCACCAAGAAACTTTTCTTTTGCGCTTTTACAGCTTTTAACAATTGAGTAAACTCCTATAAACAAAATTTGGACATATTTGTCTCTACCTGATTTCTCAAAAATTTGGAAACTACTTGTGAATATTTTTAACTTATGGCAATATAGTCATTTGCGTAAGTGCAATAAGAATCTGTTTTCTTTTGTAACAGGACAAAATTGGAGACACAGGTTATTTTACCAAGGTTTTGACTGGAATGGTATGCTTTCAGATACAGATGCCTTTAAGGAATCAAAGTTGACTTACAGAGCCAATGAGAGCCCCTTGGGAAACTGGCCCCATACCTTGTCTACACAGTCCCTGTACAGGTTCATAACCTTTTGAAACCACCTTTGCAAAAGTTGTATCAGTGAGAAGAGTATAACGGTAAGCTAAGCTAACCCAACCCCCATCTTACTTTTCCCTTAATTATTCCTGGGCTATTGGGCCAAGCTAACTTTGGAAGACATTTAGGCTATAGTTAAATGGTAATAGGCCTTGCCCCAAACTCAACTGCTTTTGTAACACTAATGAGATGCCGTCAGGCTGGGAGAAGGAGAGGAACCTAAGTCCTGCTAAGGTGCAGACATAAATGATTGTTAGCCATTATTCTGGAAGTTATAAAATATGCTACTTCTCCAATTACTGCTGCAGATAACACCATTATTGTAGATTGGCCTTTTGAGATATGTTTCCAGATTTTTTTTGCATGTCTGATAACCATGGCTCCACCTGGACCAACAAGCTCACTCCTGTGGCTGCACCCAGAAGCAATTTGGCGGGCAGGAGGACAGCTTTGACCCCTTGTGATTTCGTCTCCACCCCAACAAATCAGCAGCAAGTACCTGTTACCTGGCCACCCCCACCCCTTCTCCAAAACTGCTTTTGAAAAACCTGTAACCTTACAAGCTTTGAATGAGATGATTTGAGTACAAACTTCATCTCCCACCTGGTGTGGCTGGCCTTGTGTCTGTTAAACTCTTTTTTTTACTACAGTGCCATGGTCTTTCTTTATACAGTGGGCAGGAAGAACCCCTCAGGCAGTTATACTGTGGTAAGTAAAGAATATCACTTTCTGATAGTCCCAGGAGCCCCAGGTTTTCTTGGGAACTCAAGGTGAGGAATTCACCCAATTAATACAGGTATTTGCAGGCAGAGGCTAGACTTAAGGCATTAAAGTCAAATCTGATATTCCTTATGGAATAAAGTTCCAGCAATGCCAATTAAAAAAAGAGGAGCCTATGTGGCAAATAATTAGTCTTTCTGACTTTATGAAAATACCCCAGCCAAGTGTGATAAGATTAAAACTTATTTTGCAAATGAATTTGTCTTACGACTTGTCTGTAGTGAAAATAGGACTGGAGAGAGAAAAATTATGTTTCAAAATAAACTATAGTACACCTGTTAGAGTCTAGTCTTACCTAACTTTTTTTTGATTTTTATTATTTTCTACAGTTTGGACTGAATTTTAAAATTTTCCTGGCTGCAAGTCTCCAAAACAATGTTTTCAATATTTTTTCTCCTTTTTTTCCCCTTTCCCCCCATTTTTCCTGATTTTAATCACTGAAAATTAAGCTGTGCTTTCTTAGAGCTCTGTGAACAACTTCAGAAGAAAATAATGGCAGCCTATTTACATACCTAAACCACTTTCATACCTGCCTACTGATGTATGGCCTTCAGAGTAATATGGCCTATGTCAATTTTTGAGGATTGTTCTTCACTGTTTGTTTGTTATTGTTTTTCTTCCTTCCTCCCCCTATTTTCTCTTTGTAGGATGTGTGACTTTACAACCTGCTTGTTTCACATATCCATGTGAAGAGATCACCAAACAGGCTTTGTGTGAGCAACATGGCTGTTTATTTCACCTGGGTGCAGGCGGGCTGAGCCCGAAAAAGGAGGCAGCAAAGGGTGGTGGGATTGTCATTGGTTCTTATAGGTTTTGGGATAGGCGGTGAAGTTAAGAGCAATGTTTTGGGGGCAGGGGATGGATCACACAAAGTACATTCTCAAGGGTGGGGAGAATTATAAAGAACCTTTTTAAGGGTGGGGGAGATTACAAAGTACATTGATCAGTTAGAGCAGGGCAGAGACAAATCACAATGGTGGAATGTCATCAGTTAAGGCTATTTTCACTTTTGTGGATCTTCAATTGCTTCAGGCCATCTGGATGTACACGTGCAGGTTGCTGGGGATATGATGGCTTAGCTTGGGCTCGGAGTCCTGACATTCCTGCCTTCTTACATTAATAAAAATAAAACAAAATAGTGGTAAAGTGTTGTGGCAGCAAAAATTTTTGGGGGCAGTATGGAGAGATAATGGGTGATGTTTCTCAGGGCTGTTTCAAGCAGGATTAGGGGCAGCGTGGGAACCTACAGTGGGAGAGATTCAACTGAAGAAAGATTTTGGGGTAAGGGGTGATATTGTGGGATTGTTAGAAGGAGCATTTGTCATATAGAATTATTGGTGATGGCCTGGATGAGGTTTTGTATGAATTGAGAAACTAAATGAAAGATACAAGGTCCAAATAAAAGAAGGAGAAAAACAGGTATTAAAGGACTAAGAATTGGGAGGACCCAGGATGTCCAATTAGAGAGTGTCCAAGGGGATTCAACGCTATTGTTTGCTTGGTTGGCGAGTTTTGGGCTCTATCCTTGAGTTTTTTAATGTTGTCATATACCAGGCCAGATTGATTTAGGTAAAAACAACATTCTTCATTTAAAAATATACAGAGTCCCCCCGGCTTTTGTTTTTTAGCAATGAGTAAGTCAGGGCCTCCTCGAATTTGGAGGAAAGAGAAATGCAAAGCCAGCAATTGTTTGTTAAAGAAGGATTAGAAATGGCTAGGAGAGAGTGAGTGAGATTGATAGTGTGGTGGAGATAGCTGGGGAGAGGTAGAGGGAACGAGAATAAGAGTAAATATAAAATTAAAGAATAGGACTTCATCAGGGTGAAAGTATTGGAGTGTACTTTGTCACTGAAGATCTTCTATCCACTTAAAGAGAGACTTAAGGGTGGCACTTTGAGGTAAAACCAGGAGCCACTAAATACCAAGAGCGTGAGAAACTGCTTGGGTGATTTGACTAATAAAGGCTGGTCCATTATCAGACTGTATAGAGGTGGGAAGGCCAAACTGAGGAATTATGTCTGACAGAAGGGAAGAAATGACTGCGGTGGCCTTTTCAGACCCTGTGGGAAAGGTCTCTACCCTTCCGGTGAAAGTGTCTACCCAGGCATGTTTCCTGACTGAGGCATGTAAGTAAAATTGATTTGCCAGTCCTGGGCAGGGGCAAATCTCCAAGCTTGATGTGTAGGGAAGGGAAGGGGCCTGAACAATCCCTGAGGAGTAGTAGAATAGCAGATGGAACACTGAGAAGTGATTTCCTTAAGGATAGATTTCCACAATGGAAAGGAAATGAGAGGTTCTAAGAGGTGGACTAGCAGCTTGTAACCTACATGGAAGAGGTTATGAAATGACAATAGAATAGAATGGGCCTGTGAGGCTGGAAGGAGATATTTTCCTTGGTCCAAGAACCATTTGCCTTGTGTGGGAAGAGATTGAAAGGTGGACGTTTCAGTGGAAGAGTAAGCGGGAGTGACGGATGAGAAGGAGAAAAACTGACCATGAGAGATAGAAGTTGGAATGCTAGCTGCTTTTTAAGCTACCTTATCAGCATAAGCATTGTCCTGACCAATGGGATCTGATGCCTTTTGATGGCTCTTGCAGTGAATGATTCCAACTTCCTTTGGAAGTAAAGCGGCTTTGAGAAGAGTTTTATTAAAGAGGCATTAATGATGGAGGACGCTTGTGTGGTGAGGAAACCTTTCAGCTCATAAAACAGCATGGTGGTGCAGGATATGGGGTCAGTATAAATATTGACGCATAGTCCCTTTACAAGAGTGAGGGCCTGAATTAAGGCAATGAGTTCGGCTTGCTGAGAGGTAGCAGAGGGGGGCAGAGCAGTAGCCTCAATGATAGATGTGGAAGATACTATAGCATAGCCTGCCTTTGCTGGTGTGTGGCGATTAGGCCTGATGGAACTGCCATCAATAAACCAAGTGTGAAAAGCGTGAGGAACAGGAAAGAAGGAAATATGGGGAAATAGAGTGAATGTCAGGTGAATCAGAGAGATACAGTCATGGGGGTCAGGTGTGGTATCCGGAATAATGGGGGAGGCCGGACTGAAGTTTGGGCCAGGAACAATGGTAATTGTGGAAGACTCAACAAAGAGTGAGTATAGCCGAAGGAGCTGGGGAGCAGAAAGTATATGTGTCAGGTGTGAGGAAGAAAATAGATTTTGGAAGTTACGAGAACTGTAGAGAGTGAGTTGAGCATAGTTTGTGATTTTGAGGGCCTCTAAAAGTGTTAGGGTGGCAGCAACCACCACACGCAGACATGAAGGCTAGGCTAAAACAGTAAGGTCAAGTTGTTTGGACAGAAAGACTACAGGGCGCGGTCCTGGCTCTTGTGTAAGAATTCCGACTGCACAGCCCTGCACTTTGGCTGTGTGTAATGAAAAGGGTTGGGATGAGTTAGGGAGAGCTAGTGTGGGGGCAGCTTCTAGGGCTGTTTTTAAGGAACGGAAAGAGGAGTAGGGGAAGGATTTAGGATCTATGGGATCAGCTAGGTTTGCTTTTGTGAGTTTACATAATGGTTTAGTCGGGATGGTAAAAGTAGGTATCCAAAGGCGGAAGTACCTAACCATGCCTAGGAAGGAAAGGAGTCCATCAGGGTTATCTGAGACTTTACCTAGGTCTATTTTAATTTGTTTTAAGTCTGACAGAGAAAATGGTACATGCACTCTGACTGGGCCAAATTCTCCTCCTCCCACTGCTTGGAGGGGGCATAATCAGGGAATATTGGCACTCTTTGGTTCATTGTTTATCCCTTGGTCTATCTCCTTTTGGACCGAATGGATTGAAGGGGGGCCCTTATTAATTGGGGAAGGAGTCGGGGGCGCTGGGGTAGGGAGGTAGACTCTGAGGGCTTCCTGTAGGGCATAAATCACACTTTTTATATACTTGCGAGTTTTGTCTTAATGAAAAGAAAGTTTGTACATATGGCACTTCACTCCATTTGACTTCTTTTCTACAAAAGAGGTCTAGCTGTAAGATGGTGTTATAATTTATACTTCCCTCAGGAGGCCAGGTTTCTCCCCCTTGAAGAGGATTTCATGAAGGCCTGGAAGCAAGAGGATGGAGACGTGTGTTCAACTTTGCCTTGGGACCTGCCTCCATAGCTAGGGAAAGAGTGTAATGAATGTGGGAACACTGCAGCTTGATTGAGAAACTCCAATTGCTTCACACGTTTTTCTCATTGCTGTTGTTTCTAAGAGTTTGTTGTGAAGAAACACTGTGTATAGAGTATGTAAGTATGTGTGTGTGTGTATGAGAAAGAGAGAGACTCATACCTACCAGCTGGCTTCATCTCTCTCTCTCACTCTCTCTGACTTTCTATTTTGTTGGCTCATTTTTCTGATATCTCTCTGTATCTCTTCTCTGACTCTTTACTCTTTTGATCTCTTGCTATTCCCACCCTTGGTTTCTCTTTCTTTTGTCTCCTCCCCTTCCCTTTTTTGGGACTCAGTTGCTCAGTTGCAATTGTCAGTGTTGCCTGCAGCCAGGCCAGGGTGGACAGGCAGGGAGGACTAATTTCATTTCTTGCCTCCAGGCTCCAGTTACAGTTGGTTCCATGCATCTCATTCCTTCTTCCTTCAGATGTGATTCTGAATCTGGCACAGTGGTCTCCAGACCTGGTGCCTTCGCACTAAGTGGCCTTTCTGCTCTCTGTCACCCCTGCTACATAACTGTGTCTCACTCTTTTATCTTCCCATCTTTGTCTCTGGTCCTGGTTCTTGGCAGTCTTGGTTTTGTCGCTAGCCTTAGCTTGGTCAAGGCACTGGGAAAGGCCAGTCCCATTCCTGCCTGTTCCCCTGGACTCTGGGGTACTCCCTGAGCAATGGGCACAGGAGGCCTTGGAGGAGGAGGAGAGGTGCCCAGGAGGGAAGGCTTGCAGTGGCCTCCTCAAGGCGTCTCCCCTCCTCAACCACCCCTGCCCTCTCACTCACGGGAGATGCTCTTACACGTACTTCACAGAGCATACTGCTGAGACTCAGACATGACCACGCTTATCTTCTGACCACAAAACCCACACACCTGGCTTTCTCTGCCAAACAACCTCTCTCACTTTCCTCAGGAATGAATGGATGTTGTTCCTTCCAGCCTCCTGTCAAAGGCCAATCTTTTGCCTTTGCTTCAAATCCTGCCCGAATCCCCATTCTCCATTCCCTCCTCTGGTGCTTGACTTTCTCTTTTGCATCTCTAACCTGACCGCTCTATGGGAGGCTTTGTGTCAGCATCCAGGTACATTCCACCCTTTCCCATGTTAAAGCAAGCAAAACCTTCTCTGGACTTCTCATTTTCCATATTACCTCAGGACCTTTCTCATCACTTTTGTTGCCAAGCTTCCAGAGAGATTTGTCCATACATGTTAACTCCATTTCTTTACCGCTTACTGTTTCTTTGCTAAGTTAATTTTTATCTTGTCAAAGTAATACATGATTATGGTTTCTAAAATCAATAGGCATTAAAAAGCTTATGCCCTGGAACAGTAGTCCATTTCTCTCCTGATGCCCAGTCTCTTTTCCCTGAAACAATTATTAATACATTAGATTTTAACTATTTCTTCTTATATCTCTGCATTTTGAAGTAATATGTGTACTGTATATAACTACATTTTGATTCAACATTTTAGGCATTATCTATTGACTTCCTCTTCTAGTACATTCCATGGACCACCATCCTTTCAATATAATTATATTTTAAATTTTAGTTGGAGCAATGTTCAGTGATTACACTATGATTTCTATGCAAACATTATTCACACTTGAGTATTGTAGTTTACTATTATATTTTCAATTTTATTTTTTGTTTCTCCTCTTGCTAGCAATTTCCTTATTTTACTTTCATTTATCTGGTTTTCTTGGAAGTTACTGCTAGTTTTTTCCACCTTCTAATAGCCTCCAAGTAGGCTCTTTTAGAAAGCCAATAGCATCAGCTAATCTAGCAAGTCTTTTTTCTTTTTTCTTGGAGATACTGTGTTTGGAGAAACCCGTTCTCTTTCTGCCAGAGCTTTTGGGGATCCTCAGCTTTCTAGGTCAGAGGACCAGCTGCCTTCTGGGAATTTGTTTTTCTCCTTTTCTTTTTTTTTTTTTTTTTTTGAGACGAAGTCTCCCTTTGTTGCCCCAGGTTGGAGTGCAGTGGTGCAATCTCAGCTCAGTGCAACCTCTGCCTCCTGGGTTCAAGCAATTCTCCTGCCTCACCTTCTCGAGTAGCTGAGATTACAGGCGTGCATCATGATTCCCAGCTAACTGTGTATTTTTAGTAGAGACAGGGTTTCACCACGTTGATCAAGCTGGTCTCAGACTCCTGACATCAAATGATCCACCCACCTCAGCCTCCGAAAGTGCCGGGATTACAGGCATGAGTCACCGTGCCTGGCCTGTTTTTCTCCTTGTTTGAATTCCTATTTCATGGAGCTCCTATCTTCTTCCTTTTTCATTCTCCAATGATTTCAACAACTTAGAGAAATGGTGACAGTGCTTCAATTCTTTCGTCTCTCTAGTCAAACTGCACCACCCTAGGGTGTGGGTTTCAGGGAGGGACGTGGGAAGTCTCCTGGGCTCTTTTTCTCTTGGTGACAGAATAGTTCATGCCTTCCACCTCTCCCTTGTTTCTCAACTTCAACATTTGAAAAAATGAAGCCAAGTTTTCCACTGGTGAGCAATTGCAGGTCCCATTGACAGTCATCCCACTGACAGTCACTGGGTGGTTCTTTTTCACAGAAGCTTGGGGCAGGTGGGGAGGGGCCCTTCTGTTCCAGGCCTACATATACTAGGAACTGTTAGGTATCGAGCTGTAGCTGGTAGGTACCAGCACCACCAAACAGAAGTTAACTACTGGTTATGGGTTAAGAGAGCCCAGACTTGGACCTGTAGAGCTGTCTGACCAGGAAAGGGGATCTGTTTCATCTCAGTCCCCAGGCTTTGCTTACTGGGCTCCTAGATCAGGGAGCTGAGTTCTCCCTGCCTCACCTCCAGCTCCCCGAGTCTGAACTGTGGTGAGCAGCCCAGACTAGTCATCTTCTTGGCAGGTCTAGTGTTGTCTTTTCTTTCCTGAATTATTAAATAGCTTTACCAACATCAGAAATTTGCAGGGAAGCCCTGAGTCTTCCCATGCAGCCTGAAGCTTTGCTGTAAATTGATACTGCTTTCACAGGCCTGCTTTTCCAAACTGGCCTATGACAACCAAAGTCCCATGTATCCTAACATGTTCCAAACATTTTCTTTCTCCGTCGGAATGTAGTCAAAATGTTGGTATTTGAATCGCAGCAACTCTCTGTGTTCCCAAATTCTCTTTTGAACACTCTCAATGATGAACGTGACATTGTACTACTGAGATGGGTTCACTATGGGCCTTAGGTCACAGGTGTGTTTCTGGATTCTGAAGGCTTTCCATTAATTGTTGCTTTTCTTTTCCAAAGACTGCCACCTGGACTACATTGTAGTTCTGCATTAGAAACACAACTCAAAATCCTGCTCGCCCTTCCTTGCTACTTTAGTATTTACATATGTCTCCAGTTTCTGGTAACATTTAGCCTAACTTCCTGGTTCCTGATTCTGTCTTCCATGTCTTTATCTTCTGAGTTTTTTCTGTCTCTCTCTTCCACCCAGGGCATAGACCACAGTTTAAATCCTGCCTCTTTGCCCAGTCGCCTAGCTCTGGAAAACTCTGAAAATACATTTTTCTCTGACTGCCAAATTTCTCATGTGGAATAGTACCTGAGATGATTTCTGAGATGATCAAAAAGGATATGTAAATCACCTGGCACAAAGTGATTTGCATGTGACGGTTCCTCTTCGTATCATTATCTGGATTTGTTTCCTTATCTGAATTAGGAGACTTCTAGCTTTGCAATCCATGTGTGACTGAGGCCAGCAGGCTGACATGTGAGCCTTTGAGCCGTTGAGTGTAGATTTTTTTTACCTTCTTGCCATACCACAGCAGTTCCAGCAAATGTGCTCCAGCTCTCTATAGATTCACACAGCCAGGGACAGGCTCACTTTTAAAACTTAAAACTTGGCTGGGCACAGTAGCTCATCCAAGGTGGGTGGATCACCTGAGGTCAGGAGTTTGAGACTAGCCTGGCCCACATGGTGAAACCCCATCTCTACTAAAACTATAAAAATGAGCTGGACGTGGTGGTGGGTACCTGTAATTCCAGCTACTTGGGAGCCTGAGGCAGGAGAATTGCTTGAACGCAGGATATGGAGGTTGCAGTGAGCCGAGGTCATGTCACTGCTCCCTAGCCTGGGCAACAGAGGGAGACTCTGTCTCCAAAAAAATAAAATAAATAAAAACTTAAAGTTTTTTTTTCTTAATCCATCTAAGGAGGCATACAGAGCCTAATAAAGAATGTGTGTGAGAGGGAAAGAGGAAGGGAGCGGGGACAGAGAGAGAGAGAGAGAGTCTGAGAAAGAGAGAGAGAAAGAGATTGAGAGATTAACACACCCGCATACCTTCCTACCCATTTGCCAACACAGTCACGTGTCACCTGACAAAGAGGCAGTGGGGAATGACTAGGAAAATTCCCATGCTCTTTCATCTGCTTGTCCTTCTTGGAGCGTTGCACATGTATCTCGTCTCTCCCTGGCCTCCGCTCTGTAGCTTGCCAAGCCCCCAGAAAGCAGGGTGGGCCTCTCAGCAGTGGACCTCTCCTTTTGCTTCCTTCTCCAGGTGACTGGTCTGCTGGTCTGGACTTGATCCTTCCCCCAGATCACCATGGCCATGACCAAGGCCAGAAACCCCCGGGAGGCATTGCTCTGGGCCTTGAGTGACCTTGAGGAGAACGATTTCAAGAAGTTAAAGTTCTACTTACGGGATATGACCCTGTCTGAGGGCCAGCCCCACTGGCCAGAGGGGAGTTGGAGGGCCTGATTCCGGTGGACCTGGCAGAATTACTGATTTCAAAGTATGGAGAAAAGGAGGCTGTGACAGTTGTCCTCAAGGGCTTGAGGGTCATGAACCTGTTGGAACTTGTGGACCAGCTCAGCCACATTTGTCTGCATGGTGAGTGTGGAGCGGGGGAAGGGGAGGGCAGGATGGCACTGGGACTCCCCTCCCCCCATGGCATTTGCAGAGCTGCCTGTAGCCTGTAACTTATGCCTTCTGTCACCTTGCCCTCTAGTCCCCAGTGCCCCAGAGTCCTTGGTGGTCTCCACCTGAGGGTTCCAACAACTGTCAGGAGGGGGATTGAGCCAAAGCTGGGGATTTAAGAAAATACTAGTCTTTCTTCCCCACCTCCTACCTCCAGTTGCAGTGGCAGAGGAGAGTCTGAAGAAAGGGGCTTAGAGACTGGGAGGGTGTTGGTAAAGGGATTTCCACTAACCAGAAGAAATAGCATCAGGATGTAGGAGTCAGACCTGTCCCTAGCTGCTTCCTGGCAGGCAGCTCAGGCTGCTTCTAAGTCTTCTGTGCCCCTGATCTCTCAAGGAACCACACTACAGAATGGGTGGCTGTGGAAACTCATGGCCTCCTGGTTCTTCCTGTGGGTGCCTGGGGGGAGGGAGGGATCTTTTGGTGCCTGTGCTCCCTCCCATAGGCTCCTTTCGTGCCTGAAAGCTCCTCTGCTACATACAAATGGGAGGGTTTCATGGACCCAGAGTCATGGCTCTTGCTGAGAAGCTGGTTTATCTTTAGCATTTGGCTTGTCCTTTCCCAAGAACAGGCTTATTTTAGTAACTTTTGTGTTGCTATAAAGGAATACATGAGACTGGGTAATTTATAAAGAGAAGAGATTTATTTGGCTCATGGTTTGGCAGGTGGTACAAGAGGCATATTGTCAACATTGGCTTCTGGTGAGGCCTCAGGAAGCTTTCAGTTATGGAAGAAGGCAAGACCAGAGCTGGTGTGTCACATGGCAAGAGAGGGAGGAAGAGAGAGGGGAGGAGGTGCCAGGCCCTTTTAAACTACCAGCTCTTGTGTAGCTAATAGAGCAAGAACTCACTCATTACTGTGGGGAAAGCCCCAAGACATTCATGAGGGATTTGCCCCTATGACAAAAACAACTCCCACTAGGCCCTACCTCCAACATTGAGGATCACATTTCAACCTGAAATTTGGAGGGGACAAATATCCAAACTATATCAAGGCTCCTATCACTTCACCATCCTCAGACATCCCTTTCCTTTCCCCTCTCTTTGTCCTCACCTCTTCACGTGGAGACATTTCACATGAACACTCAGACATTGATGCATTCTCACACAGGCATTTTGCACTTACATGTATTCTTACACACACTTGCTGATGCACACTGACATACCTTCCTTGCACAACAGTACATGAAGGTCCATGAACACATTCCATGAGCACATGTGGATACCAGCATTCATGCACAAATATCTACACACAGAACACACCCTTGCACACTCATACAGATGTGTATGTGCATACTATGCCTGCACACACACACTCATGCACACATACAGTGGCCCTTCCCCATGAAGCCAGAACTATAATCTCAGGGAGATCCAACTTGGAGACATAGAAGAAGACTAATGAGCAGAGTCCGTTTGGAGGGGCCATTTTGCCTTTTAAAATTCCCATTTCACCACCTAACATCCCATTTGTTTGGCTCAGATTACAGAGAAATATACCGAGAGCATGTGCACTGCATAGAGGAGTGGCAGGAAGCAGGAGTCAATGGCAGATACAGTCAGGTGCTCCTGGTGGCCAAGTCCAGCTCAGAGAGCCCAGAATCTGCTCACCCTATCCCGGAGCAGGAGCTGGACTCTGTCATGGTGGAGGCTCTATTTGATTCAGGGGAAAAGCCCTCCCTGGCCCCATCCTTAGTTGTGCTACAGGGGTCTGCTGGCACTGGAAAGACCACTCTCGCCAGAAAAATGGTGTTGGACTGGGCCACTGGTAGTCTGTACCCAGGCCGGTTTGATTATGTCTTTTATGTAAGCTGCAAAGAAGTGGTCCTGCTGCTGGAGAGCAAACTGGAGCAGCTCCTTTTCTGGTGCTGCGGGGACAATCAAGCCCCTGTCACAGAGATTCTGAGGCAGCCAGAGTGGCTCCTGTTCATCCTGGATGGCTTTGATGAGCTGCAGAGGCCCTTTGAAGAAAAGTTAAAGAAGAGGGGTTTGAGTCCCAAGGAGAGCCTGCTGCACCTTCTAATTAGGAGACATACACTTCCCACATGCTCCCTTCTCATCACCACCCGGCCCCTGGCTTTGAGGAATCTGGAGCCCTTGCTGATACAAGCACGCCATGTCCATATCTTAGGCTTCTCTGAGGAGGAGAGGGCGAGGTACTTCAGCTCCTATTTCACGGATGAGAAGAAAGCTGACAGTGCCTTCGACATTGTACAGAAAAATGACATTCTCTACAAAGCGTGTCAGGTTCCAGGCATTTGCTGGGTGGTCTGCTCCTGGCTGAAGGGGCAGATGGAGAGAGGCAAAGCTGTCTTAGATACACCTAGAAACAGCACTGACATCTTCATGGCTTAGGTCTCCACCTTCCTGCCGCCCGTTGATGATGGGGGCTGCTCCGAGTTTTCCCGGCACAGGGTCCTGAGGAGTCTGTGCTCCCTGGCCGCTGAAGGGATTCAGAACCAGAGGTTCCTATTTGAAGAAGCTGAACTCAGGAAACATAATTTAGATGGCCCCAGGCTTGCCGCTTTCCTGAGTAGTAACGACTACCAATTGGGACTTGCCATCAAGAAGTTCTACAGCTTCCGCCACATCAGCTTCCAGGACTTTTTCCATGCCATGTCCTACCTGGTGAAAGAGGACCAAAGCCGGCTGGGGAAAGAGTCCCGCAGAGAACTGCAAAGGCTGCTGGAGGCAAAGGAGCAGGAAGGGAATGATGAGATGACCGTCACTATGCAGTTTTTGTTGGACATATCGAAAAAAGACAGCTTCTTGAACTTGGAGCTCAAGTTCTGCTGCAGAATGTCTCCCTGTTTAGCGCAGGATCTGAAGCATTTTAAAGAACAGATGGAATCTATGAAGCACAACAGGACCTGGGATTTGGAATTCTCCCTGTATGAAGCTAAAATAAAGAATCTGGTAAAAGGTATTCAGATGAAGGATGTATCGTTCAAGATAAAACATTCAAATGAAAAGAAATCCCAGAGCCAGAATTCATTTTCTGTCAAAAGCAGCTTGAGTCATGGACCTAAGGAGGAGCAAAAACGTCCTTCTGTCCGTGGACAGAAGGAGGGCAAAGATAACATAGCAGGAACACACAAGGAGGCTTCTACTGGAAAAGGCAGAGGGACAGGGGAAACAGACGAGGAAGTTAGGTGCAGTGGGATGGGAAGCAGAGAAATGGAGACAATCACGCTGAAGGATTGGAGGAATGAAGGGGTGAAGGGACAGACATGAAGATGGGGAAAGACAGACAGAGTTAAAAAGGATGGAGAGAAGAGAATCAAGACTAATGGGTACTAGAAGGAGTGAAGGACAAAGGAATGATTAGAAAAGAGAATTAGATTCGAGAGGATCAGAAGATATAAACATACTGGATCTGCCATTTTCCAGCTATATACCTTTGCTCAATTACTTATCTTTTCCAAGCATCAGTTTTTAAAAATTTATAAAATAAGAATTGTAATATTTATAATTTGGGAAAATATAAGGTTTAGACCTACTACTGCTACTGCTACTAGAGTAGCAGAAACAATGATGATAATAAAAGTTAACACATTTTAGAGCTCTTCTTGTGTGCCAGGCTTTGGGCAAGCATTTACATACACATACAGTTTAGTTTTCTCCCATTTTAAAAATGTACATAAATGTTCTGTTGTGTCTTGGCCTCTTTCTCTCAACATCTAGTTTTTATAGGTTACATATAATGTTTCCATAATCATTTTGAATGTCTTTTTCTGCACATATATATTCATTTGTGTTGGATATACCTAGAACTGGAATTTCTGGGTCAAAGGATATGTATGTCTTTGGCTATAGAAGATAAAAGTGAACAATTTTTCAAAGTGGTTGTATTAATCTTCTTTAATAAATAGTGTGTAAGAGTTACCACTATTCCAAATCCTTGTCAACACTTAGTATTGTCAATCTTTTCATTTTAGCTATTCTTGTGGTTATGTAATGGCCTCTAATCATGGTTTTAATTTGCATTTCTCCTATGAGTAATGAGGTTGTCTATACAAACCTTTACTGGCTATTTAGATATACCCTTTGGTGAAATGACTATTAATGTTTTTTATTTATTTAAAAATGTTAACAATATCTCTCATGAGCATATATGCAAAAATCCTCAACCAAATATAAGCAAATTGAATCCAACAGTGTATAAAAGAATTATATATTATGACCAAGTGAGATTTATTTCAGGTATATAAGGCTAGATCAGTATTTAAAATTAATGTAATTTATCACATCAACAGGCTAAAGAAGTAAAATCATATCATCATATCAATAGATGCAGAAAAACATTTCCAACATCTATTTATGATAAAAATTCTCAACAAATTAGGAATAGAGAGGAACTTCTTCAGTTTGATAAACAACATCTATGAAAGCCCTATGGCTAAAATCATACTTAATTGTGAGAAGGTAGATGCTTTCTCCATAAGATTGGGAACAAGGCAAAGATGCCTTTTCTCACTGCTCCTATTCAACTTTGTGCTGGACATCCTAGCAATGCAATGAAAGAAGAAAAGGATGCAGCCATAAAAAAGAATGAGATCATGTCCTTTGCAGGGACATGAATAGAGCTGGAGGCCATTATCTGTAGCAAATTAATGCAGGAACAGGCAACCAAATACCACATGTTCTCATTTGTAAGTGGGAGTTAAATGATGAGAACACATGGACACATAGAGGGGAACAATACACATTGGGGCCTATTGAAGGCTGAAGGGTGGGAGGATCAGGAAAAATAACTAATGGGTAGTAGGCTCAATACCTTGCTGATGAAATAATGTGTACAACAAACCCCCGACACAAGTTTACCTATGTAACAAACCTGCACATGTGCCCCTGAACTTAAAATAAAAGTTAAAAAAAGAAGAAAAGGAAATAGAAGATATAGTGATTGGGAGGGAAGAAATAATCTGTCTTTGTTCACAGATGACAAAATTGCCTATGTAGAAAATGTCAAATAATTTATTTTTTAAAACCCTCTGGAACTAATAAGTGATTATAGTAAGACTGAAGGATACAAGGCTAATATGCAAAATTCTATTGCTTTCTTATATACCAGCAATGAACACAACACCATCTACCTTAGCACCAAAAAATACTTACATATACACCTAATTAAATATGTACAAGATATCTATGAGGAAAATGACAACACTCTGAGGAAAGAAATTAAAGAAACTGTAAATGAATGGGAAGGTTTTCCATGTTCATGGATAGAAAGACAATATTGTTAAGATGTCAGTTTTCCCCAACTTGATCTGTAGATTCAATGCAATCCCAATCAAAATTCCAGCAAATAACTTTGTGGACATTGATAAGCTGATTCTAATGTTTATGTGCAAAGGCAAAAGACTCAGAACAGCCAATAAAATATTGAAGAAGAACAAAGTTGGAGGAGTGCTGCTATCCAACTTCTTCCTACTATAAAGCTACAGTAATCAAGACAGTATGGTATTGTTAAAATAATAGAGAAATCAGTGGAGTAGAATAGAGAACCAGAAACAAACCTACACAAAAATAGTCAATCGATCTTAGACAAAGGAGCAAAAGCAATTTAACGGAGAAAGTTTACTCTTTTCAACAAATGGTGCTGAAACAACTGGACATCCACATGTAAAAAAATAAATCTAGTTGTAAAATATAAAAGTACTAATATAAACTGCTAGAAAACAATATAGGAGAAAATATAGGTGACCTTGGGTTTGATAATGCCTTTTAAGATATAACACCAAAAGCATGAATCATTAAAAAAAGAATTAGTTGGCTTCATTAAAATTAAAAACTTTTGCTCTGTGAAAGACACTGTTAAGAGAATGAAAAGATAAGCCAAAGACTGGGAGAGAATACTTGCAAACACATATCTGATAAAAGACTTGTGTAAAAAAAATATGCAAATAGCTCTTAAAATTCACTAATAAACAGTCTACTTAAAAAGTGAGTAGGAGGCTGAGGCTGGTGGATCACGAGGTCAAGAGATTGAGACCATCCTGGTCAACATGGTGAAGCCCCACCTTGGATGGGTTTAAAATACAAAATATCATTATACAAATACAAAATACAAAATACAAAAATTAAAATTAAAAATACAAAATACAAAAATTAGCCAGGCGTAGTGGCGCACACCTGTAGTTCCAGCTACTCGGGAGGCTGAGGCAGGAGAATTGCTTGAATCCAGGAGGCGGAGGTTACAGTGAGCCAAGACTGCACCACTGCACTCCAGCCTGGCAATAGAGTGAGACTCTGTCTCAAGAAAAAAAAAAAGTGAGTAAAAAGATTGGAACAGACAGCTTATTAAAGAAGATACACAGATGGCAAATAAATATTTGAAAAGATGCTCAACATCATATGTCATTAGGGAATTGCAAACTAAAACCACAATAAGATACCATGACACCCCTGTTAGAATGGCTAACAATCCCAAATCCTGGCTACAATAAATGCTTGTTAGGATGTGGAGTAATGGGAGCTTTATTCATTGCTGCTCAGAATGCGAAATGGTACAGCCATTTTGAAAGACAGTTTGGCAGTTTCCTACAAAGCTAAACATAGTTTTAACATATGTAAGATCTAGCAGTTATGCTCCTAGATATTTATCCACGTGAGTTGGAAACATATGTCCACATAAAAACCTAGAGATGAATATTTATAGCAGCTTTATTCATAATTGCCCAAATTTGGAAGCAACCAAGATGTCCTTCAATAGGTGATGGATAAGCAAACTGTGATACAAGAACATAATGGAATAGTATTCAGTGATAAAAAATAAATGAGCAATTAAGGCATGAAAAGACATGGAGGAGCCTTAAATGCAACTACTAAGTGAAAGAAGCCAGTCTGAAAAGGCTATGTATGTACTGTATAATTCCAAATATATGATCGTATGAAAAATGAAAAACTGTAGAGACAATAAAAAAATCAGTGGTTGCCAGGGGTTCAAAGAGAGTCAGGGAGAGATAAGTAGGTGGAGGCACAGGCACTTTAGGATAGTAAAACTACTCTGTGTGATATTATAATGATGGAGTCATGACATAAATTTTTCAAAACCCATAGAGCTGTACAATACAAAGAATGAGTCCTAATGTAAACTATGGCTTGTAGTTAATAACACCGTGTCAAAATTGGTTCATCAATGATCACAAATGTGTCACACTAATGCAAGATGTTAATAAGAGAAAGTTTGTGAGGGAGTGGTGGTGGTGGAGAGGGTATATAGGAACTTTCTGTACTACAAAAAGTTTTATTGAAGTATAATTGGTTTAATACAATAAATTGTGCATATTTAATGCATAAAATCTGATGAATTTGTACATACACATACATCTGTGAAACCATGACTACAATCAAGGTAAAAGACATAACAATCACCTCCAAAAATTTTCCTGTGTCCTTTTTTCTTTTTTTTGTGTTAAAACACAATAAGAAAATTACCCTTTCATACATTTTAAGCACATAATACAGCACTGTTGACTATATGTGGGAATTCTGTACTTTCTGCTCAATTTTTCTTTAAACCTAAATTGCTCTTAAAAAACTAAGGAAATTGGGGCGGGGCGCGGTGGCTCTTGCCTGTAATCCCAGCACTTTGGGAGGCCAAGGCGGGCAGATCACGAGGTCAGGAGATCGAGACCATTCTGGCTAACACGGTGAAACCCCGTCTCTACTAAAATACAAAATTAGCCGGGCATGGTGGCGGGTGCCTGTAGTCCCAGCTACTCGGGAGGCTGAGGCAGGAGGATGGTGGGAACCCAGAAGGTGGAGCTTGCAGTGAGCCAAGTTCTCGCCACTGCACTCCAGCCTGGGTGACAGAGCGAGACTCTATCTCAAAAAAAAAAAAAAAAAAAACTAAGGCAATCGGAATAAAGTATGGACTTTAGTTAATAAAAATGTGGTTAACTTTACTGATACATAGGATATTAAAAAATATTCTAGGTATTAGGTCGTTTATCAGTTAATATGTGTTACACATATCTCTTCTTATTTTTTTGGCTTGTTTTTTCAGTCTCTTGATGTCTTTCGATAAAGGAGCTCTTAATTTACTCATTTTTTCTTTTGTGATTAATAATTTTATTTTCTATTTAAGACATTTCCTATCCTGAGAATATAAAATAATCTCCAATATAAATTCCTAGAAACTTTATTGCTTTACTTAACATATTTAGTCTCGTAAACCACTAGGAATTAATTTTTGTGTATGGTGTGAGATAGATAAAGTTTTATTTTTTCCCAGTAATGATAATCAGGTGACCTAATACTATTTATTCAAGAGATCAACCTTTCTCCACAGATCTGCAGTATCATCTTCATCATAAATCAAGTGTACATAAATCTCTTCTGATCTCTCTATTCTTTTCCATTGATCTATCTGTAGATTCTCATGGCAAACACCATGCAGTTTTTATTATGGTAGCTTTGTAATAAGTCTTGCCACCTGGTAGTGGAAGAACAACAACTTTTCTTCTGGATTTTTGTGGCTATTTTAGGTCCTTTGCATCTATGCTTAAATTTTAGAAGCAATTTGTCAATTTCTAAGAAAAATATTAGGATTTTAGGGTTTTGATTGACATTGCACGCAATCTATAGATCAAATTTGGGAGGACAGACAATTTTATAATATTGATCCTTCTAATCCATGTACATTGATTGCATATAGCTCTACTTTTTATATACATTTGATGTCTCACAGCAATATTTTGTAGTTCATATCTTTCGATGGTATTTAATACAATTCTAAGTATGATTCTTAAATTTTATTTTCTAATTGTTTTTACAATTAGCTTTTTATCAATCTAACTTTTTTGTACATTGATCTTGTATACCATCATTTTCCCAAAATTACTTATTTTTTAATAGTTTAAGAGCAGACTTTTTGGACCTTATATTGACACATTATGTTGTCTGCAAATAATGACAGTTTAATTTCTTCATTTCTAATCACTGTACCTTTAACTTATTTTTGGTGCAAATTTTGTTTATCTGTAGATTCTGGTCTTATTTCATTAGACTTTTCTTGAAAAATTTTTTTTTTGAGACAGAGTTTTGCTCTTGTCACCCAGGCTGGAGTGCAGTGGTATGATCTCGGCTCACTGCAACCTCTGCCTCCCAGGTTCAAACAATTCTCCTGCCTCAGCCTCCTGAGTAGCTGGGATTACAGGCAACTGCCACCATACCCAGCTCATTTTTGTATTTTTTAGAAGAGATGGGGTTTCACCATGTTGGTCAGGCTGGTCTTGAACTCCTGAGTTCAGGTGATCCACCCGCCTTGGCCTCCCAAAATGCTGGGATTACAGGTGTGAGCCACCACACTCGGCCTTCTTGAATTTTAAAAAATAATTTTGCTGGGTGTGGTGGCACACACCTGTAATCCCAGCACTCTGGAGGCTAAAGTGGGAGGATTACCTGAGTTTAGGAGTTGGAAGACAGCCTGGGCAACATAGCAAGAGCCTGTCTTTAAAAAATAAATGTATACATATAATTCTGTATTTCTTCTTCAAAGAGATCAATTATATACATTGGATTTTCTTGGTTTGCTTTCCAAGTCTAAAACTTTTTTGTAGTCATTTAAACCTTTTATTTTCTGTTTTATTTTTCTTGATTCTATTTTCTATTTGTTGCTATGCTTTGGCAAAGAGGAGTTATTACTAAAATGGTGTCCCTATTAGAACCATTAAAGAGGAGTATGCAGGAAACATAGGTAGGACATCTGTTTCAACCTGTGCATTGGTGACCAGTCTCTGAGTTGTGCGTTTGTATCGCCCCTGTATTTGTGTACTTTAACAATTGTGTAAATAATAACTTCATAATGACTTCTAAAAAAAGTATGTTTTCCCCTTTAATGGTTCTGATAGGGACAGCATTGTAGTAATAATTTCATTTATTATTCAATATCCTTTATGAACTCTGGTAGCTAGTATTTTATAACTTTCATTTTTTAAACTATATATTTCCTTAATGCTTATATTTGTGCTTTGTACTGTTGTTTTAGAGGAGCAGTTTCTTCATAAGTATTTAAAATTATTGGCTTTTCTTTTTTGGCCACAATTTTTGTTGGCTTCATAGCAACATTTTTATAGTCACTGTTCTTAATATGCTATTTCCTCCCTGAAACTTTTTTTTTCTTATAGTTTCTGCTTCAATATCATGCTGTTTCTCTTTTGATTATTTCTCACATTTGAACAAGTTAAGTTCTTTCTGTACTTTTTTTGCAAAAAGGTTTTCTGGAGGAAGGGCTAGGGTCATTCAAACCAGCAGGGATTCTCTTGGTTAACGCTAAAGTTCTTTAGAAGTTTGCTACTCAACATGTGGTTTGTGGCCCAGCCGCCCTGGCATCATCTGGGGCCTGCTAAAATGCAGACTCTCAAGGCCCACTCCAGATCTACTGAATTTGAATCTTCATTTTCAAAAGATCCTCTGGTGATTCACAGTCTCATTGAAGTGTGAGAAGAAAGAGGGCTTTCTTTTTTGTCCTTAACAATTCTTAATCTTAGGTGAGTGCTGTGACTTTGAGTCTCAGGAGTGAGGCCTTTTCAGTGATTTCACTTCTCTCCTACCAACAGATTTCTTTCGCTTATTACTTGGTGTTTCTTAGACTGATTGGGGTGGGAAAAGGCTTTTGGTTGTTTTATGCATTATTAGTCTTAGACAGGTGTTATCACCCTGAGTCTCAGGAGTAGAGGTTACCTTGACCCTGCCCTAAGAATAGGAGACATCTAATAGTATTGGTATGTGATCCTGGGCCCAGAACTTTTTCCTTCCCCTATTCCAGGGGATAGAAGATATTTTTTCTTTTACCCTTCCTTGGACTGCAATGTATCTTTACTTGTGCCCTAGGGTGACAGTTATAAATATTAATACATATAAATAGCCATTACTAAAAAGTTAAAACACAACAGATGCTGGCAAGGCTGTAACGAAAAAGGAACATGTATATACTGTTGGTGGGAATGTAAATTGGTTCAGCCCCAGTGGAAAGCAGTTTATAGATTTGTCAAAGAAATAAAAATGAACTACCATTCCACCCAGAAATCTCATTTCTGGGTATGTACCCAAAGGAAAATAAATCATTCTACCAAAAAGACACCTGCACTCATATGTTTATTGGAGCACTATTCCAATACCAAGACATGGAAACAATCTAGGTACCCATCAATGATGCATTGGTAAAGAAAATGTGGTACATATACACCATGGAATACTACACAGCCATAAAAAGAATAAAATCATGTTTTTGGCAGCAAAATGAATGCAGCTGGAGGCCATTATCCTAAGTAAATTAATGCAGAAACAGAAAACCAAATATTGTATGTTCTCACTTATAAGCGGGAGCTAAACCCTGGATACACACAGACACAAAGATGGGAACAACACACACTGGGACTCCAAAAAGACGAAAGGAGAGAGGGGGGCCAGGGCTGAAAAACTTCCTATAAGGTGCTATGCTCACTATCTGGGTGACAGGATCAATAGAAGCTGAAACTTCAGCATCACGCAATATACTCTTAAATTTGCATGCATTTCCCCTGAATCTAAAATAAAAATTAAGAAAAAGAAATGTATGAGAGTTCTAGTTGTTCCACATCTTTCCTAAAAGATGGTAAGATAAGTGTCTAGGGAGCATACTCTGCTTCCACTATCCCAACTTGCATCACTCTAGTATATATTTGGGGTGGGAAGAGGAAGAATTGGAATAAGGTATTAGGTTGGATTTTTTTTTTAATTTAATTTGAGATGGAGTCTTACTCTGTCACCCAGGCTGGAGTGCAGTGGCGTGATCTCAGCTCACTGCAAGCTCCGCCTCCCAGGTTCATGCCATTCTCCTGCCTCAGCCTCCCGAGAAGCTGGGATTACAGGCACGTGCCACCACACCTGGCTAATTTTTTTCTATTTTGAGTAGAGACAAGGTTTCACCGTGTTAGCAGGATGGTCTTGATCTCCTGACCTCGTGATCTGCCCGCCTCCACCTCCCAAAATGCTGGGATTACAGGCGTGAACCACTGCACCCGGTCAAGGTTGGAATTTTAAAGAGATTAAATTCTTAATAGTAGAATGAAACTAGTCTAACAACTAACTAGCTGAAAACATACATAAGTCTGCCCAAGATGTCATCAAGAGAAATACTATGCAATGGGAAAAGGATTTTTTTTTTAATGATTTAGTTGGCAATAGTTATTGGAAGAAACAAAAACACCTCATGCTCCAATAAGTTAGACTTTCTTGGTAAAAATTGCATGTAGTTGTTGAGTCTTCTAGTTTTAAGTCTTGCATTTTTTTCTAATAATTTCTTTGTCTTTCTGTGTTGTATTTTGGGGATACAAACTTAATTTTTGCTATTGTGGCTGTAATGAAATTAATGGTCCTTATTGTGAAATCTCACCAATGCTAGAGCTTATATACATGAAATCTGCATTTATGGGCATCATTCTAAATCTTGTGATTTTTTTCTTGCTAAAATTCTTATCATATAATTGTCTTATATGGGTACAACCAATATCACTTATTACAAGTGAAATCACGAGGTTAGGAGATCGAGACCCTCCTGGCTAACACGGTGAAACCCCGTCTCTACTAAAAATACAAAAAACTAGCCGGGCGCAGTGGTGGGCGCCTGTAGTCCCAGCTACTCGGAGGCTGAGGCGGGAGAATGGCGGGAACCCGGGAGGCGGAGCTTGCAGTGAACCGAGATTGCGCCACTGCACTCCAGCCTGGGCGACACAGCGAGACTCCGTCTCAAAAAAAAAAAAAAAAAAAGAAAATAAGAAACTTAAATCTCTGGCCTACTTTCTGCTCATATCTCTGCTGAATCTGTTGAACCACAGCTTGAGATCTAAAGGGTGCTTAGGAAACTGGAGAAGAAAGTGGTTTTACACACACTGTGGTGTTATTTGGTTGTAGGCCACTGCACACAATTTGAATTTGTAAAGATAGAAAGGACTGTGTATTTTGGCAATACCATATATCATAGACATTTCTCCAGGTTAGTTCATTTGGTCTAATTCATCCTTTTAAGTCACTGTGTAATATTGGGTATCACACTATCTATACAATAACACAGTATTTGTTGGCTATCAGTTTCAATTGTTTTGCCGCAACAAACTATGATGTAATAAACAGCTGTATGCATATATGTCCCAACGGGGAGAGCTGGATCAAGGAGTAAATGTACTTTTAATTTTAACAGATATAGTATTAATTTTAACAGATATATAATTCTACATTACTTTCTGAAAAGTTTCTACTTTACATAAGCCTGAAGATATACTCAATGCTACCATCTTGGGAAAGCACCCAGATACTGCTAAATAGAGACACAGGATTTTCATTTCTGTAGCTAAAAACTTATCTATGGATGAGTTGGGAAAATTGGTTCAAACTTGGGAGGGCCAAACTGGGAACCATCAGATTCTAAACTCCAAATGGGAATACCCTCAGCCATTTAAGGGAGTAATTCAATTTGCTTTGTATAACCTGAGAATATGTTAAAAAAGAAAATTTTATGGGACATCTTTTTGTTGTCAATACACTGGATGCTCACTGGAGATCCATTTCACATGAAGCTAAGTCACATAGACTCAAATTAATTCGAATCAATTAATTGTGCTTTTTGTTGTTGTTCATTTATATCTCTGTTCAATTAATAAATCTACTAACTGCCTAATTACCTTCCACCAACACAAGATAGGCACAGGGGCTTCAAAACTGAATAACCCCTGCCCTTGAGGGACTCACAGTCTGTTGTAATCACAGGATCTAAATGGCCACTGAATCCAAAGTTTTACATGTATCTACTTTTACCTGTATCTAAGACCAGGCTGATAAAAATAAGTTTGCGCTGTCAACATATGCTTGACTATGGGATGATTTAACAGGTGTATTGATCCATTCAGTCTTGTAGCCAGTCCAAATGGAATGAATTTATGACTTTGCCAGATTGCCTGGGCAGGTAGATAGTGTTCTTGACCAGATTGGCTCTAATCACACCTTTGCTCATTAGACCCACTTTTTTGTTGAAACAGCTTGAAGTCAATTTTCCTTCATTTTGAAGATGACATTATCATTTCCATATGAATAGGGATAATTATGAGACATTTATTTCAATCAAAATCAATTCATTTTAACACCTAGCACAATAAAAAAAAGTAGTAATTTTGAAACAAAACTCTGACAGTTTTATCTGTGGAAAATATTTAAAGACCTATTATAATTGGTGAAAAAATCCTAATGAACCTACCAGGCTTGCATGCACACCTTTCCTAATCATCTCTGCCACTCTCCTCCTCACTCTTTGCTCTTTGGTTTTTGTAATGCATTAAGCCCTTTCTTCTTCATGTTATTTTATCTCTCCTGTTCTCTTTCTTTTGTTATTATCATAATGAACAGAAAAATGAAATAGAATAGCATTCTAGAAGTGGATATGAGCCTAAAGAGTGTTAATCTAATTTGTCTGCTTTTGTAGACAAGGGAACTGAGGCACAGGAACTTCAGCTATACTTCAAGGTGCTATCTTTGGTGAGAGAGGTGCTTCCGGGGTTTCAGCGGTTATGTTTAAAGCAAAGGTGCAGAGTCCCACAAACCCCCTATGCAGGGGCTTCAGTGCCTGCTGGTGTTGTCGGGAGCCAAGAATTCACATTTTTTAACTGTTGTAGATTAGGTTCTGCAGGAAACACTGCAATAGAGATTAGTGTGCAATGGGATCAACATCTGTGGAAGGGAAGGAAAGAAGGGCAGGATTTAGCAAAGAAAGAAGCTGAGTTGTGAGGCAGACTCCCTGAAGGCTTCAATGGATTGAAGGCAGGGATGACCCTTCAGAGATGTCCTGACCTTCAGAGTGGGGGCCAAGCCCTTATCCTCTGCCACTGATCAGTTAGTAGATACAGCTGCCCCAGGTGAAGCAGTCCTTTTAGGGGCTGACAGCTCAGGGCTTTCTGGCAACAGCACTCCCAAAATCTTCATTCCTGAAAATTCTTCATTCTTGAAGGTAGATCTGGACAGCTTAACACATAGGTCACCAAACTGAGGTTTTCTTAGAAACTCTATATCCCCAGGGATGTTAGAGATGACCTCTCCTTCACAAATTGATTTGCCTGTTCTTTGAAGGCAGTCCCTTATCTTAGGACTCTGCCATTAAGCCTCCTTAAGATGAGGACACAGATTATGCTCAGAATCTCAGTCTTACTGCCGTGGCCCTGTCCCCATCTTCCCACATCTTCTGGCTCCTCACTATTCTCAATTTTCAAAGCTTTAGCCTTCTGTTTTCTTCTTTCAGGGCTACTTTTTCCCCTGAAGTCTCCTCTGTCCTTCACATAAGTTGTTTCTGAATGTATCAGCTCTAGCAGCTGTCAGTGATTCCCAGACTGGTCTGAATACAAAGGTGAACCAAGCTTAGAACCATCAAAACGTACTGCTTTACTCTGCCTTCTCTCCTGTCACCACAGATGAGATCTTTGCACTTCTGTTCAAGACAGTAGAGCTCCAGATCTTATCCCTTTATACCTACTCAATCTATTCCCTTCCTTTCTTTTAGTTATTTTCCAGCTTTATTGTGGTGTGATTGATGAATACAAATTGTGAGGGTAGTATATCCTGCTGCCTACTGGACTTTTCTACTTGGTTGACCTCAAACTCACATGTTTCAGATTGAACTCATCATCCAATCCTCTATTTTGTCTTTCAAATTTTGCTCAGTTGCTTATGCCAAAACTTCGTTGTTACTCTTGCCTTATTCTCTTCCCCCAGATTTCCATCAATCACCAATCCAATTGCCTATACCACTTAATTTTTCCGAAGCTTACCCACTGATCACCTGGTTAACTTTAACAGCCTCCTCAAATCTATTCTCCCTACTGCTTCCACAGTTAAATTCCTTAAAGACAAATTTGAGGAAGGAATGAAATAAACTCTACCCTAAGCATGAAGTTTTGCAATGCCAGGCTGACGCTTAGAGGTTACTGGGGGTTGGTTCTCTGGGGAGAGGCCCCTTAGGGTCCCTATGGTTTTAGGGATGCTACCTTAGGGACCCTCAATTGTGATGTTCCTGGAGGATTTTATAACAGAAATTTACATTCTTCTTGGCAGTGATAGATATATTTATATTTCCATGCAAAAGAAAAGAGCGACTCTTTCAGAGAATATAAAGCATAAGCTTCTTTCTCTACCCTGGGGGATAGGAAATATTTAAAGGACATGTATAACTATAGAGACTTCCATGTCTAAAATATTAACTGTTTATGTATTATACTACTCCTGTGATGACCCTTACCATCCTGCTCTCCAAAGTATAAATCATATCACAGTGTCCGAAGGGAATCCTGAAAGGCAAGAGCATTGGGTATGCCTCTTCCTGGTAGAGTACTTCATCAATTGCTATTTTTAAAAATATTATATATATTTGGATTTTGATGACAGCAAGATAGCCCTCTAGAAGTCCATAGTGCTTGTCCTCTCCATCCCCCACAAAGACAGCCAAAACAACAATTAAACTACTATAAACCACTATATTTTGATAAAAATAACTAAAGGAGAGCACCAAAGTTTATCAAAGGAGCCACAGAAACCCTGGGTGGGCACAGAAACTCAGGAGAGCCACATAGAGAACGGAAGGAAACACCTGGCCCCCATCACCCCATTCGCCAGCTGGGATCAGCTTGGAACCAGTAAGGACTTCTCCTTGCAGGGAAAAGGCAAGCAAGGTCACCTCAAAAGCCCTCATCAACACCTCGGACACCTATAGTCCTCACTGTTGCAGACCCCTGCAGTCCTCACAGGCACTAAGCCCAGCTAAGAGAGCTGCCTGGAGTCCATAGCTATACCTGTGCTCCCCTCTGTCACCAGTGGAGTTGACACTGTGCTCTGTGTCCCAGCCCCTGTCTCAGCCCCTGACTGTGGCCCATGCAGCTACGCATTACAATGCTGTCTTGAACCTGGGAATACTGCTGGAGTGTGTTTTGCTTTGGGGGTGAGTGACCACAGCATCCATTAACCTCTGGGGTTCCAAACTACCCCTACCCAGTGGCCCAACATCTCTAACTGGTGAGCAGCTGTACCTACCCTTCCTATTTGCTGCTGCACCTCACCCCTTCAGGCTGGAGTTGAAGCTGCATACTCCTTCCCACGGAAACAGTGCTTTGGGGCCCGACTGCTCGTATCTACCTTCCCAGTCGACTGCTTCACCTGTATGTTTATGGCCCGACCGCTTTATTCACCAGAGGACCACCAGCAGTTCCAGAGTCAAAGCCACGCGGCAGGCATCTTTTTACTGCAAGTTCGAACTTGGTCCTCGGTTCCCACAATACAGGGAGGCGGCCTGAACAATGCGTGGGCCCGCTTTTTATAGCCCGATGTAAATTAGACTTGTTAAGGCTTACGAGAACAAGGGATTCTTTAGGTTACGCATTACAACTGGTTAGGACATATATCTTAGTTCATCATTTAGCCGGTGATCGTATTGGTTCCCCGTTGCTTTCAGCATAAACTACAAACAGCTGGTGTCATTCATCAGGGATTTTTTCCAGGTGGTGTTTTTCTAAAGTGAATTATGAAATATATGGTGGGACGTGTTTGTACTGGGCTCAGGAAGTTGAGAGATATATGCTGTTTGTACTGGGCCCAGGAAATTGAGAGATATATGTTGTTTGTACTGGGCCCAGGACTGAGGAATGTGCCTGATTTCTTTCACTTCCCCCTAGGAGCCTGAGCTAAAGCTGCTCACTCACTCCTGAGGAAACATTGCCTCTACAGAGCTGCTCCAAAAACCTCTCCAGTTACTGTCATGCTCTGCTCCACAGGACTTGAGCTGAAGCTATGTACTACCTCTCAGGGAAACAGTGCTTTGGTGAAGTCATTCCATATACCCTTCCCAGTTGCTGCTGTGCTCTGCCCCTCTGTGTGTGAGCTGAAGCAGTAACCTGCTTCCTGGAAAAACAGTACCTTGACTGCTCAGAGCAGTCATGCCTCTCTGGAGCCTAAGCAGAAACATGCCCTGCATCGCAGGGAAATGGTGCCTGGACCACCCAGAGTGGTCAAGCCCCCCATTCCTTAGTTGAAATGACACATTGCCCCTGGGGAATTGGTGCCTAGGCTGAGTAGCTGTACATATCAAGGCTTAGCTATATTAGTACCCTGCATCCCAGGGAAACAGAGCAGTGCCTGAGCTTAGACAACATGTTCTAGAGACCAAACAACTCAAGTACCCTGCTTCCCTGGAGCTGGACTAGCCTCCTAGGGCATGAGCTGCTGAGACACCCCTCATTCCCAGGAAGTTGAGTCATCACTGTGCTGCTCCCTATCTGCCAGGGCCCATACAACAGCTGTGATCCACCATTCTGGAGTCTGTGCTGTCACTACACCTGCCTCACAGAGTCTGGGATACTCCCACCTTTCCAAGGTCTAGAATCACCACAGCATGATTTCTCATCCCCTGGGACCTGAGTTGACACTGAACCTTATTGGTTCTGGTTCCCAAATTGCAGCTGTACCTTGCTCCCTGGGCCAAAACCTCTGAAGCACCCCTTCTTCCCCAGAACTAAGCCAGTGTTATGTCCTAATCTCCAGAGTCAGAGTCATAGATACAACCTGGCTTTCTAGGCCTGAGCTGCTAGGGGGTGCTTCAGAGTCACGATACTGTTGGTAGTCTATATCCAACCCCACTACAGAGGGTGAACCTGCACACCAAAACCCAAATTGGTCGCACAATAGATTCCTGAGACCCTGAGCTTAGTACTCCAGCTCCATAGATGCTCTGAGCACATGCAACTGGAACCGAGCACTGCTACAGCTGCTTATAGGCCGTGTCAGACCTGACACCAGGAGGAGATACCTCAGCTACCTCTCCCCATTATGGGATAGATGAGAAAAGGAGGCCCTCCAAAGCCCTTGATACAGAGCACCTTAAGTGCTTAAGTAAGTAACCCATGCCACCATTGCCACTGTCACAAGCTTCTACAGGCCACATCACTGAGGCACCCACAGTTATTGCTGATGTTGATTGCAGTTGAAGAAATTGCACAGAGACTACACCACCTACATCTACTCAGAACCAGAGTCACCACACCTTTCTCAATAGCCACACAAAGACACAACTGCAGGTGAAAGTCCTTTTCTATGAAAGCCCCTCTATAAAGTTTGGAAGATGCAATTTTTCCACCAGATGCAGAGACATAAATGCAGAGACACAAAAGACATGAAAAAATAAGGAAATATGAGACCACCAAAGGAACACAATAACTCTTTAATAACAGGCCTCACAGGAAAAAAGATCTATGAGTTGCCAGAAAAGGAATTCAAAATAACGATCGTAAGGAAACTCAGTGAAATACAAGAGAATACATATAGAAGATTCAACAAAATCAAGAAAACAATTCATGATATGAATGAGAAATTTAACACAGTGACAGATATCATAAAAAATAACCAAACAGAAATCCTGAAGCTGATGGATTCAGTGAATGAAATAAAAAGTACAACAGAGAGCTTCAATAGCCAGACTAGATCAAACAGGAGATTGAATATTCAACTCGAAGATCAGTTATTTGAAATTACTCAGTGAGTGAAAATAAAAATAAAAAAATAAAAAAGAATGAAAAAGGCCTATAGGACTTATGTGACACCATTAAGCAAACAGACATTTATATTATGAGAGTTCTGCAAGGGAAAATGCATAGAAAGCCTATTTAACAAAATAACAGTTAAAAGCTTTTGAAGTCTTGGGAGAGATATGAAGACCCAGATCCAGTAAGCTCAATTCCCCAAACATATTTAACCCCAAAAGATCCTTCCTGAGGCACATTATAGTCAAACTGTTAAAAGTCAAAGATAAAAAGAGAATTATAAAAACATCAAGAGAAAAGCATCAAGTCACACATAAGGGAATCTTCATTAGACTTACAGCAGGTTTCTCTGCAGAAACTCTACAAGCAAAGAGACAGTCATATTTTCAAAGTGCTGAAAGAAAATAATTGGTGGCCAAGAATACTCTACCAAGAAAAGCTATCCTTCAGAAGTGAAGGAGAAATAAAGTTTTTCCAGACAAGCAAAAACTGAGGGAATTCATCACCACTAGACTGACCTTTCAAGAAATGCTCAAGGGAATCCTACAAACATTGATAGGTCCAACAATACCACCATCATAACACCCTCCCCCCTCCCCCCCACCAAATCATTGCTGACAAATTGTTGCTGATCCCATTGCCTGCTGATGGCACTTACTCTGTTGTTTTGCTTCTTAGGTTACAGTCTCATAGGAAAAAAGAAATTTCTATATATCACACTTTCCATTTCCCACTTCAAGGGTTTCAGTGGATTTTTTTTTTTTTTTTTTTTTTTTGCGTGACTCAGGGGACTGGGATGTCTGTGTAGGCTTATAACAATGCCTTTACAGTCAGGTTCTCAGCTTGTTCAATGAAGGGATTGTCAGTTCTGAGAAGACTTATTCATTAATAGAGTGTGTGACTATTTACTCCTTGACTTATTTTAAGAGGGTAAGTATATCCCTTTTCCCCTCACTCTTGGACTCAGGAATCAGTTCCGAAGGTACGCAAAGCCCTTGAAGTGATTTATTTATGGACTTCCCTGTCCATGTTTCTATTTATTCATCCTCTGTTTCACCAACATTTGAAATCCTGTCTTATTTATGTGACACATTCATGTCCAGGACTATATATAACTATTTATCCTCTACAATATATATGATTTTGCTCCATTCATTACATCCTAGTTCTACTTCTGTCCAGTCCATCTTGCAAAAATAAATAATGCAACTTTATTGTTTCTCAGCTTTCATCTCACCTCCTTGTATTCATATAATAATTTAAAGTATAGCATGCTTTATGTATAGAGCATTTGTGTGTTGAATCACCATCATTCTTTGACCTCCTTCTCCTATAAACAGTACCTTCATTTCCCTTGGGGAATTTTTTTTAATTAAACATTTTCAGGTATGCATAGTTAGAATTGATGCTGTACCTGGTTATAGTATAGAATGCCATGAAAATTGCATATTAGGTAGCATTTCTCATCTCATTCACAGACACAGTGTCTGGTTTATAGGTGGATACTCATGTAATCTCACCATAGTAAATGATATAGGAGGGGTTCTTGGATTAGTTTTTGCAAATGAAAACCCTTTCCTCAGGATAACTGGTACATTGCCCACTGGATACAGAGAAGATCTATCCCTAAGTGTTGTTAGCAGCCTTATTGCCACTAAGGGGAAAATATTCATTGACAATAGAACCTACTCTAGGAAAGCAGAGATGAGAAATATAGAAATAAAGAAATCCAGGTCCTGGCAACATTATCTGAGTTCTGGATAAAGCCAAGCCTGCAGGTTCATTCATCCCTATACTTCGCTGGAACTGAGCTAATAGTCTTATTGATTGCTCAAATCAGTGTGAACTTAACTCTGAGTCCTCTGATTGTTACATATACCTTGTGAAGTTAATAACGTTATCTTGATTTTATAAAAAAATAGAGCCAGAGAAGAGACATGATGCTCAAAGTCATATTAGTTCAGATGTTTTGACTTCAAGTTAAAAAGTTTCAACTATAAAATTATCTGAAAGACTTTCCCCCAAAATTTAGTATTTCTATATTACTACTAGAAAATTTAAGTTTTGGTATCTCCAGGCTTTCCACAAAGTAACTTCAATTTACTTGCCATAACACATTTCCTACTGTTGTGCAAACTGTTTATCTTGTCCAATCAGATTCTCTGTCCAAATCACTCTGCCTTTACTCACGCTCACATTCTTTTCTCCCTTCTCCATTTGTGCCTGTTTATTAACATTTATTCAGTCTCTGCTTTCATTTCTTAATGGGGAAGGTCTTGGTGGAATTGGGTCTCTCGTGTGAAGAGGTGTTAATTCTCAATGAAAATCTGGAAGAGTCATATTCCAAGTTTGTGCAGTGGAGCTTCCTTATCCCCATACAGGAGAGTCTGTATAAATTGTGTGTAAGTTCTCCAGAGAAGATTTCTCTCAGGGCATACAATTTAATGCAGTATAATCTAAAATCAATGCATTGAATCACTAAGTTGTATTTATGGAAGTGCTTTTTAATTGAAGAGGTAACACATAAATGGGATGAAAATCAGGGACAGTGAATAGATAAGGATCCGAAGATTCTGCTTTGGTACTTGTTGGTGGGTTTGCCATCTGTAGTTACCCTCACTGTTAATTGGAGGTACTTATCAAGTGATAACTCAATGCTCAGGTAAGAAAGTCAAGTGCTGTGCCCTTCATATTCACATAAACGTTTGGACAGTAATTAGATCTATAAACGGTTTGCTTGCACAAATCATCAATTCTTAAAGGTATGTAGTTGAGGGAGCGGGGTGAAGGTGGTAAGAAATAAGTCCAATTGGGTAGAAAGACGAAACCCTGACGAGGGAGTTATTTGCCCAAGATCATACAGAAAGTTAATGCCAGAGCCAGTAGAACATGTCAGTGAAGTAGCTAAATCAGCATTATGTTGTTTTATGTTGAAGGGAAAAGATGGAGCATTTAAGTTCAGCTTAAAAAAATTACTCACGAAGGCAGTAATTTAGATTTGTTCTATAACTGTGCTTTATCAGCTCCTTAAAAGTTGTCTATTTTTAGTAGGATACTCTAAATTTTCTTATTTTACAAACGTACTTGGTTTTATAGACCTGGAGCTGAAAATGTAGTTTTGTCTATTAAAATGATACTTAGGTGTTTTTTTCTTCCTGCCAAGTCTATTTTAGGAGATTTTTATATCCAAAATACTTTGTTATAGTTAACACATATATTTGGTTTTTAATATCACTATGGTCAGACTCAGTAAATTAATTGCCTTTTCCTCTCTGCTAATGTCCTAATGACATGAAATCAAGACGTCTTCAACTTGCTGTGTCCTTCTCTCCTCCTGGTTTCCTCTTGTCCCATAGTAAAATTCTGCTGGTTTTCAAAGCATCACACGAAGACCAGTTTAGAGCTCCATTCTAATACTAAGGTGTCATTGAATACCTTCTATTTGAGCAAGGAAGACTTCCTTATGCTTTTTCTCCTCTGCCTAATGGACCTTCCACCCATGCCATCTTGTGATTATGGTTTCCCACCCTCACTGTCCATTCAGAAGTAATGTTTCCCTCATTTACATTCCTAAAGCAATTGTTATCACTCTTGTTCCCCTTAAATGCCGGCCTGAGAAGTGGGCATTATATTCTACTGATAAGGGGAGACCCTGAAGCTTCTGGGAGGGAAGGTGATATTATTTTGTCAGAAATTTGAGGTACAGATTGGAGGAAGGCTTCGGTATAAGACATGGAATAGCCAGTTAGTTTCTGTTTAATAGTAGAGGAGGTGAAGGGAGAGGAAAAGAGGCAGTGAGGTGGAGCAGTGTCAGTGGGAATGGACTCTTGAAGCCAGGAGGACTCCAGATTTTAAAGATATGTGGGCCCTGACAGTGAAGGGAATACTGGGAGACAAGGATTGTTGATCTGGTTGAGAGCAGACAGAATGAAGTTGCTTTGCCCTGAGAGGGGTTCTGGAGGGGCAGTTGGATTGGGAAGAAAATGATCATCTCTGAGCGGGACTGGCAGGCCCAAAGTGACTCAGGCAGCATGTGTGCTGCTTATGTGCCCACCCACCACTATTCCATGTTCCCTTCAGCCTGGCTCCCATCTGATTGGAGTTGAGGCCTTGCAGCCTGCAGTTTGCAGCCTGCAGTTTTCTATCAACAAACGAGGGAAACACCTATGTCGAAGCCAGAAGGGATCATTCTTCTGCTTCCAACCCATATAGATGGGAACCCAAGTGCAGGAGAGGCAGAGACCCATCTTGGAGACAGTGGCAAAGTTAGGACTGCAGTCAAGTTCCAGACTAGCTCGCAATCCAGGTGTAACCAAAACGCAGGTTCAGTTGCTCTTTGCTTGCAGAATCCAATTAAGGGAAGAGGTATAGGCTCCTGCCTTTAAGGATACTGCTTCACCTTTTGGGGAGAAAGCAGGGGCTTTTAAAGGGGGATCTGGCATTAAGAGAGGGGAGAGAGAGCAACCTACATAACAAAGATGTAGCCAGATAACATTTACTGTTATTTTGTACTTTAAAAACAAGATTTCTAAACCAAAATACTTCACTTCTTTATTTGTATTTTAAAGATTCACTATTACAAGCCATTGGCCATTCTTCATAAGAACCAACCTGAAGTTCTGGCAAAATGAGCTTGTCATTACATCTGCTGTTAAGAATTCCAGACTCAAACTCACAGCTATGGGATTGTGACTTCATACTCGATATACCAGGTCCATAAAAACAATATTAAGGTTCAACTACTGAAATGAAAAGACAAAATCAAAGCTGTGTGCTTGAATTCATCCTCCTGGGCTTTTCTAACTTTCCTGAGCTCCAGGTGCAGCTCTTTAGGATTTTCCTGGTTATTTATGTGGTGACCCTGATAGGAAATGCCATCGTTATAGTCGTTATCTCCTTAAACCAGAGACTCCACGTTCCCATGTACCTGTTCCTTCTAAACTTATCTGTGGTGGAGGTGAGTTTCAGTGCAGTCATTATGCCTGAAATGCTGGTGGTGGTCTCTACTGAGAAAACTACGATTTCTTTTGTGGGCTGTTTTGCACAGATGTATTTCATCCTTCTTTTTGGTGGGACTGAATGTTTTCTCCTGGGAGCAATGGCTTATGACCGATTTGCTGCAATTTGCCATCCTCTGAACTACCAAGTGATTATGAACAGAGGGGTTTTTATGAAATTAGTAATGTTCTCATGGATCTCAGGGATCATGGTGGCTACTGTGCAGACCACTTGGGTATTTAGTTTTCTGTTTTGTGGCCCCAATGAAATTAATCATCTGTTCTGTGAGACTCCCCCAGTACTAGAGCTTGTGTGTGCAGACACATTCTTATTTGAAATCTTTGCCTTCACAGGCACCATTTTAATTGTTATGGTTCCTTTCTTGTTGATCCTCTTGTCTTACACTCGAGTTTTGTTTGCCATCCTGAAGATGCCATCAACTACAGGGAGACAAAAGGCCTTTTCCACCTGTGCCTCTCACCTCACATCTGTGACCCTGTTCTATGGCACAGCCAATATGACTTATTTACAACCCAAATCTGGCTACTCACCAGAAACCAAGAAACTGATGTCATTGGCTTACACATTGCTTACTCCTCTGCTCAAGCCACTCATCTACAGCTTACGAAACAGTGAAATAAAGAGGGCTTTGATAAAACTATGGCGAAGAAAAGTGGTTTTACACACAGTCTGATTGTGTTGAGAAGCTGAGTAAGATTTGGCCACTGCCTGAGTGAACTCTATTTAAATTTAATAAAGGGTGAAAACAGATTGCATTTTTTGTATGAATATGTAAATTTGTTGAGTTTTAACATTTGAAAATGTGTCTCCTTCAATAAAGAACTGCTGTCACTTGTTTTTAATAGATACATATGTTCTCATAATATGATACAACAGTTTATTCATTCATTTTTCTATTGGGAACATAGAAGTAGCTACTGGATTATTGTCATTAAGACAGTGCTTCAATAAATGCCTTGTTCCATATGCTTATATGTACTTATGTCATTATACCTGTGTGATAGATTTGCTACAGTGAGGCTGATAGGATGAGGAGTATCTGTGTTTACAAATTTTATTAGCTATTGCAGAATTACTTTTCAAAATGATTATGGTTCTTTGACTGACCTGAAGATTCACTGTGCTTTGATAACAGGGTAGAGCTTCAAGAGACCAACAAATAGAGTGATGAGATTTTTATTTTTGGATTGAAAATTTGTTCCATGGATGAGTAAAAAAAAGAAAGTGCATCTATTTTGGGGGGCCCAAAATGGTTCTACTTCATGAACTTACACAAATTATAATCCCAAACTGGATTTCTTTTGGTATCTTTCCAAATATTTATCCAATGTTGGTGACCAGAGAGCTACATTGGAAGTTTTCCAAATATTCATTTGATAATATCAGTATCTTTTTCATTTACAGACCACTGACTTAGAAACTTTTATGAAGTTTCCATTTGTAGTCTGTGATAGGAAAGTAAAATCTTGGGACCCCAAACTCACTATGCCAAAAGGAAAAGTTAAGCTTGGAAACTGACTCAGGCAAAAAAACTGCCTTTCCTTTTGTTCCTATTAGCTACAAGATAGCAGGTCAACTATCTTCCCAGGTTACCTCCCTCAATTGTTTTTAAAAATAATTGGAATAAAACTGATACTGTGATGTTAATTAAGATTAGGTATACATATTCTGCTAAATGAAAGGGAGTCATTATAATTTGTGTATATTATTTGGGAATAAACAATATACATATATGTATCTATGTGTCTATTTAAACTGTTTTTAGTTTTATAATTGTTAAACAAATCCCTACTGATTTTTACATGGTCTCTATTACATATGAAATTTGACGTAAATATCTGAATTGTTTATTGGTATTATTTCAATTAATATAGAGTTGATTGAATTTGTGTTTAAGGAATTACAATATGAAATCAGATCACATTAATTCTAAATGTGTATGGGTATATTTGTATGTGGTCTGTGCACTGATTTGTAATTTTTTTGAGGAGATACATACTAACACTAGCAAATCTGGTTGGTCTTGTTAAATGAGTCCCATGTTGCTTGGGCTTTTGCATAGCCTTTATCTCTGCTGCCGTCCACTTTGTTCTTGTGGTCATCATGCCAGCACTGGGGTGGCTGCTGACAGAAGTAGGCTAATTTGTCAACTGGGTGAGTCATTTTACCTATTGACCTGGTGTTAACACAAGATACAAAGACCTTCACACTTTATGCCCACTCCATTTGTCTATGAATATGCTTCTACCCTAGACCTCCCTGCTGCCAAACTCCCTATCTTTTCTTTCCAGATCAGGTCAATAAACTTTTGCTTATCCAGTCTTGCCTACCAGCCTCCTGGTCCAGCACTCTCAGAACCAGTACCATGGTTCTCCTTGTGTTTGCAAAGATCTGTTAGACCTTGCAGCTGTTTTGTGGTATCGTCCCATTCTTTCCTTACTTCCGTGGCTGAATTGTGCTGTGACTTAACCATATTTACAGGCCTGGTGTTGAGGAGAAGAGGTGAAGGCAGCTTCTGATGGTGCACCTCTTCAATAGTCTTCCTGCCCTGAATAGGGAGGGGTTGGTCACTTCTGCAGTATTAGAAAGCTTAGTGATATCTTGGAAGTCCAGATCTTTGGAGGCATCCAACTAGAATTCTTATCCCATGTGTCAAAGCCTTAGATTTTTCCAACTCTGGCTCCAGATTTGGCTTAACATAGCTACCTTGATTAAGCATGCAGGTATCATCAAAGTTCAGCCACTGTGACCACCGAACCCTGAAAACGATCTTCATCTTTTTCTGCCTGCCTGTTGCAAGAGAGGAGGACCTCTTTGTGGGTGACTGATACTCTGGCTCTCACATTTAGTTTTCAATGGTTTGTCAATTGACTCATCTTTTGTTATCTATCTGAAGATCAATGCAATGTAGTAATGTTTTAGTCTGTTTGTATTGCTATAAAGAAATACCCGAGACTGGGTAATTTACAAAGAAGAGAGATTTATTTACTTCATGGCTCTGCAGGCTGTACAAGAAGCATGGTGCCAGCATCTGCATCTGATGAAGACCTCAAGCTGCTTCCACTTATGGCTGAAGGGGAACGAGAGGCAGAGTATAGAGATCACACAGTGAGTGAGGAAGTGAAAAAAAGGGAAAGGGGGAAGGTGTCAGGCTGTTTTTTGCAATCATCTCTAGCAGAACTAACAAAGTAAGAACTCACTCACTCCCCTCATCACCCCAGGGAATCAATCTATTAATGAGAGATCCACCACCATGACCCAAACATCTCCCACTAGGCCCCACCTTTAACATTGGGGATCAAATTTCAACATGAAGTTTGGAGGATCAACTAACCAAACTACAGCAAGTAACAACCATATAACTCAACTATGATTACGATTAGCAGTCTCTCATTGCCTCTGGACATTTCAATAGCTCAGTAATTGCACTGGCCAGTGCATCTCCCTCCAGGGTACAGAATTCCAAATCACCATTCCTGAAAGCTTTGGTTAGTCAACTGCTGTATTGTGCCAGGAGTTGTCTGTACTCCACACACCAATCAGAATGGGAATCCTCATGACCAGCTGGGTCCCAAAGATTCAGTCTCCAAGCCCTATTTTATTGCCTGCTTTTACCAACAAATTTGAGTACCATCTGTGCTTATTGGGGACTCTAGGAAGCAGACATTCAGATGGAATGAGGAGTGCAAAAACCTGGGAAAGGAAAGGGGTCAAAACAGCACTGGCAGGAGGAGCCCACTGACTGCCAAGCAGGCCTTGCAATAGTCTTCTTTGAGCCCAAAAGGGAGCTCTGGATTGTCCATTAGAGGCAGCCTACATAGGTCAAAAATGCCAGATATTTGCTTAGTCATTGACTGGGGCCTCTCCAAGAAGAGAGTGACCTTGACTCAAAAGCTGAGGCTGACCTTGAAGGAGCTAAGAGCAGTCAGCTAATCACATCCTTTGCAACTGTGCAAGTGTTTTCTCACAGAGGAATGTGAGCAGTGCACCTCCATGTCTGCCACAATGTAACTAAAGAGTTTGGTGTACAGATACTTTCAAATGGGAGAGGAAAAGTATACATTTGGAATGACAGCCCAAAACTCCACCGGAAGGAAGAAATCAATGCCTCTTAAAGTGGATTTAGTCTGCCACTACAGCAGACAGAAACAAAACAACTTATACTGATATTAGATGCATGCCAGTACCATTTATCCAGGATATAGTGGAAAGGTTGTTAATGGGTTAGAAATTAGAAATATAAATCTACATTCCTCATTATTGTTAATTGAATATGCATAAAATATAACTGATGTGATGGGCAGCATGGCTTAGTGGACATATAGCAAGAGTTGAATAAACCTGACTTCAAATACTAGAAGATGGTTCTGCCATCTTACTTCCACTTACAGTTACTTTACTATAATGTTCAGCTAGTAGTAATAATTAAAGTAGTCACAATAATGAAAAGCTAGGCCTTGCTTCAAGAGCATTACATGTTTCTCTAATTTAATCCTACAACAACTTTAAAAGATAGATACTATTCATATCCTCATTCCTTGAATCAATTTTTTTTTTTAATGGAGTCTTGCTCTGTTGCCCAGGCTGGTGTGCAGTGGCTGGTGTGGAACGGGTCACTGCAACTTCCACCTCCAGGGTTCAAGCCATTCTTGTGCCTCAGCCTCCCAAGTAGCTGGGATTACAGGCGTGTGCCACCACACCCAGCTAATTTTTGTATTTTTAGTAGACACGAGGTTTCTTCAGGTTGGCCAGGCTGGACTCAAACTCCTAAACTCAGGTGATCCACTCACCTCAGCCTCCCAAAGTGGTGGGATCACAGGCATGAGCCACCATGCCTGGCCCGTTGAATCAATTCTTGACATGTTTTTGATTCCTTAGGTGCATCAATTATGCATGTGCTGGATCCTTTTTGTTAGCCTTCCAAGTCTGTGTTTTTCACCCTAGTTATTTTAAATTCTATTCATTTATGTTTATTTTGTTTGAACTATTCTGTCCTCTCTTTAATGACTATATTTCAGCAGTGTCTATTCTCTTTATCCATGCTTTCAGTATGGACATCATATTTATGATTTTTAAAAATTCAAGGGTGGGCACGGTGGCTCACGCCTGTAATCCCAGCACTTTGGGAGGCTGAGGCAGGCGGATCATGAGGTTAGGAGATCAAACACAGGAAATAATTAAACAAGATCCCTTGTCAACTAATACACAGAAACTAAAGAGGAAAAAGAAAAGCAAATAAGGTATAAAGAATATTTACTAAAAAAGTTGGCACAGAGGCCTGGCCCTTAGCCATATTTTTGGTGACAATTTTCATCTGCTTTGTGCCAACTTTTTTAGTGAATATTCTTTATACTTTATTTGCTTATTTCCTGTATTTGAAAAAGGTGTGTTCTTTTTTGACTGGTTTTATACAAGATGTTTGTTTGGAGAAGGGGCCAGGCCATGGTTCAAGTCAGCATGAATTACCCATGGTTAACAGAAACGTTCTTTACAAACTTGCTTTTCTATTGTGGGTCACACAGATTTCATGAATTCCAATCTTCATTTAAATAAGATCTTCAGTTGATTTGGGTGCACTCAAAGTTCGAGAAGCACTGCTGTATAACACAATATCAATTTTTATACTGAAGATGAGTTATTTTTTCCTCTACTGCTCCCTTGCCATCAGATAAGTGGAGTTCACTTTACTCCATATTGTCTTATTGACAGATAGCTTCCTGAAACTATGGTATATTTCTGTGATTGTTCATCCATGCCTACATGCTTCTTAATTGTGTGACAACGGGTCCAGGGGAGCCCTTCCTACCAGCCTCTTTTCCAAACAGACATCCTACATAAACCCTGTCAAGAAAAAGCACACCTTTTTCTAAAATGAGAGATAATTAAAATAAATCCCACATCAGAGTAATACATAGGAACTAAAGAGGAACAGGAAAAGCAAATAATGTATAATGAATACTTACTAGAGGAAAGTTGCCATGGAGTAGATGAAAATCGTCATGGTTGCAAACAAGAAAATGATGGTTTTTGACCTTCAGGATGTGCCACTGCAGAGATTCTTAAATTTTAGCATGCATCAGATTGTAGGGGTGGAAAAATTCCATCTCCTTTCTCTTAAGGTCCTGCCTGAGCTTGAAAATTTAATTGATGTAAGATAGGGTAACAAGAGAAAAGTATAATACAGTTTGACATGGCATGTGAGGCTTCGTAAAGAAATAAAGACCCTGGGACTCAGAGTCACTTCCTTATATACTGAATTGGACAAAGAGGAGTAAACTGTGAAGAAGAATTCATTTATGTGGGGAGGTTTAAAAGGTAAATTATTTGAACAAAGTCCGTATGCAATTCTCCTGGTCCTGACTTCTCCTTGAGGATAAAAATGTTGCATTTTCCACATGGGAATTTCATGTTTTGTTTTAAGAAGCAGCAGCAGGTCAGTGATTTCCTTGGCACCTGCTGTCTTTCAAGTGCCTTTAATTTAAATAGTGACTATGTCAGTGTAGCCTATTTTAACTGCTTCAATAATCACCTGAACTGATACTAAAACACAGATTGTTGGGAGCCACACACAGAGTATCTGTTTCAGTAGATCTGCTGTAAACTCTGATAATTTTAACAAGTTCCCTGGTGGTTCTGATGCTTTTGATCCAGGAACCACACATTGGGAACCACAGCTCTGAAAAACTTTGCTGTTCTGCTTCATCTGAACTGCCCCTGCAGCATTCCCTTTGCAGGACACACACTTTCTTTTGACCTCACTGTATTTGGCAGTCCTTTCCCATATTGTAACTTAGGTTAGATATGTAATTTTTTTTTTTTTTTTTTTTTTTTTAATTATAAAGGTTAAAGGTTGGGGCAGGGAGTGGTGGCTCATGCCTGTAATCCCAGCACTTTGGGAGGCCAAGGTGGTTGAATTACATGAGGCCAGGAGTTCAAGATCAGCCTGGCCAACATGGCATAACCCTGTCTCTACTAAAAATACAAAAAAAAAAAAAAAAAAAAAAATTAGCCAGGCATGGTGGCGCGCCCCTGTAATCCCAGCCGAGAATCACTTGAGCCTGGGAGGTGGAGGTTGCAGTGAGCCGAGATTGTGCTGCCACACTCCAGTCTGGGTGACAGAGTGAGACTCCATCTAAAGAAAAAAAAACAAAAAACAAATAAACAAATTAATATACATATATAGATGGGTTAGGTTTATTTTTCTTATTAATATTTGTTTGGGGTAATTTCTATAAGGACAGTTGGGGGATAATTCATATAAGGACAGTGCCATCTTTACCTTGCTATTTAAAAGTCTGAACTTCATTTTTTTTTTTAAATTATACTTCAAGTTCTGGGATACATGTGCAGAAAGTGCAGGTTTGTTACATAGGTAGACACATACCATAGTGGTTTGCTGCACCCATCAACCTGTCATCTACATTAGGTATTTCTCCTAATGCTATCCCTCCCCTAGCCCCTGACCCCTCACAGGTCCCAGTGTGTGATGTTCTCCTCCCTGTGTCCATGTGTTCTCATTGTTTAACTCCCACTTATGAGTGAGAACATGTGGTGTTTGGTTTTCTGTTCCTGTGTTAGTTTGCTGAGAATGATGGTTTCCAGCTTCATCCATGTCCCTGCAAAGGTCATGAACTCATCCTTTTTTATGGCTGCATAGTATTCCATGGTATATTTGTACCACATTTTCTTTATCCAGTCTATCATTGATGGGCATTTGGGTTGGTTCCAAGACATTGCCATTGTGAATAGTGCTGCAATAAACATAAGTGTGCATGTGTGTCTTTATAGTAGAATGATTTATAATCCTTTGGGTATACACTTAGTGAAAACATTCCATGCTTATGGATAGGAAGAATCCATATCATGAAAATGGCCAAACTGCCCAAAGTAATTTATAGATTCCATGCTACCTCCATCAAGCTACCAATGACTTTCTTCACAGAATTAGAAAAAACTACTTTAAATTTCATATGGAACCAAAAAAAGAGCTCTCATAGCCAAGACAATCCTAAGCAAAAGGATCAAAGCTGGTGGCATCATGGTATCTGACTTCAAACTATACTACAAGGCTACAGTAACCAAAGCAGCATGGTACTGGTACCGAAACAGATATATAGATCAATGGAACAGAACAGGGGCCTCAGAAATAATGCCACACATCTACAATCATCTGACCTTTCACAAAGCTGACAAAAACAAGCAATGGGGAAAGGATTCCCTACTTAATAAATGGTGTTGGAAAAACTGGCTAGTCATGTGCAGAAAATTGAAACTGGACCCCTCCTTACACCTTATACAAAATTAACTCAAGATGGATTGGAGACTTAAATGTAATATCTAGAACTATAAAAACCCTAGAAGAAAACCTAGGCAATACCATTCAGGATACAGGCATGGCAAACACTTCATGACTGAACTTCATTTTCTATTTTTAAAAACCTTGCTTTTATTTGTTACAAAATTAATTTATTCCTTTTAAATTCCAGCAGTAGATGTATAAAATAAAATACAAAAGTGTCTCTCAAAATACCTCTATTCTCATCCCCAATTCCATCATTCCTAAAAGTAGTCAATCTAAATTATTTCATGTTCATTTTTTTCTGATTCTTCCTATGTACGTAAAACACTGATGTGTATATAATTTTATAAAATGAGGATAAGAGTTTTACATCTTTTCTTTAAAATATGTCTTTAGCTTGTTTCTAAGAATAGTTTCTCTTTTCTATTTTGGAAATTTTTGCAGTTTTATTGGAATGCTGTATGTATATGACTGCCAATATTTTGGAATTTATTGAGTTTTTTTGACAAAACACATAGTCAATTTTTGTAAATATTCTATAGATATTTTGGGATAAAAATATAGAGTTAATAAGGTGAACGTGTTCTTCTGTCTCATATTTATTCTCATTACCATCTGTTAAATTAACATTTTATTATTCAAATCTTTCAATTTTGTATTTTTTGCTGTCTGTTTGCTCTCTCAAATCCCCACATGTGTTAAAATCCCCACATTATTATTATTATTATTATTATATCAATGACATATTGGCTTTAAATTAGAGATTAACATTACTATTATTCCCCACTTATCCTTTTAAATATGTGTCTGAAATGTTGTTTTCATACACTTTTTGTTGAAATCTAACATATGTAAAGTTTACAATTCATGACTCTACATCTTGATGACATCTCACAAATTGTACATCACCTGTGATACAGTCACTGACATCAGGTTATAGAACTTATTAGTACAATAGACACCCACATGGGATGTCATGGAGTAAGAATTATGAAAAGTACCTGTTAGGCAGCTTTTCCCATCTTTGGGGCACCGGACTAGTTCATGGATGGGCATGTAATCCCATCATGGGGACTAATTTGGTAGGGGTACTTGGACTGCTTTTTTGAGAACCCCCTTTCCTCAGCATCACTGGGACATTTCCCACTGGAAACGGAATAGGGAGAATATCCCTACATGTTGTTGCCAGCCTTATTGCTGCAAGGAGAAGAGAGCTTTCTTGAGAATAGAACTTACCCCACAAAAATATAGAGGAGAAGAAGATAAGTGGAGCCTCAGTGTGAGCACATCATCTGCCTTTTGGATAAAGCCAAGCCTGCAGATTCATTCATCTCTACAGTCTCCTGGGACAGAGCCTATGGCCTCCTTTATTGCTCAAGCCAGTTTAGACTAAACCCTGAGTCCTCTGATTCCCATACACACCCTATGAGATTAATATAGTTGTCTTTATTTTACAGAGAAAGTAATAGAACCAGAAAGTTGAGTGATGTGATCAAAGTTATACAAGCAGGTCAGGACATTTTGATTCCATGTTAAAAAGTTCTTCTACAGAGCACCTTTAATCTACTTGCCGTGTCTCCCATGGTTGCACAAACTGTGCATTGTGTCCATGCAAATCCTCTAGCCCTAGGTCACCTGCCTTTGCTCACACCTTCACTCCACCCCTCCCTTCTTTCCCTATTGACAACATTCATTCAGCCTTTGCTCTCGCCTCCTACTGGGAGGTGTCACAGTGGAACTGAGTCTCTTGTGGGAAGAGGTGCTCATTCCTCATAGACATATGAAGGAGTGCTGCTCCACGTTTGTGCTCTTGAGCTTTCTCACCTGAGGGGCCAAGTTCAAGCCTCTTTAGTTATCACACAAAAATGCAGAAAACCACTGTATGAAGTGATTTCATGTTCGCCAGGCAGGTATTCTCCAGGGCATATGATTCTATGTCATATAATGTTATAGAATCAGTGCTCTCTAAATCACTTAGTTGTATTTATGAATAGGTAACTTTTGAGTACAGGTGAATCTTCTGATAAAGTAGTATGAAAATTAAAGAGACAGGGTCAACAGGTACGAAAGTGCAGATTCTGCTCCTGTGCGTTTTGATGGGGCTTCTGTTTATAGTTGTCCTCACTGATAGTTGAGGATGCTGTTGAAGTGATGGCTCAGTGTTCAGGAGTCACTAGGCTCAGCTAAAACATTTGAATCAATAGAGTTTTTAGTTTGATGCCAGTCAATTTCTTTTTCTTTTCAGAGAAAAGTTCAGGCAATAAATAGAGGTAATAAGTACTTTGCATGCCCTAATCATCAAATCCTGGAAGTTTTCAACTGGAAGGGAACTGGTCAGTAAGTCTAACACTTACCTCTTTCCATTGGCAGACTGAAGCCTAGGGAAGGGAATGATCTGCATAAATATTTCTCGTTAGTGACTTATCCAAGACACTGTGAGAGTCTTCTGAGGTATACAAAAAAGATGGAGCATTCATGGTAAATTGTTCTTTTTTTTTCTTCAGAGATATGCTCTTCCTCTGTCACCCGGGCTGGAATGCAATGGTACAATCATAGCTCACTGCAACCTCAAACTCTTGAGCTCAAGCTATCCTCCCACGTTGGCCTCCCAAAGTACTGGGAGTACAGACATGAGCCACTGTGCCCAGCCAGTCAATTGTTCTTTAGCACTCATGACACTTTTGATCCATTTCATGTTGTTAACCAGTTGTGTTAAGGTTTTCTATTGCTTATATGATACTCTAAATTATCTAATTTTCAAAACCCACCTACTTTTATATATTTGGAACTGAATTCATATTGGTTTTTATTCCCCAGTATAAATGACTTTGAAATATTTGATCCTACAGAACCTATTTTACTAATTTTAGACTTTTTTTACATGCAAAATATAATTATTGTGGTTAATCCATGCATTTAATTTTAATACACGACTATGGTCAAACTCATGAATAAATCAACTTGTTTTCTACTTTCTGCGAATGTCCTACAAACCTGCACAGATCTGCACTGAGGACAACATTGCATGTCTTCAGGTGTGTCTTCTGTCCTCTGGGTTCCTCATTTCCCACAGTAAATTTTCTCTGGTTTTCAAAATATCAGGCAAAGCTAGCAGGCCTCTATTCTAGTACTAAGATGTCAAGTTCCTTTACCTTGGGCAAGTCAGCCTTCCTTCTTCTGCCTTTCTGTTTCCACCTAATGGCCTTCCACCCATGACATCCTGTGATTGTGGTTATTCCCCCTGCTTATTTTTCAGAGGTAATCTTTCTCTCATTTAAATTTCTAAAGCACTCGTTATTACTCCTGCTTCCCAATTATGTTGTGTTCTTTTCTTTCAGACACTCCTTTAAAGGTAGAATCGTGATTTTCTTCATGTCTTTATTCATTTATTCAACAAATACTGATTTAGCATCTATGAATAACCTTGGATGTTTGTATGCATTGTGTATATAACAAAGAACCAAAGTAAACTTTTATCTGCCACAGGTTTATATTTTAGTGAGAGATTTAGAATTATATGTATATTTAATTTCAGTTGGTGATAATGGAAAAAAGGTAGAACAAGGTATAAGAAGCAGGACTTCGAGAGCACTTACTGGCTAAGCGGTCAGAAGCTATTTTGTGTAGCGTGGTGAGCCCACTGTGGAGGGCTGGGCTCAAATGTGTTCCTAGGCACACAGAGCCTAGAAAATGGCAGGTGCTCAATCAGTGCTTGTTGCATAATTAATGATTAAATGAGTGGGGACAGAGAGAATAGGGAGACAGAGGGAGAGAGTGTGAACTTTTACGTTACAGATTCACAGTGACCCAAAAGGTGGGCTTTTTCTTATGTTATCATGGTCACAAGTATGGGCCATGGAGAAGTGGCCTTCAAAAATTTCCCATCCAGGCCAATTTGAACATAATTGTCCAAATCCAGGGTGGGCAGAAATCAGTGAGCCTGGGGCAAAATTCACATGTGTACAGATCATTTAGGATGGACACATCTAAACCACAGTGCCCTTTGTGTGTTTCTGCAGAGTCCTGCCACCTTTAACCAAGTCACATACAGACATTTAAACCTGATATTTATGATAAATATTTTTAATAAATACATATCAATTCTGCAGTAATTTTGAATTTTTTGGACATTACCAAAATTGTTGGAGTGTTTTTTGCCATCTATCTTTTCTTTAACATTTTAATTTTTGAGGTTTGAAATTCCATATTTATTTAAAATTGAGAAAATGGATGCCATCTACACGTCATAAAATAGAATCTAAGGTATAAAATATTTGTATTTAAGGCTATGTCTAATTTTCAAACTATATAATATACAAGATGAAATAGAAATGTAGTATTATTTAGTTCTCTTCAGATATTTCTGAGCCAGAATATCACTTCTCCCTTTATATTTAAAATATTTATTATTCCAAGATTTTGCCATTCTCCAGAATTGCCGAAATAAATTTCTGACAAGATGGGCTCCTCTTCTCATCTTCTGCCAAGAATTTCTGGGGTGAAGGAAGACTGGAACTCTCTGCTATGGACTGTGACTTCATACTTTATATACTACAAGCAGAAAAATATTATAGGGATCCAATACTGAAAATGAAAAGACAAAATCAAAGCTCTGTGCTTGAATTCATCTTTATGGGCTTTTCTAACTTTCCTGAACTCCAGGAGCGACTTTTTCGGATTTTCCTGGTTATTTATGTGGTGACCCTGATGGGAAATGCCATCGTTATAGTCGTCATCTCCTTAAACCAGAGACTCCACGTTCCCATGTACCTGTTCCTCCTGAACTTATCTGTGGTGGAGGTAAGTTTTAGTGCAGTCATTATGCCTGAAATGCTGGTGGTCCTCTCTACTGAGAAAACTACGGTTTCTTTTGTGGGCTGTTTTGCACAGATGTATTTCATCCTTCTTTTTGGTGGGACTGAATGTTTTCTCCTGGGAGCAATGGCTTATGACCGATTTGCTGCAATTTGCCATCCTCTGAACTACCAAGTGATTATGAACAGAGGGGTTTTTATGAAATTAGTAATGTTCTCATGGATCTCAGGGATCATGGTGGCTACTGTGCAGACAACTTGGGTATTTGGTTTTCTGTTTTGTGGCCTCAATGAAATTAATCATCTGTCTTGTGAAACCCCAGCAGTGTTAGAGCTTGTGTGTGCAGACACCTTCTTATTTGAAATCTTTGCCTTCACAGGCACCATTTTAATTGTTATGGTCCTTTCTTGTTGATCCTCTTGTCTTGACACTGAAGTTTGTTGCCATCCTGAAGATGCCTATCAATACAGGGAGACAAAGGCCTTTTCCACCTGTGCTCTCACTCACATCTGTGACCTGTCTCTGGCACAGCAATATGATTATTACAACCCAAAATTCTGGCTACTCAACCAGAACCAAGAAATGATGATCAGATGTCACTGTCTTACTCACTGCTTACCCCTCTCCTGAATCCACTCACTTATACCTTGCGAAATAGTGACATGAAAAGAGCTTTGATAAAATTATGTCAAAGAAACGTGGTTTTACACACAGTCTGATTGTGTGAGAAGTCATGTGATATTTGGCTGCTACCCTATTACACTTTATTTAAATTTAATAAAGGGTGAAAACAGATTGCATTTCTTGGTATGAATACATTAAATTCGTTGATTTTTTTTTTTTTTTTTAAGACATGGTCTTACTCTGTCACCCAGGCTGGAGTGCAGTGACGCAATCTCTCCTCACTGCAACCTCCACCTCCCAGGTTCAAGTGATCCTCCCACTTCACCCTCCTGAGTAGCTGGGACTACAGGCATGCACCACCACGCCCGGCTAATTTTTGTATTTTTTGTAGAGAAGGGGTTTCGCTATGTTGCCTAGGCCAGTCTTTAATTACTGGGCTCAAACAATCCGCCTGCCTCAGCCTCCCAAAGTGCTAGGATTACAGGTGTGAGCCACTGCACCCAGCCAATTTGTTCAATTTTTAACATTTGAAAATGTATCAGGGAATCTCTCTCTTTCAATAAAGAACTGCTGTCACTTGTTTTTAATAGATACATGTTTTCATAACATGTGACACAACGGTTTATTCATCCATTTCTCTATTTTGAACATCCAGGTAGCTACTGGATTATTTTCATTAAGACAATGCTTTAAACACCTTGTTCCATATGCTCACATGTACTGATGTCTATATATCTGTTTGTTAGATTTAAGTAGGACTGATGGGATGAGGAGTGGGTGTGCTTGTAAATTTTACAAGCTGTTGCAAAATTACTTTTCAAAATGATTATAGTTCTTCAGACTGGCCTGAAGGCCCACTGTACTTTGGTAACAGGGTAGAGCTTCAAGAGACCAACAATAGATTAGTGAGGTTTTTATTTTTGGATTGAAAATTTGTTCCATGGATGAGTAAAATAGTACATCTATTTTGGGGACCCAGATGGTTCTATACTTGATAGACTCACTGAGCTTATAATCCAAAAGTAAATTTCTCTTGATAGTTTTCCAAATATTTATCCAATATTGGTCACTAGAGATCTACCTGGGAAGTTTTCAGAGTTCTTATTTGATAGTATCATTTTTACTTGCAGAATACTGTTTTCAGAGACTTTTGTTAAATTTCCATTTGTGGGAAATGGGAAATGTCCTACAATATTTCCTACAAAGCCCCCAGACACTTTGTTTAGAAACAATGACTCATGCATTTTTTGTTGTTGTTGTTCATTGTGGAAATCCAATGCAATTAATTAATTAATTGTGCTTATTTTCTATCGTACGTGAATTATATTACTAAGTGTGTGGCCTTTCTCAGAATGTATAATTTCACATGTTGCAACCTTTGGAATATTTCATGCTTATAGAACAGAGGGAGAATGAAGACAAGCACCTAAATTGAAGTAGGACCTTGTGGGAGAGAGTCCAGTGAGTTCCCCTGCCAATCAAGGAGTTGGCCATGAAGTGTTTCTTGACTCTAAGCTCAAAACCTCATGCACATGGCTTAGAAACACAAAAGGAGCTGCTGCTGAGTCTTCCCCCCTTTGAACTGTGTGTCAGTTTGAAATATAGAACTTGAGACTAAAATAAAAGACTGTGCTGATTGTTTTGTGACTGCATTTATATTTGCCTTGTTAGTATTAGCTACACTTTGTAGATCCCAATCACTCCCTGTTTATATAGGCAGCTTATTACCTTAAGCTTTCCTCATATATTTTAATATGTGATCTGTTTAATGTTTGATCGCCATATTTGATAATAAGCCCTAGGAGGACAGGAACTATATTAATTTGTTCACCACTGTGCATCATCTGCCTAACACTGTGCCAGGGACAGAGTAGGTGCTTTAGAAAAACTTTTTAATTAATAATAAGAAGACAATCAGAGGCAAGATGTTAGCTTCAAGATTTGGAGCAGATTCAGGATGGGTTAGGCATAAGACTGAAACAGAGAGAACTGGTAATGGAACAGTGCTCATGTGGAAGCGTCAGGAGGGTTCTGAAAAGTGGGTGGAAGTGGTGGTTTAATTGATTCCTTCTTGTGTGTATGCCTAAGTTACCTTAGTGCTCTGTTTGTTGCATGCACCCTTCAGATTATCTGCCCAGTCTCAATAAATGGTTTGACCAGTTGGATTCCAAGACCTTGGGCACCTCTTTACATGTTGGTGTAGTCAGTTACAAGGGATGTTCCCTTTTTTGTGAGTCCAAATATGATATATTCATAATGAATTTCCAGTATCTCAGGGTTAGCAGTAAAGGTAGTAGTATTTCAGGGAACATCTAATATCTGATTCTTCCTGTAAGATACACAGTAACTGGCAGTTTAAAATCTTACTGAATTCTTCTCCAGATGGGAGGTCTTTGGCTTTTGAGGTAGTCCTAAGCACCACTTCCCAAGGTCAGGAATGCTGTCCACATTCTCTTTTACTTTATTTTATTATTTTATTTTATATTATTTTGAGACAGAGTCTTGTTCTGTCACCCAGGCAGGAGTGCAGTGGCATGATCTCGGCTCACTGCAAACTCTGTCTCCTGGGTTCAAGCCATTCTGATGCCTCAGCCTCCCGAGCAGCTGGGATTACAGGCATGTGCCACCATGCCTGGCTAATTTTTGTATTTTAGTAGAGATGGAGTTTTGCCGTGTTGACCAGGCTGGTCTCTAACTTCTGGCCTCAAGTGATCCACCTGCCTTGGCCTCACAAAACGTTGGGATTACAGGCGTGAGCCATCACACCCAGCTCACATTCTCTTTGCATTTGAAGTGAAGTAATGATCCGTAGTCCTTGGATAGTCCCCGGGCTGATAGTCAACTGAAAATATGAGATCGGTGACTTTTGAGAAAGAAACTTGTTATCTTGCAGATCTATTTAGCCATATCTCTCTATCTATATGCATATCTTACCTGTCTGTATCTACCTATATCTATCTATATCTGTAAATAAAGATATATACAATTTCATTCAATCTAAATATAATGTAAACAGTTTTTTGTTGGTCAAACTTCTAGGTCTTGAAACTGTATGTTTGTGACACAACACTACATCTAACTCCTGGGCTGAATGATGGTGGTGGGCTTATTGTGGCTTGGGTTTTTGGTGGTGGTTCTAGTTGTTAAAATTGTTTGTGCTATTTACTTTCCAAATATGGGCAAGTAGATGACTTAGAGTTAATTTTTGAGGGATATCACCTTGTTCGTTAAGAGGTTTATGACTGGGTGTGGTGGCTCACACTTGTAATCCTAGCACTTTGGGAGCCTGAGACGGTGGATCACCTGAGGTCAGGGGCTCGAGACTAGCCTGTCCAACATGGTGAATCCTTGTCTCTACTGAAAATACAAAAATTAGCCAGCTGTGGTGGCATGTGCCTGTAATCCCAGCTACTCAGGAGGCTGAGGCAGGAGAATCACTTGTCCCTGGGAAGTGGAGGTTGCAGTGAGCTGAGATTGTGCTATTGCACTCCAGACTGGGCAACAGAGCAAGACTCTGTCTCAAAAGAAGAGGTTTATTGGCAAAGTAGGGATTCTGTGTTTTTTTGTCCTTTAAGTTTTGGTCATACTTTATTGTCCAACCTAGCTTGGGAAGGAACATCACTGATTCATTTTAAGACTTTAACAATCATTTTGAGTAGGAAAACTGGTGGGAACAAATTTTAATTAAGTTTTTATATTGTTGTTGAGTAAGGCAATTATTGCAATTTTTCTGACAGCTTCAAAAAATATTTTGAGTAAAAGATAGTGTGATATTAATTAAGATTAGGTATATATATTCTGCTAAATGCAGGGGAGGTCTTATAATTTTTGTATATTATTTGGGAATATGCCATACATGCATGTAACCTTGTGATAATGAGACTTAAAAAATATTTTGTGATGGTTTAACACACACCAGCTTATTTTTTTTTCCTGAGTCTTTATTACATATTAAATTTGGTTTAAACACTTGAATCACTTATTGTATTAGATTCATATCAAATAAATTGATTTTATGTTTAATAAATTACAATAAGAAATAAGATTATGTTAATTCTAAATGTGTATAGGTGTATTTGTATTTTGGCTATTCATCAATTTGTAATGTCTTTTGAGGACATAGAGAAACATTATATTTCAGGAATGGTGACTTGGAATTATGTGCCATGGAGAGAAATGCAGTGGCCAATGCAATCATTCATGAATTGAAATGTCCAGGAGCAATGAGGGGTGATAGTCATAAGGAAAATAGAATTACATTGGTGCTACTAAATTGCATTGATCTTCAGATAGATAACAAAAGATGTGTGCAATTTACAAACCATTGAAAGCAAAATGGTGAAAGCCAGAGAGTCTTTCAATAATTCATGAAGAGATCCTCATCTCTCACAGTGGGCAAGCAGAAAAAGCTGAAGAACAGTTAGAGTTCAGTAAGTCACAGTGGCTGAACTTCAGTGACACCTGCATGTTTACTCAAGGCAGGTATGTTAAGCCAAAGCTGGAGCCAGAGTTGGAAAAATCTGCACTCCATCTGCATCAGATCTGTCTGTGTTTGTGTCTCTGTTTAGTGTTACTCCTCCCTCCAAGGGTGCATTTGGCATGGCCTCCATCAAAGACCAGGTCCGTCTTACTGTCAGAAGCCTGCAAGATAAACTACTCCCCTCCTGCTAAGCGAGAAATGGTTTTCAACATTATGGTCCCTGATTTTGTCATCCTCTTTGGGATTCTAGAGTATTTCCCACACTTGGACCAAGCTTTATGGGGGAAGAAAGCATGTGAATTCTTTTCTAGACTATCTGGGACTCCAGCTGGTTACATATGATGGCCCATTTTGGTGCACATTGGGCACCAAATGGATGGGCAAATTACAGTAAGGAAAATTCAGAGCTCAAGTGGTTAAGCTGCAATTATAAAGTTCAGCAGAGTCTTCTAAAGCTCTCTCTATATTTCTCTCTTTTCTTTTCTGCCTGCTTTGAATCTGCTGTTATTAAGCTACTGGTGTTGAGATAAAACTGACTATTTTAAGGTTACATAAAGATTTTTAAAATAAGTTTAGTCAGTTCTGGCTAAAATAGGAACATTAGAAACTAATTTGAAACTAAAGGAAAAAAAAAAGGTAGAGGTCTTTAAAATAAAAACTGCTAGAAAACTACTTTACTCAAATTCTGGCCCTCAGCTTTCTGTGAATTATCTATTGGGGCAAACAAAGTTTAGCCATGTAAACAAGTTCCAATATCATCAGACATAACTTGGATCCAGCTATCTTTTATAGATTGGTGAATTTGTATTACTATCTTATGGCTAGAGTTTTGAGGGAAAAGCTATTGGATCTTCATTTGTGCATGTGTTTAAACATGTTTAGATATGTTTGTGTGATGTATATGTATTATCTTCCATGTTGTGTTGGCATGCTACCAAATTTACTTATAAGTAAATGAGTACACATAAATTAAATCCAAATGCCTTTCAAATTCAAATAAATCTTTAATAAATAAACTGGTTTAAAATCAGTGGTAAAATAAAAACAAAAATGTCTTCAGAATCATCAGTACACATTTGTGTCTGGGTAAATGAGTTTTATATCTGCCTCTGCTAGATTTTTTAAGGTGTCAGAGTCAGGCACAGAGATTGTGAGACTGTAAACCCAGCCCAAAGCAGAGTAATCTTTATTTGTGTGATTCTTTTTTTTTTTTTTTAACAAATAAGACTAATTTAAGATCGTTGGTTCATTGAAAACAGCTGAATCTTGTGAGTTATCAGCAAAATGACCTTGTGTTTAAGGTTCTTACTTAGGTACTCACCTAATATTCAGACTTAAAAAATGACTAATGTGGAAATAACTTTAAATAATGATTAGCTTTGTATAATGTCTCAGTTTTCAAAAGTAATTTAGATAAATTTCTAAAAATAAAAAAATTGAATACATGTAAATGAGGTAAGTGCTTATAAGTGGACTTTTCATGTGATTTAAAATCTTAAAATTATTTTAAATTGAATAATGGATACTCATTGGGTGTCTGGGTCATTTCCAATTAAGAAAAGATTATGACATGTGAAAACATGTTTCCAAGATTGTGCAATAGTTTTATTTATAAAATGCTAACATCTGATATAGAGTTCAGGATTTCTTGTTTCCAAGGTTTTCACCAAAATGTAAGGTAACTAAGAATAATAATTCTAATTAGTGTATAATTCTGTAAGTTATTTTCTTATTGAGAACAAAACAATTTTATGCAATTTGGAGGTTATTTGCAAGTTATTTATTTAAAAAGTAAAAAGAAATCAGTAAGTAGGGAAGAATGATGTGAAAAAAAGTTATGACTATGAAGATATATTTTGGTAAGGAAATTTATAGAGAAATGAGAATAATTTTATGTGAAAAGGATCTTATATGATAAATTTTTGTCCTAAAGTAAAATGACTGACTACTTAGAAAAGAAGGAAGTATACCACTAGTCAGAAAGTCCAAGCATGTCATAGATGGTCTCTGTATATCATGATAAAGTTCATGAAGGGGACTTTAAGAATTTTGCATGTGATGACTATAATTAAAATGAAATTATTTATAATAGTCTTTCTAGGATTGATCTCCTATGCTAAAATAAGATTTTTAAGGTATTGATTTGTTCTTAATGATAGTCCAAGAAATTTTGTTTTTAATTCTGTAATGTTTCTTTTGAAAACTTCTCAGATTCACATCTCAGAAGATCAACTTTTATTGTGTCTTGACACTTTCAGCTTTTTTGCCCTTTGAAAAGGCCTGAGATAATAACTCTCCTCCAGCTTTTTCATCAGCTCCTATAACCTTTTCCTCCAGTTCTAACAGTTGTTATGGCCTGATGCTGAAATGTTTTATCCTGAAGGTTAAAAAAAAAAAAAATCAATGTTTTCTTCCAGTATGACTTGATTCTGTATTCTTGGCTTTTCTTGACATGTCTAAAATGTTAAATGTAATCAGGAAATTTCTTAGGCTGTTCCTAAGAGACATATATTCCCCTGCCATACTTATAACTTTGAATACACTCTTCCTGTGTCCGATTGCTGCAGGAGAGGCAAGTCCCCAAAAACTGGGGCTTAGCCCAAGAGGGTTCTTGGCTTTACCCAGGAAAGAAATCAAGGGTGAGTCAGTGTTGTTAGACAGCAATCTTTTATTGAATGGCACTGCTCCTTGTGGAGCAGGACTAACTCACAGACAGTGTGCCCAGAGTGGTCAATGTATGAGCTCTTAGAAACTGTATTTATACTCACTTATACCCACTTTCAATTACATGCAAATTAAGGAGTAGGTCAATGCAAATTGAGGTGTGGATTATTTATACCTTTCTATGAAAGGGGTGGTAACTTCCGGGTCATTGCCAGGGAAAGGGGTGGTAACTTCCATATTGTTGTCATGGAAAGGGGTGGTAGCTTTTGTGTCATTGCTATGGAATTTGTAAGGTGTCGTGGTGCTGGTGGAAGTGTCTTATGTCAGTGAACAGTGAGGGGATCTAGGGATTGTTTTTGTCACCATCTGCTGGTTCCTGCTGGTTTTATCACTTTATCCTGCCTGGACCAGATCCTGTTTTGGTCAGCAGGTTTGTGACCAGAAAACAAGTCCTACCTTTCTTCTATCTTATTTCCACCTCAGAGATTAGACACTTTTCCTTTATCTCAAGGGGGCTGAAGAAGGGCAGAAGTCCATTTTTTCTTGCTGATTTTGTGGGCATAGGCCTTGCATAGCATTGGAGGAGTAAAAACTTCTGGTTACATGATTTAAGAAGCCCAATGACAGGATGTCTTTAATTTTTGGGTCAGAAGACAGGATGGGTTGGAAACCTTGTGCCAGCATTGTCTTTATGTAGAATCTAAAAGATACAAACATTACTAGGAGGAAAAATTACAATTAGGAGGAATAGAATAATTCATATTCTTATTCCCATCCACAGCATCATGTTATTTATCTATGTATTTGGGAAATAATAGCTTTAAGTCCTTTAGGGGTTTATAAGTATCTCTGTGCTCTGTCAGAGACCCCCAGTAAACTTGAACTGTCAAGTCCAAATGAGCCAGGGAGTTCACTAGGGCTACTGGAAGAAGGATAGCTCTAGTATTGATGGGGAGCTTTTCCATTTCTCACTGGAGACAGTTAGGACGTTCTCATTGTCAGTGGCCCTTTTGCTTATAGTAGGCATACTGATTCTGCCCCAGGGCCAGCAAGTTTGGGGCTCTTGTCTGAGCATCCTGGATACCAATTTTGCAACACTTTCTTAGGATGGGTAATCCTGAGGGGACAGGGGACTTAAAGCATTCACTAATGGGCTCTTGGCAATTGTATTTATACTGATGTAAACCCAATTTTAATTGCATACAAATTAAGGAATGAGCCAATGTAAATTTAAGGGTTGGTTATTTAGAACTTTTTAGGAAATAGGTGGCAACTTCTGGGTCACTGCCATGGGAAGGGATGGTAACTCTTGGGTAATTGACATGGCATTTATAAACTGTCATGGTGCTCATGTAAGTGTCTTATGCCAATGAACAATAAAGGCAGTTAGGAATCATTTTCATCTTTGCTAATTTCTTCACTTTATCCTGTCTGGACAAGATCCTGTTTTGGTCAGTAGGGCTGCAACCAGAAGAGAAGTCCTTCTGGTCTCCTACCTTGTGATTTAATTAAAGCGCTTTTTAAACCAAATTTAACTCCCAGGTTATCTCAATAGGTTTCTTATAAGGAGATGCAGTCACACTGCAGAAGGTTTCTCTTTGTCTTTTTGGTAACTAGTTTAAGATACAACATTTCACATTTTATCAAGATAATTCTTATGTTGTCTTTATCAGGTTTTGATTGCTTAGAAAATTGAGCTTTAAAAGAGTTAAGGTTTTACATTCATGTAACTCTCAATATTGGTTTTAAAGTCTTAATAATCACTTTGGTTAAATGAGTAACTATTATTTTTACAAAGACTGTTCTGAACTAATGTTTTGAGCCTTTCAGCATCTTTGACAAACATCCTTAAAATTGAATCCTAAATTAAGTCCCTGACTTATTTCTGGGATGTATCAAAGCTATAAAAATTAATCACCATAAGGTTATAAAATATTTTACAGCTTCTACTCAGGTCATGGACTCCAGTAACACTATCTCCAGCCCCTTAAAAAAGTTCTTACTGGGTACTGTTAATTAATCCTTGTGTTGTTAAATTGTAGGGCTTTGACTCTGGGCTACACATATCACATTTAAAGACGGCATGAATTCCTGCCAGTATTTGTCACCAAACTCAAGTTAAACCAAAGCCTTGTCTTTAGATGTGGGCAAAGATGACAATTAAAGTAAACTGCTTTCATGAGACATAGGGACAGGCCTGTATTCTAAAATATTAAGATTCATTTAATAATTTTGCCTCTATCTGAATTAATAGAATTTATTTTATGTGTTTATATTAAATAATTTAAATAGTTAACTATTTGTGAGCTTATTTTTCTTTCATTCTCAAAATTGGGCAGGGCACTGAAACTATTGCATGAGATTGTAAGGGCTGGTTTTGAGGAATACAACTACTCAGACCCTCCAAATCAAGGATGGGTAGACAGATGCCTCAACAGCTAAACAAAATGCTTGTGTTTTATATAGCTAATTGATACAAGCCAAGATTATAGCAGCTCAGTGCACAGAATGTATAGATAAGTCAATTTTGTAACCTTGTCTTTTGGCTTTGGTTTTTGGCTCTTATATTACTTAAAGGGGGTTTTAAGGGTCAATGAGTGCCTGGTCACCTCCATTCCAATCTGACCTAAAATGTTTAATTGGCTATAAGTCCTTTGACTTTATGACACTTGGCCACAGGGGTCCCACTGAGGGACATGATGGACCCAGTACAGGTAGCATACCACCTCAGCATTGATATGGAACAAAATAAAACCTTGGCCATCAATACTGTCTCTAGCTTACTTTGACAAAAAGCGGGGACTATAGACTAAAATATGAAATTTGAAGTCCCCCAACAGACTGAATGAATACCCCTCTTGGCCAAAGGGAATTAAAAGAACACCTGAAAAACAAGTTCAGTCCATAACAGGAAAGCAGGGAGGTCAGACACACCTCACTATACTGTCCCCTCCTTTGGAATTTAGGCACAACTGACCAGCATTAACATTGAAATAGAGGTCATAAGACAGAACAGACTCTTTACAACAATAAGTTACCAAATTATAAACAGGACCCAAGACTATGCTAAGCAAGAGTTGTCTCCGCCCCAAGGTAAACAGAACCATATTTTACATGCATGTTTGTTCAATATACATGTGTCAAGAGCACTTCATAAATATTCATAGTCCCCCCTATAGCTAGTTAAATATGCAAGTTTAGTCATCCTGTTGTCACATCCCTACAGGAACCTTCGGTACAATTGACAGTGGGGAACAACCCAATTGATTTCTTAGTTGATGCTAGGGCTACTTATTCAGTCCTTTAGTACTCCAAAACCAAAGAATACTAAAATGACTGTACCCATGACAGAGGTTGCAAAAGGAATGCAGCAAAAGGTGTTTTTTGTTGTTGTTGTTTTGTTTTGTTTACAACTTTAGGAATGTCAGCTGGGGGACTTGGGATTAAGACACAATTTTCTCTATATGCCAGAATGTCTCATTTCTCTGTTGGAATGAGACTTGCTTTGCCAGTCAAAAGAAGAAAAGGAAAAACTCTTCCCTCTGACAGTTTATGAATGATTTTCTCTTTCCAGGTCCTCATACCCCATGGAATGAGCCCCTTCACCCTTTCTACCCAGGAGATAAGGTGCTATTAAAGTCCTGGAGAAACCAAGGGCTGGACCAGGAGCTAACCAAAAAGTAGACAGGACCTCATGATGTGCTGCTAACCATACATTCATCTGTCAAATTGACTGGACTTAGGCCCTGGAAACATCACACTTGGGTGGAGGCAGCCCCTCCCAACCTGATACCTCAAGTGACCAGACAGTTTGGTCATATAAATCGAGAGAGGATCTAAAGCTCTTATTAAAGAAAAATTATATTGATAAGTAATACTCTTCTGTTAATATTAAGTTCTTAAAGAACTTTAGAGTCATAAGTACCTTCTTTATTTTGCTAAAATAACCTTTTGTTGAATGTGAAAAGTTGGAGGCTTCCTTCCAAAATAAAACAGACTGTTGGGTTTGAGAGGAACTACCCCTTTCTTCTACTGCAGACTTGCCCTGGTGCATACAACTGCTAACCTGAGCACTTGGAGTCATTCTTATACTTGGGATGAGAGTACTCAGTCGTTTCTTTTCTATGATTATAGTACCATTCACAATGAGTTCCTCACATTTGAGGAAATCCAGAAGCATATTTTCTATCAGGTTTATTAGCAGGTTAATGCCATCCCTGCATAGGATATGCCATAAGTGATGGGATAGAATGGTTGATGGTGGAGAAAATCCAGGTAATGGGTCAAGCACCTCTATGCATCAAAAAACAGAACAACAGTATACTCCACACTATCACTCATGATATGGAATGGAATGGTTACCTCTTCAACAATATGACCAAACCCTTTGGCTGACTGATAATATGTGGATAGGAAGACACAATCAGAATATCCTCCATAGCAGAACCTACCCTTCCTACTGGGGTTAGTTATGGGCCTGTGACACTCATCGTTGGCCTTACTTACCTTATAATCGGATTAGAAGATGTACCTTGGGGCTCCCTTACCTACCAGGATGTATCCTGTTCCATCTAGACTCTCTCCCTGACAACTGGGAAAACATAAAGCCTTGAAATCACTGTTAAAAACAGGCATCATGGTGGTTTTATCCTCTAGCCAGTTTTTATCCCCCAGGCAGCAGCCAAAGATCAAGAATTACAAGTACAGGCTTTGGCTAAACATATGGCCACCACCAGGCACCTGTAGTCCCAGCTACTCAGGACGCTGAGGCAGGAGAATGGCGTGAACCTGGGAGGCGGAGCTTGCAGTGAGCTGAGATGGTGCCACTGCACTCTAGCCTGGGTGACAAAGCAAGACTCCATCTTAAAGAAAAAAAAAATGTGGCCACCACCTTTAATAACAGCCATCATGCCATCACCCTTCTCACTGAAGAAACCTTGCAGATTAGATAAGTGACTCTACAGAACTGTATGACCTTAGATATCCTGACTGAAGCCCAAGGTGGCCTTGTGCAAAATACTGAATGTTGTGTATATCTACCAGATTATTCTCACAGTATAACCCAAGCTATGCATGCATTGGACACCCATATTTCTGCTATAGATACCCTTTCCCAGGACCCTGTAACAGGGTCAACTTCCTAATACATCATATACAGTATGGTTGATATTCAGCTCATTATTCTCTTTGGCTCTTGTGGACTTCATTATTACTGTTATACCCTTTGTATAGGATGCAGGACAGACTTTCTCAAAAACACTTATTTTTGCACCACAATGCTTCAGCAAGTTCCTGTTGTGAGTCTGAATTCAGGAATATTTCCATTTCCAGGTAAATGGATTCCATTCTGATACCCCCTAACTATACCCCTTTTTAGCAGGAAGTAGCCAAATGGACTGTTTTGCCCACTTTCCATAGTAGTAGAATGGAACTGGACAGTGGGGAATTGTAACTAAGTATCCCAGCCTCCAAATGCATTTTAAAACTTTTTTTCCTTTCTTACTTTCAGCCTTGAGACATACTTTGAAACTCTGTTTCTCCCTCTCCCACCAGGCACTTCTGTGACTAGTGCTTGCTTAGAAATTCCAGGGTTCAATTTTGAAATGACCCAGGCACAGAGACCCAGTTACAGAACTCTCCCACTTAGGGGGCGTTACAAACAGTCCACCAGTACCTGGCCGCAGTCAGGGTGACGCAAACCGGACCTCTGGATGGACGATTATTCAAGATAACCGTGGAAATAAGACATGTAGACCTGGGCCCTCCTGTGCCACTCCCATGTATTTCTCACACCTTTTCATTAAATCTCTTCGCTCAGCTCAAAAGGAGATGGCTTCTTTGAGGCAGAAGCCTAGCCATCTTCCATTTGCCAGCACTTGATCAGTAAAGTTGTTTTCCTTTCACCACACCTTGCTTCTCATGTTTTCAGCCTCCGAGCAGGGAGCAGCTGAACTTGAACTAATTATACCAGCAACATTGAATTTTCTTTTTCCATGCTTCCAACATAACATCATATTCATGATTTTTTTCCACTCACTATCTTCCCCAAACTCTGCCAGTTATAGTTTGTTTAGAAAGTTTCTTTTGTTTTGCCATGTCTTCCCTGAACATACATTGTTTTTTCCTCTGTGCTTTTCTTCTATAGAGGCAGTTACTTCATGAATTTAAAAACTTCTTCTGGAAGGGTGTGGGGGCTCATGCCTGTAATCCCAGCACTTTGGGAGGCCAAGAAGGGTGGATCACCAGGTCAGGAGTTCAAGACCAGCTTGGCCAACATGGTGAAGCCCTGTTTCTAATAAAAATACAAAAATTAGCTGGGCTTGGTAGCACATAACTGTAATCACAGCTACTCGGGAGGCTGAGGCAGGAGAATTACTTGACCCCAGGAGGCAAAAGTTACAATGAGCCAAGATCATGCCACTGTACTCCAGCCTGGGATACAGAGCAAGATCCTGTCTCAGAAAAACAAAACCAAACCAAAACGTCTTCTGATGTTTTTGGTTATAATATTTATCTGCTCTATGACATGGCTCTAGGCCATGTCTCAAGTCAGTAGGTATGACCCAGTAACAATTGTTATAAACTTGCTATTCATCTGTGGACCTGACACATAGGCTTTTTGTGGTAGGTTAAAAGTATAGAATCTCAGGTCTCAACCTGAACTTAGTGAATTTCAATTTGCCTTTTAATAAGATCCCCAGATGGCTTGAATATACTTTAAAGTTTGAGAAGGATTGCTGTATAATGCAGCTTAATCTACACCATGAAGATGAGTTATTTTTCCTGTACTGCTGTCTTGCCATCAGAAGACTGGAGCTCGTGTTACCTCAGATTCTTCTACTCACAGATAGCTTCGTGAAATGATGGTACATTTGAGTGACCCTTTCTCATCCATGCCTATCTGTTTCTCCCCATGTGAAAGCAGGTTCAGGGAAGCCTTTACCACCAGCCAACCCATCCAGTTCTCCCCACTGCAAGCAAGAAGATTGTGGGTTTTCTTTCCAGGGTGTGCCACTTGCAATCATTCTAAAAGTTTAGTATGTGTCTGAAACCTGTACAGATAATTAAAACACATATTGTTGAGCTCCACACAAAGATTGTACATTTCAGTAGATCTGTGGAGGAGCCTAATAATTTTCATTTCTAGGAATTTCCCTGGTGGTTCTGATGCTGCTGATCCAGGGACCACACACTGGGAGCCACAGCTCTAGATGAAGCTCTAGATGAAACTCTGCTTCATCTGAACTGTCCCTGCCTCATCCCCTCTGAGTCAACATACATCTTCTTTTAACCTCACTGTATTTGGCAGTCTTTTTCCCATAACCTAATTTAGGTTAACATATGTCTGTATTTGTGCATTCTTATATTGCTATTAGGAAATACCTGAGACTGGGTAATTTATAAAGAAAAGAGGTTTAATTGACTCACAGTTCCAGAAGGCTTGGAAGGACTCAGGAAACTTATAATAGTGGCAGAAGGTGAAGGGGAAGAAAGGCACCTTCTTAACAGTGCAGCAGGAAGGAGAAGGCGTGCCAGCAGGGAAATGTCAGATGCTTATAAAACCATCAGATCTCATGAGACTCACTCACTATCATGAGAAGAGCATGGGGGAAACTGCCCCCATGATCCAATTACCTCCACCTGGTCCTGCCCTTGACATGCAGACATTATGAGGATTACAGTTCAAGGTGAGATTTGGGTGGGGACACAGAGCCAAACTGTATCATTCTGCCCCTGGCCCCTCCCAAATCTCATGTCCTTACATTTCAAAACACAATCATGCCCTTTGAACAATCCCCCAAAGTCTTAGCTCATTCCAACATTAACCCAAAAGTCTAACTCCAAAGTCTCATTTGAGGCAAGTCAAGTCCCTTTCACCTATGAGACTGCAAAATCGAAATCAAGTTAGTTACTTCCTACATACAATGGGGATACAGGCGTTGGGTAAAAACACCCATTCCAAATGGGAGAAATTCGCCAAAACAAAGGGCTATAGCCTCCATGTAAGTCCAAAATCCAATAGGGCAGTCATTAAACCTTAAAGTTCCAAAATCATCTCCTTTGACTCCATGTCTCACATCCAGGTCACACTAATGCAAAAGGTGGGCTCCCAAGGCCTTGGGCAGCTCCACCCCTGTGGCTTGCAGGGTATAGCCCTGCTTTCATGGGCTGGCATTGAATGTCTGCAGCTTTTCCAGGTACAGAGTGCAAGCTATCAGTGGATCTACCATTCTGGGGTCTGGAGGATGGTGGCCATTTTCTCACAGCTCCACTAGGTAGCACACTGGTGGTGACTGTATGTGGGGGCTCCCACCCCACATTTCCCTTCTGCACTGCCCTAGCAGAGGTTCTTCATGAGGGCCCCACCCCTGCAGCAAACTTCTGCCTGGACATCCAGGCATCTCTATACATCCTCTGAAATCTAGGTGGAGGTTCCCAAACCTCAATTTTTGACTTCTGTGCACCCACAAGCTCAATACCATGTGGAAGCTGCCAAGGCTTGGGGTTTGCACCCTCTGAAGTCATGGCCCAAGCTGTACCTTGGCCCTTTCAGACATGGCTAGAGTGGCTGCGATGCAGGGCACCAAGTCCCTAGACTGCATACAGCAGAGGGGTCCTGGGCCCAGCCCACAAAACCATTTTTTCCTCCTAGGTCTTCAGGTCTGTGATGGGAATGGCTGTCACAAAACTCTCTGACATGTGTTGGAGACATTTTCCCCATTGTGTTGGCGATTAACATTTGGCTCCTTGTTACTTATGTAAATTTCTAAAGCTGGCTCGAATTTCTCCTCAGAAAATGGGTTTGTTTTTTGCATATGAAGTTTAGGTTTATGTTTCTCATTAGTTTTATCTTTTTGGTGTAATTTCTATGAGGACAATGCCATCTTTACCTTGCGATTTAAAAATCTGAATTTCCCCTTCCTTCTGCTAATTTTGGGTTTGGTTTGTTCTTGCTTTTCTACTTCTTTAAGGTATATGATTAGGTTGTTATCTGAAGTCTTTAAAAATAATTTATTGTATATTTCTTTTTTTCTTTTATTTGAGACAGAGCCTCACTCTGTTGCCCTTTGATCAACATTTTCCCTTTACATCTTCCCTCCATGCACCCCTTTCAATCTCTAATGACAACCTTTCTACTCTGTTTCTATGAGATCAAATTTTTTAGTTTCTACATGTAAATGAGATCATACAGTATTTGTCTTTCTGTGCCTGGATTATTGTACTTAACATAATCTCCTCCAGGTTCATCCATGTCATCACAAATGACAGGATTTCCTTCTTTTTAAAGGCCATATTGTATTTCATTGTGTATACATATATATTGTGTATACATTGTATGTGCATATGTATACATTGTGTAGTCTCCCATTATCTGCAGTTTTGTTTTCTGAGGTTTCAGTTACCTGTGGTGAGCCAGTCTGCATGTATTGAACGGAAAATTCCAGAAATAAATAATTTATAAGTTTTAAATTGAGTGCTATTCTGAGTAGCATGATAAAATCTTGCACCTTTCTGCTCCATCATTTCATCTCATCACATAGGCATTTTATCATCTCATCACATAGGCATTTTATCATCTCACATCATCACTAGAGGAAGGGGGAATACAGTACAATAAGATATTTTGAGAGAGAGACCATATTCATACAACTTTCATTATAGTATATTGTTATAATTTCTCTATTTATTATTAGTTTTTGTTGTTAGTCTCTACTGTGCCCAATTTATAAATTAAACTTTATCGTAGATATATATGTATAGGATAAAATAGTATATATATGGTTTGGTACTATCTATGGTTTCAGGCATTTACTGAGGTCTTAGAATGTATACCCATTAGATAAGAGGGGACTACTGTATCACATTTTTCTTTATCCATTCATCTATTGATAGATACACATTGCTATCATTTCTTGCCTATCGTAAATAATACTACAATGAACTATGAACGAACATGGGAATATAGATATCTGTACATTCTTCAAAGAGATATGTAGATATCTCTTTGATATACTGATTTTAATTCTTTTCTATATATATAGCAATGCCAGATCACATGGTAATTATATTTTTAGTTTTCTATGAAATCCTCATACTATTTTCTAAAATGGCTGTACTAATTTACATTCCCACTAACAGTGTACAAGTTTCATTTTCTCCATATCCTCACCAATACTTGTTATTATTGTCTTTTTGATAACAGCCATTCTAATAGGTACCAGGTGATATCTCACTGTGGTTTTAATTTGCATTTCCCTGATGATTAGAGATGTTGCACATTGTTTTCATATATTTATTGGCCACTCATATGTCTTCAGAAATGTGTGTTCAGGTCATTTGACCATTTTAAAATCAGGTCATTTGTTATTTTGGCTAAATTGTTTTATTTCTTTACATATTTTGGATATTAGTCCCTTGTCAGACATATGGTTTGCAAGTATTTTTTATAGAAATCTAAAATACATAAAGTGTACAAATCATGACTCTACATCTTGATGACTTTTCACAAACTATACATTACCTGTGACACAATCACTGACATCACCACATAGAACCAACCAGTACAACAGAAGCCCCCAAGAGATGTCATGAGGTAGCACATGTTAGGCAGCTTTTCCCATCTCTGGGCCACAGGGCTGATTCATGAATGGACGTGCAATCCCACCATGGTGACTGATATGGGAGAAGTTCTTGGATTAGATTTTGTGAATGAGACACTCCTTTCCTCAGGATTGCTGGGACATTTCCCACTGGACATGGATTGGGGAGAATGTATCCCCCAGTCTTGTTGGCAGCTTTATTGCTGCCAGGAAGAGCAAGCTTTCTTGAGAACAGAACCTACTCTGTGAAAGCAGAGATGAGAAGAAGAGGAGCCTCCATTTGAGCACATATTCTGGATAAAGCCAAGCCTGTAGATTCATTCCTCCATTTTCGCTGCTATGACAGAGCCTACAGTCTTTTTCATTGTTTAAACTGTTTAGACTGAGCTCTGAGTCTCTTGCTTCTCATATACACCTTATGAGATTAATATCATTAACTTTATTTTAAGGAGAAAGTAATAGATCCAGAAAGTTGAGTGATGTGCTCAAAATTATACAAGCCAGTCAGGACATATTGACTCCAAGTTAAAAAGCTCCATATATGAAATTAACTGTAATGACTTTTTTTCTTCAGAAATTTCAGTGACTCTATACTTTTTCTCAAAAAGATAAAAGTTCTTGGGTTGGGGGTGTCATCCAGGCTTTCTACAAAGCACCTTTAATCTACTTGTTGTGTCTCCCATGGTTGCACAAACTGAGCATCATGTCCACGCAAATCCTCTAGCCCTAGGTCACCTGCCTTTGCTCACTCCCTCACTCCACCCCTCCCTTCTTTCCCTGTTGACAACATTCATTCAGCCTCTCCTCTTGCCTCCTACTGGGAGGTGTCACGGTGGAATTGAGTCTCTTGTGGGAGAGGTGCTCATTCCCCATAGACATATGAAGGAGTGCTGCTCCACCTTTGTGCTCTTGAGCTTTCTCACCTGAGGGGCCAAGTTTAAGCCTCTTTAGTTATCACACAAAAATACAGGAAGGTCTCTATGAAGTGACTGCCTGTTCTCCAGGGAGGAATTCTCCAGGCCATATAATTCTATACCATATAACATTATGGAATCAATATGCTGAATCACTCAGTTGTGTTTATGAATAGGTGGCTTTTGACTACAGGTGAATCTTCTGATAAAGTAGTATGAAAATTAAAGAGACAGAGTCAACAGGTAAGAAAGTGCAGATTCTGCTCCTGTGCTTTTTGGTGGGACTTTTGTTTATAGTTGTCCTCTTTGATAGTTGGAGATGCTGTTGAAGTGATGTCTTAGTGCTTAGGAGTCACTAGGTTCAGCTCAAACATTTGAATCAGTAGACTTTTTGGTTTGATGCTAATCAATTTCTTTTTCCTTTCAGAGAAAAGTTCAGGCAATAAGTAGAAGTGTAATTGCTTTGTGTGCATAAATCATCGTATTCTGGAGTTTGCAACTAGAAGAGAACTTGGTCAGTAAGTCCAACACTTACCTCTATCCATTGGCAGGCCAAAGCCTTGGGAAGGGAATGATCTGCATAAGTATTACTTGTCAGTGATCTATCCAAGACACCATGAAGGTCTTCTAAGGTATAAAGATTTTCTATTTTTTATAGCATTCTATAAATTTTCTAATTTTTAAAACCAATATACTTTTACATAGTTGGAACTGAATACATGTTGTTCTTTTGTTTGCCATTACAAATGTATTTTAAATGTTTGGCCTCACGGAGTCTGGTTTTAATAATTGCAGGAGCTTTTTTGGCTTGCAAAATACAGTACAATTTTTGTGGTTAAATACAGTCATTTGATTTTAATACATGACTATGGACAAATTCAGAAATAAAGTAACTTGTCTTCTCCTGTCTGCTAATGTCCTACAGGTCTGCACTCAAGGCAACACTGTATGCTTTCAACTTGATGTGTCCATCTGTCTTCCTGGCTTCCTCATTTCTCACAGTGAATTTCTTTTTTTTTTTTTGGAGACGGAGTCTTGCTCTGTCGCCCGGGCTGGAGTGCAGTGGCCGGATCTCAGCTCACTGCAAGCTCCGCCTCCCGGGTTTACGCCATTCTCCTGCCTCAGCCTCCCGACAGTGAATTTCTTTTGGTTTTCAAAACATCACACAAAAGGCAGTAGGCCTCCATTGTAGTTTGATGGTGTCATCAAGTGCCTCCTGACTTGAGCAAGTCAGTCTTCCTCCTCCCACCACCCTCCTCCCACCGAATGACTTTTCATTCATGACATCCTGTGATTGTGCTTGTTCATCCTCCCTCCCCTTTCAAATGTCATCATCCCTCACTTAAATTTCTATAGCACGTGTTATTAATTCTCAATTGTGCTGTGTGCTGACTTCTCTTAGGCACTCTATTCCTTAAAAATAGAGTCTATATTTTTCTTATTTTAAAATTCATTTATTCAAAATGTTGGTTTAACACCTATTATGAGCCTACAAAAATGTTGTAGGCACTGTGTGTAGAGCAAAGAAGCAAACAAAATCTTTGCTCTCTGGGAGCTAAGCTCTAGTGAGGGATTTTATATATATATATATATATATATATATACACACACACACCTCACTAGAGCTTTTATATATATAATATATAAAATAATCCATTCATGTTTATATAAATATATACATTTTACACATATTTATTTAAAAAAGGATATAGAGAATATATTCTATGCCATATGATGTTACAAAATCAATGCACTGAATCACGCAGTTGTGTATATATGTGTGTGGGTGTGTGTGTGTATATATATATAGAGAGAGAGAGAGAGGGAGAGAGAAAGAGAAAGTCGTGGAGTATGTGGTACGGGGAGGTACTAGTTTATGCAGCATACTGGTTAAGGGGTTAGAAGCTATTTTATGTAGTGTGCTTAGCTCTCTGTTGAGCTCTGGATTCACATGTATTCCTGAGGGTGCAGAGCCTAGAAAATGGTAGCTGGTTAATCAGTGCTTGCTGAATAATTAATGATTAAATGAATTTTTTTGATGACGACTATACTGGGAAGAGAGAAGAGAGAAAAGGAGAGAGAGAGAGTGAAATCTTTTAATTTACACAATGATATCCCAAATGGATTTTTCTTAAGTCATCATGGTCAGAAGGATAGACCTTAGAGATGTGGCCCCCAAAATTTCACGTCCAGGTAAATCCCAATATAATTGGCCAGATCCAGGATGGGCAGAAATCTGTAAGCTTGAAGCTAATTCACATAGTGTATAGGTCACCTAATATGGCTGTGTTGAAAATGCAAATCCCCTCTGTGTTTCCACAGAATGTTGTTTTCTTTACCCAAGTCATATATAGGCACTTTGAAACTAATTCATATTTTAAATAAGTTTATATCAAATTTGCCATAACATTGGATTATTAGGTTATTAGCAAACTTGTTGGGATATCTTTTTCAATCTATCTACTTTTTTATATTTTATTTTTTGTGGTCTTAAGTTTTGCATTTACATAAAATTCAGTTAAATAAAGAACACTTGCAGCAATGTTATGGGATTGGAACCTAAGGTATAAAGTATTTATATTTCCTTTAAGGCTATGTTTAATTTTCAAATAATATCAAATAAATTTGACGTTATTTCATGCTTTTCAGACAAGATCTCTGAGCCAGAGTTCTTCATTTCTCTTTTTTATATTTGGAATATAATCCAAGTATTTTGTCATTGTCTAAAATTGCCAAAGAAAATTTCTGTCAGGATAGGCTCCTCTTTTCATCTTCTGCCAGAATTTCTGGGGTGAATACAGACTGGAACTCTTAGCTAATGGACTGACTTTACTCTTTATATACTATGTCCATAAAATCAATGCATGACTTCATTACTGAAAATGAAAAGACAAAATCAAAGCTCTGTGGTTGAATTCATCCTCTTGGGTTTTTCTAACTTTCCTGAGCTCCAGGGGCAGCTCTTTGGGGTTTTCCTGGTTATTTATCTGGCGACCCTGATAGGAAATGCCATCATTATAGTCATCATCTCCCTAGACCAGAACCTCCATGTTCCCAGGTACCTGTTCCTCCTGAACTTATCTGTGGTGGACCTGAGTTTCAGTACAGTTATTATGCCTGAAATGCTGGTGGTCCTCTCTACTGAAAAAACTACAATTTCTTTTGTGGGCTGTTTTGCACAGATGTATTCCATCCTTCTTTTTGGTGGGGCTGAATGTTTTCTCCTGGGAGCAATGGCTTATGACCGATTTGCTGCAATTTGCCATCCTCTGAACTACCAAATGATTATGAATAAAGGAGTTTTTATGAAATTAGTTATATTTTCATGGGCCTTAGGTTTTATGTTAGGTACTCTGCAAACGTCATGGGTATCTAGTTTTCCCTTTTGTGGCCTTAATGAAATTAACCATATATCTTGTGAAACCCCAGCAGTGTTAGAACTTGCATGTGCAGACACGTTTTTGTTTGAAATCTGTGCATTCACAGGCACCTTTTTGATTATTTTGGTTCCTTTCTTGTTGATACTCCTGTCTTACATTCGAATTCTTTTTGCCATCCTGAAGATTCCATCAACTACTGGGAGACAAAAGGCCTTTTCAACCTGTGCCTCTCACCTCACATCTGTGACCCTGTTCTACGGCACAGCCAATATGACTTATTTACAACCCAAATCTGGCTACTCACCAGAAACCAAGAAACTGATGGCACTGTCTTATTCACTTCTGACACCTCTGCTGAATCCACTTATCTACAGTCTGCAAAACAGTGAGACGAAGAGGGCTTTGATGAAATTATGGCGAAGGCGAGTGGTTTTACACACAAGCTGACTGTGTTGAGAAGCCATGTAAGATTTAGTCACTGCCTGACTGTACTCAATCTAAATTTAATAAATGGTGAAAAAGTTTGCATTTTTTGGCATGAGGATGATTAATTTCTTGAGTTCTCCAAGTTTGATTGTATATCAGGAGCATCTTTATATGTTAACGTTTTTGGTTTTTTTCACCAATGCATAATATTCCTTAATATTGAATATAACACAATTTCAACAATTTGTTTAGCAATAGCCCTACTAATGGTTATTTTTTTGGTCACAATAGATAATACTAAAACAACCTGTTTTTATATATTCATAAATTCTGGTGCTTTAATTTTTACAGAATAGCTTTCACAAAGTAGGTTCGAAGGTTCAAAACAAATGTGAGTTTGCAAGTTTTCATAGGTATTACTGAGTTACTTTTCTAAATGATTTTAACGACTTCAGACTGACCTGAGCACCCATCCTACCCCACTGTCTATGTTGAATGCCAAGAAGCCTACAATAACGAGATGAGATTTTTTTGCTCCTGTAGTGAAAATTCGTTCCATAAATAAGTAGGAAAGAGCAGTTATTTATTTAGAGGGACACAATGTCTTTACTCAGGGACTCAGAGAGGGTATAATTCAAAACTAGTTTTCTTCTGGTTATTTTAGAATATCTATTCATCCAGTGTTTTGAGTAGAGAACATCATGTGATCATTTTTGAAGGTCATTTAAAGTATGGCTGTCCTTTCCACTTATAAACTATATTTTTTGAAACTTGATCAAATTTCTTTCATAAGGCAAAAATGCATCTCATACAGGTCAAACAATGTATAATTGTGTTTTTTTCTTGTGGGACATAAATATGAATACCTCATTGTGCCTATTTTTCTATTATCCTTGAGTCACATCAATATTCACGTGCATCTTTCCAACATAAAATAATCGTATAATAGTCTTTCTAGTTATACATAAAGATGAATAATTAGACATATTGCAACATTGAAATGTAACCTTTCATTCTTGCTTCCTATTTTAATATTGCTATAATAAAAAGAAAGGGTATCTGTATCAAAGGAGTTGACCACACCCTTCATTTCTGCTCTGGGGGTGGAGGTGGGGTAATAAAGGGGTTAGAACACTTCTACGAAACAATCATTCATTTGATGGAAAATCCTCTTTTTCTTCACATCTACTTCTGCCAAAATAAAGGTGAAGGTGCAAATATATTGGAATTTCAAAAAAAAAAAAAGAGAAATTTCATGAGAAGAAGGCTGAAATCTTGTAGGTAGTGATGCAGAACTTTTTTTCTCAGTCACTTTGGAAGCTGGAGACCCCTGGCTGGTAACACCCAACCTGGGCCTTGCTCAGCCATGCTGGCATGCCCCAGCTCGCCCGTGTTATAGCTTGTACCTGCATTCAGCAGTTCCCAAGCTTTTGTATCACACCCAAGAAGAATGAGGATATGCTGGACATTGAAGGGTAAGGATGGTGGAGAAGAATTTTACTGAAGGACAGAACAACTGTCAGCAGAGAGGGGATGTGCCGGGTGGTTCCCCTACTCGAAGACAGGAAAGTCCCACCATGGTGGCTGGGTCCAGGGCCTTTTAGGGACTCAAAATGGGAAGTGCATGCTGGTTTGTGAGTATGCAAAAAAGTTAAAGTGAAGACACCACTCAAAAGTGGGCACGACAGTGTAGGAAAACTAATTAGGAAGGGTAGGTATATGTAAAATAGGTGAAGACTGGGGACCAATCAGAGGAAAGTATGCAAAATGGGAAGATAAGTCCTCAATCAGGTCCTAGGGTTTAACCTGTAGCTTGGCTTTCAGGCTTTAAACCGTCTTCCATTTAGAGGTGGGTTTCACTGGGACCCACCTCATCTGCCTAGGCATTTGGCTGCCTCCTGTCACTATCAGTAATATCTGAATGTTGTATAATATTGCTTTCATTTGGGCATCAAACAGCCTCAGCAAAAGCCTTTGATTGGATCCCATCTCTTGATATCCTGAAATTTCCTTCTGATAGCTTTTAAAAGGACCAATTAAGGCTTATGTAAAACGAACAAATCAGCAAAGAAGCAAAGGAAGCCAAATACAGAAAGTCTTTTTAGCCATTCTTTAGTTCATTTTGTTCATTGATTCTGTAAACCAATTTTTCTTAAAAAAATTCTTTATAGGCCAGGCGCGGTGGCTCATGCCTGTAATCCCAGCACTTTGGGAGGCTGAGGTGGGTGGATCATGAGGTCAGGAGATTGAGACCATCCTGGCTAACATGTGAAACCCCGTCTCTACTAAAAATACAAAAAATTAGCCAGGCGTGGTGGCGGGCGCCTGTAGTCCCAGCTACTTGGGAGGCTGAGGCAGGAGAATGGCGTGAACCTGGGAGGCGGAGCTTGCAGTGAGCCGAGATTGGGCCACTGCACTCCAGCCTGGGTGAAAGCGCGAGATGCCGTCTCAAAAAAAAAAAAAAAAAAAATTCTTTATAAAAATGTCTTAAGAGCACTAAATCTCATGAAATAGTCTCTGCTCTTGAAGGATTTACAATGTATTGGTCATTAGATGCTGGAAGCTCTCTATATTCAACCCTTTCCTCTTTCATTGCCTTTGTAATAAATAAAAGCCTTCATTGGCAAGATGTTTATGAAATTACAATAAGAAATTAGGTAACTCTAATTCTAAATTTGTACGTGTGTGTGTGTGTGTATATGAATCCAAGTATATGCTGAGAATTCATACATTTGTCATGTTATGTGAGGAGATAGAAATCTCTGGGGAGGTGTCCATGAATCTGTGTTTTAATCAGCTCTCCAGGTGATGCTTTTGCACCTTAAAATTTGAGAAGCACACCTCTTCTCAGTTAATGTGCTAAGATGAACTGGTATATTTCAAATGCATTAAAAGTTTATCAGGACATATTGATCTTAGACTTCTGAGAGCCCAGGCAATACCTGAAGCAACTGGAGTACCAGAACATTGTCACTGGCCTCTTTGTGGGCTTCTCAGAAACTGGCTGAAATGGATGTGTGTCTGATGGGACCCTCTGTTCCCCACAGACAGTGAGCACTGTAAGTGATGTCTGACATCACCACTCTGCTGGAAGCCACTGAGTGAAGCCTAGGAGATGCTTTAAACAATGTGCCGCTGCCTTGAGAGGTTCCAGGTTCTCCAAAGGGAGTGCAGCATATCTACGCGCAATAACGCATGTAGGGCCTCATTCAGCGCAGCGAATCAGAGTGGGCAGCCTATACTTCGCAGTAGGCCACCGCATTTTTTGCTGCTGCAAAAGAATTATTTAAAAATTTTTCTGCAGTAAAATTATTTAACTGTTTAAAATTAATTCCTTTAGACTAGATTTTGGAAAAAGGATTGTTGGGTTGAAGGTTTTGAACATTGTTTAGATGCTTCATGCATGTTGTCAAATTGCCAATAAGGAAGGTTGTATTGTTTGACCACTCTACCATAGCATTCCAGAGTGTCTGTTTTGTGACCTGTGATCTAGTATTATTTGCTTTTTTTTTTTAATTTGCATTTTTTTGTTTTTTGCTAATCAAAAGAAAGTTAGAAATATTATTTATTTTTAAAGAAAATATTGCTAATTATGTATTTTTAAATGCTATTATGCTATATTAATTATTTACTTTAATTTACTTTGAATATTTATGATAAGTTTTAATCACAAAAGTAATACATGCTTATTTTAAAATTTTACATAAATACAGAAGTAAGTAAAATAACTTTTTTTCCGAACACCAGCCTTCAGTGCAATCAAAAGCCTAAACAATATTCAAAACTGTTTAATGTATGGCACACAGAGATAAGTAAACAAGAAGGCATTTGGGGACATCTTTATGATAAAAAAAGTATTTTATTTTATATGCTATAATTATAAGAAAGATTAGCAAAGTACTAGATAAGACATTAAATATTAAATTTGTATACTTCTAATAAAGTGTTTTCAGAAATTAGGAGAAGGAATTTGAGGTTGTTTCCACAAATAAAGTTTTCTAATGTCAGTTTCTATGCTTGAAAACTGCAACTTGCAATTTCTGATCAAGACATCTTAGGGATGTTCCCTTTGCATTTTGATAGTTGTCATTAATACAAACCTGGCCAGGCATGGTGGCTCATGCCTGTAATCCCAGAACTTTGAGAGGCTGGGCTGGGAGGGTCACTTAAGCCAAGGAGTATGAGACCAGCCTAGGCAACATAGGGAGACCCTGTTTGTACAAAATAAAATAAAACTAGCCAGACATGGTGGCATGTCCCTGTGGCCCCAGCTACTTGGGAGGCTGAGGCAGGAGGATCACTTGAGCCTGGGAGGCCAAGGCAGTGGGTAAGCTGTGATCATGCCACTGTACTCCAGCTTGGGTGACAGAGGGAGACCCTGTCTCTGAAACAAAACAAAACAAACCATTCTGAGAAGGTAGTTGATAAAAATTGTTGATGAAAAAAGTCAAACTCTGTAAAATATTTGCAGAGATTTACTGTGAGCCAAATGTGATGACCATGACCCATAACATAGCCCCAGGAGATCCTGAGAACATGTGTCCAAGGTTATGGCTGGATTTTATACATTAAAGTTACAGGCAAACATCAATCAGTATGTGTAAAGTGTACAGTGTTTCTCTCCAGAAACATGGGATAACTTGAAGTGGGAGCTTCCAGGTCACAGGTGGATTCAAAGATTTTCTGATTAGCAATTGATTGAAAGAGTTATTATCTAAAGACCTGGAATCAATAGAAAGGAGTGTTCAGGTTAAGATAAGAAGTTGTGGAGACCAAGATTTTATTATGTAGATGAAGCCCCAGGTAGCAGGCTTCAGAGCTCTTATCAGACCTAAAAGGTTCCATACTTTTAGCTAATTCTCTCCTGGATCAGGGAAAAGATATGGAAAGGGAAGAGAATTCTCTACAGAATGTGGATTTTCCACACAAAAGATAACTTTGCAGAGCCATGCCATTTAAGAACATGTCAAAGAAATATATTTTGGGGAAAAAAAATTTCAATTTCTTTCAGGACCTACTATCTGTCATGAATTACCATACTAGAGTCAGGTTTGAATTTGGTATCTTACTGTTACAAAGAGTCTGTTTCTGTCTTAAGATCTCTGTTTTAATGGTAGTGCCGGTCAATTGTGTCCGAATTCCAAAGGGAGGAAGTTATAATGACACATGTCTAACCTACCCCTTCCTGTCATGGTCTGAACTAGTTTTTCAGGTTTACTTTGGAATGCCAGTGGCTGAGAGGGGAGTCCATCCAAAGGTTGGGGCCTTAGAATTTTATTTTGGTTTATGAATCTTAAAAATCTAACACTTTCTTTTTTTTTCATTGGCAAGTGTAATGTTACAATTTATTGTGATAATGAGAATGGATTTCATAACTATTTCAATTTTTTTCATGTTGAATATTTCAAAATGATAATTGTTAAAAGAATCTAATTGGGAGGCCATTACAACAAGGTGGCTTTGGCACTCTAAATTCATATGTGAGCCAACCAGAGTCCAGTGTAATCAGTAAATTGAAACTAGAAACAGCACCAATCAGAAACCACCAGCTAATTTCTAACCAATCAAAATTATTTTGTCTTGCTTTTGCAAAATCTTTATAAAGTTTCCCTTCTTGCCTTTCCTGATGGAGTGAGAGCCCCTTGTGGTCTGGTGCTGCCCCAATTCTTGGATCTCTGAATGCTCAGAAAAACTCTTTAAAATTGAAATGTACTTAAGTTTCTCTTTCATCATAAGGAAGTACTATTCTGTAGCACGCACAGGCAAAGCAAGAGCAGTTACTGCCAGGTAGTTAAGATGGAAATGAGCATAAGACTATGTAAGGGCAGAGATTTGGGGCACTTTGTAGAGCTGTGCCCACCAGAGGCCCCTACTGGATAACTGCCCACTCTGATTCTCTGATGAGCTACATTATTGCGTGTATGCTGCACTCCCTTTGGGAACCTGGAACCTCTTAGCCACCAAGGCAGCGGCACATTGTTTAAAGCATCTCCTAGGCTTCACTCAGTGGCTTCCAGCAGAGTGGTGATGTCAGACATCACTTACAGTGCTCACTGTCTGTGGGGAACAGAGGGTCCCATCAGACACACATCCATTTCAGCCAGTTTCTGAGAAGCCCACAAAGAGGCCAGTGACAATGTTCTGGTACTCCAGTTGCTTCAGGTATTGCCTGGGCTCTCAGAAGTCTAAGATCAATATGTCCTGATAAACTTTTAATGCATTTGAAATATACCAGTTCATCTTAGCACATTAACTGAGAAGAGGTGTGCTTCTCAAATTTTAAGGTGCAAAAGCATCACCTGGAGAGCTGATTAAAACACAGATTCATGGACACCTCCCCAGAGATTTGGATTCAGTTGGTCTGGGGTGGGGCCCAGAAACTTGCATTTCTAACAAGCTCTTAGGTCTTGCTGATCCAGAATTACATTTGCAGTAGCTGTGCCCTACAGGATAGTTTAAATATTTGAGACTTATTAAAGGAGTTATTTAATAATAAATGTAAAGTGCTTAGAGCTATGCCTGGCATGTGATAATCACTTAAATGTTGAGTTTTAACATTTGCTATTTTGTGGTTCATCTGGGTTGGAGAGCAGAACCTTAATGTAATTCCTTTCATTGGTAAGGCTTTAAGCAAGCATTTTCTTGTTTTCCCAGCTATCATTCCCAGGTTTGTGAAAATAATCAGATATTTTGGTATAATACTGATGTGATTTTTTTCTATTATACTTCTTTTCATAGTCTTTCATTTATTATTACATTATATGTTGTTATACTTGACCAAAATTATTTTAAAATTGAACTATAAGATTTTCTGATTTAAAATGGCTTATCATTTTGTATCCTACATGTTCCCTTTTCTTAAGCTGTTTTTTTCAGATGAACTTTTATTTGGTTTCAGTTTCTCCAACAGTTATTTTTTTCAAATGTTGTATAATTGTTATACATTCTGCATCCTTGCATGTCTAAAACAGTTTTCCATTTGCCTTTGTTAAATAAAATTTACAGGAGGCTATTGATTTAGACTGAGCTCCTGCATTGTGCCCCAGTAGATTAAACCAAAATGGAGTTGCCAGAGGCATTTAAACCAGAGAGACTCCATCTTGTATGGAGGCTGGGTAAAATAAGGATGGAACTTACTGAGCTGCATTCCCAGGAGGTTAAGGCATTCTTAGTCACAGCATGAGATAAGAGATTGGCAGGAGATACAGGTCATAAAGACCTGGCAGATAAAATAGGTTACAGTAAAGAAGTTGGCCAAAACTCACCAAAACCAAGATGGCAATGAGAGTGACTTCTGGGCATCCTCACAGCTCTTTATATGCTAATTATAATTCGTTAGCATGTGGAAAGATACTCCCACCTGTGCCATAAAAGTTTACAAATGCCATGGCAATGTCAGGAAATTACCCTATTTGGTCTAAAAAGGGGAGGAACCCTTAGTTCCAGGAATTGTCCACTCCTTTCCTGGAAAACTCATGAGTAATCCACCCCTTGTTTAGCATATAATCAAGAAATAACCATAAAAATGGGCAACCAGTAGTCCTCTCTGAAGGTTTGCTGAAAATCAACTCAAAAGGCAAATCAATAGGAGAAAAGGCATGCAAAATTTTATTTTAAGTGTATAGTCTGGGGGAATTGCAAGAGAATGATTACCCAATAACCCAATGGGACACAGAAACTTATATACCCTTTTCATAGGGGAGGAGGGAGATGGGAAATGTAGACAACTCTTTTGAGGGGTAGCAAATGATTATTAGGGGAAGCAAACGGACAGAAATTAACTTGTAAATGATTCTCTTTGGAATTTGAATGAACCTGAGAGACGGTCATTTTCTTGTGAAAAAGTCCTTCCAGGTGAGGTTGCATTCCTGTCTTCTTTTTTTGTGATACATAATGAGATTTCAGGAAGGAGAAGAAAGGCAATTGCATTATTTTTGGAACGCAGCTTTCTGGGACAGATAAGAAAATCCCAGAGACAGCCCCTTCCTGCACTGCAGGTGTGTGTCTAGGGGGTAACACAAGGTTAGAGGGACCTTGATTCTGAGGCAGCTTCTAGGCCTCTCAGCATATCAAAGTGCCAGTCTTTGGGGCAACACTTCCTGAGCCCCAATACCTGATTCATGATGTTGTTCTTTGCTCAGATAAATTCTGTTAAATTTATTTTGTCTAAAGCTTTTATTTTAAAATAATTTTTCTGTATGCCACAGGTTTGGTTGGCTATATAATTCCTCGGTTTCAATAGTTATGCTTTAAGAAATTCTAAACAGGCTGGGATCGGTGGCTCACACCTGTAATCCCAGCACTTTGGGAGGCTGAGGTGGGTGGATCACCTGAGGTCAGGAGTTCTAGGCCAGCCCGGCCAACATTGTGAAACCCCATCTCTACTAAAAATACCAAAATTAGCTGGGTGTGGTGGCAGACACCTGTAATCCCAGCTACTCAGGGGGTCGAGGCAGGAGAATCACTTGAACCCAGGAGGCAGAGGTTGCAGTGAGCCAAGATCGTGCCATCGCACTCCAGCCTGGGGACAAGAGGGGACAAGAGGGAGACTTTGTCTCAAAAAAAAAAAAAAAAAATCCCTCTAAACATTATTTCACTGTTTTCTAGTTCCAGTGTAGCAAAAAAGAGATTTGCTTTTATTTCTGCTTTTTAAAATTTTTGAGTATAGATTCCATCCTACTTCTGCTTTCTTAATCTAAACTCCTGAGTATTGGAGCCCATCAAATCCAATTCTCCACGTCCTCCTAAAATCTTTTTCATGGCAATTTTACTCTCTTAATTTTTTGCATTTCAATCAAATTTTAATTCTGTGAATTCCTAACTCATCATTCAGTTGTTTATCATTTTGGGTACTCCATTTCTCCATACAGTTATTTTTAAAACCATTTTAACGATTTCCCTGTAATTGTTTTAAATTGATCTTTTTTTTTTTTGAGACGGAGTGTCACTCTGTCAGCCCAGGCTGGAGTGCAGTGGCGGCGATCTCCGCTCACTGCAAGCTCCGCCTCCCGGGTTTCCCGCCATTCTCCCTGCCTCAGCCTCCCAAGTTAGCTGGACTACAGGCGCCGCCACCATCCTCGCCCGGCTAGGTTTTGGATTGTTTAGTAGAGACGGGGTTGCACTGGGTTAACCAGGATGGTCTTGATCTCCTGACCTCGTGATCCGCCCGTCTCGGCCTCCCAAAGTGCTGGGATTACAGGCTTGAGCCACCGCGCCCGGCCTAAAATTGATCTTTTTTTTGAGAATATGCTTTTTAAAAAATCATTGGGTCTCTCTACAATGATAATGCATATTTTCAAGTTTTCTTCTCTTTCTTGCATTTAATCTGTTTCAGTCTACGAACATTTGCTCTGGTCCCTTGCATTGATATGTCAACTGAAAGAAGAAAAAAATTGAGGCAAACAATGTAAGTAGAGAGTTCATTTGGACCACGCTTGAACACTGCAACTCAGGAGCATAGGTGCAAGTTACCCTGAATATACACCCCTATTAGTTACAAGTGGGTTTTTAAATGAAACAAAGAGGCAGTTCCCAAGTTGTTTACCAAGAATTCACATTAAAATAACAGAATCTATTGATTGGTTATACATTGTTCTTTGTATCACAAACTCTAGGAACATGAAGATAATGGGCAAAGTAGCTAGTCGGGAACAAAATGTCTTTAAACAGTTGCCCCTGAGCATGGGTGTGAGAGGCCTGATTGAGGTCCCATAGCCATACTATGTCTCTCTGGGACTGACAAATTTTGCATGCTTCACATAACTTAGATGGTTCTGAGCAATTTTTTTTTTCTCATTTCCCACCTGTTGATCAAAAATCTTTCCAGGGAAGCAGTAATGATCAATTTCTGCTTAGGTTAGAGTGATAAATATCCTTCCTCCTTCAGTTTGAGAAGGCTCATGACGGTGCTGTCTCACATGGGAAGGAGAGGTGAGGAAATGTTTCAATGAGGAATTTTAAGAGTGTCAAAAGCCAAATTGAGATGGATCACAGGTGGCAAAAATGGCACCTCAAAGCCAAATTGAGATGGTATCACAGGTGGCAAAAATGGCACCTCAGTCAAGTATGTAGTTGCTGTTGCTTGTTGAATCATTGTTAGTCTTCAGAATATCATGAGTTTAGTCTTTGTGGAAGAAGTAAAACAAGAGATATATGTAATGCACATAGGAAGTATAATTAAAAAAATAATTTGTGTACCAGAAGAACAACAACAAAACCTATTCTATTGGGGAGTCAACTAAAAATATCATGAAAGAAATTAAATCCAATTTCTTCTTTAGAGGATTGTTAGAGCTGGGAAATTATTCAGAATTCAGTCTAAATTATAGAAAATAGTAAAACTAAAAAACAATGGTCAGGGCTAGAATCTTATATGATGGATGGTATAGTTTCCTTCTAAAACAATTTTTTCTCTCCTCAGTTCCCCATTCCTACCAAATATAAGTGTTAGTAGGACCAATTTGTTGGCTAAATAAGTTTTGGTATTATACTTGGTCTGATTATTTGCAATATGTGCAACAAGAAGAATGATTGGCCATATAGGCTCTTTTACATTGACTTTGCAGAACTTTTTCATAAGAAATCTCAGATTACACTTTTGAAACCTCTCAAGACTAGTAAGCCAAGCCAGGGATTCACCATGGGACTGCTTGTAACATATGTATAAATTGAGTGAATACCTATCTTCTCAATGACCCAAAATATCTTGTGGTTCCTGGGTGCATCAGAAAATGATAGTCTTTACTTACTGCAAGCTGAGGAACCTTGTAAGGGAACCATGTGGGCAAGGCATGAGGCCAGTCTTTCCCATGTCTATTGGCTTTATAAAGTCAGCCTCAATTCCTCAAAGCAGTATAGTCACATTCAAAATTGTAACATTCCAGCCAAAGCCTTGGTAAAATAGCCAGTGTATCCAAAGTGTTCTGCTACAAAAGAAAACAGACTCTTATTGATTACGCACAAATAACTATATTGCCATAAAATACAAATACTCATGAATAATTTCCAAATTTTAGAGAAATCAGATAGAGAGAAAGGCAGATGTTTTAATTTTGCTCACAAAAGGCTACCCAGTTGCTGTAAGCTATAATTAGCTAAAAAGAGACATTTTCTTAACTCTGGAAAACAAAACATAAAAGAATCAGCAATGTTTCGAACAGAAAAGTTAAAGAAAGCATTTCCATCCTCTGTCAGGCTAGCCCCATGTATTTAATTATTATTCAGTTGGATGTTAGGTTAGTAATCTTCATGAATGCATTCATTTTTAAAATTAGACTTCTGAATGTTTTCACTCAGTTCAATGATATGATGGGTGGAATCTAGCCACTAGGAGCATTTCCTTTCTGTGTGTGCTGCCAGTAGATGGAAGTACAACTAAAGCCTGGCTGCCTCCCTGCACCCCCGGCAGAGATGCCTGGGCTTCTGAGTGTAAAAAGTAAAGTAGAGGTTCCTCTTCAAAGAGACTTTCCTCCCCATCTAATTAGGAATAAATAGTAACTTCTTTGAGAAACAAAATGTATTCAAAGACCTGTGCTAACATTCGTAGATATCTGCTATCTGTAATACAGAAATCAATGTACTTTGTGTTCTTAGCTCCCACAATTTAGCCTAAATATTTGCCCTGGCACGCTTACACTGGTCCAAGCAAGTGTTAAGTCATGGTCTGTTCATCTTCCTTATTTGGAGGTGTTTTTACCTTTCTCAGCATCCTACAAGTTACTCTCTCCTTTGTTTGTTCTTCTCTGCCTTTGCCTCTTTAAAAAAGTTCTAAGTTGCTAGCCGATCAGGACAAATACAGAATGTTAGGTGCAGGGAGCTGAAGGCCTGTGGGATGTGACCAACTCAGCATTTCGCTGGAGGCTATATGATCAAAGAGCAAACTGTATATCATGAATGCAGGATGTGGGCAAACTCACACTGCCCTGCCACAAAAAGGTATGCTGAGGGCCTCGTTCCCTGGCACTGGGCTCCTTGAAGTTATCTATTGAGCAATCTAGAGCCTAAGAATGCAGTCTTGCAAGTGTGCTGTGAATCAAGCTACCGACCAAAAACCATTCCCCCCTTCTCGCTCTCTCTATTGCCTAATAAATATGGAGGGCAGTGTAAAGCTCAGGGCCCTTGTCCACTAGAGACAAGGTGCCCTCTGACCCTTTCTTCCAAATATACTCTTTGGTCTCTTGTCTTTTATTCCCATGTTTGCCCCCTTTGTTCAGTCCCCCTAGGTCCGTGTGGGTTACATAGTGGTGCCCTGAACAGTGACAGAATCGGGCCCTCAACAAGTGGGACCCAGAACAGGGACTCCAAGGATGCCAACAAGTGGTGTCCAAACATGGCACTTCGAGGACATGAACAAAAAGGTCTGCTGGAGCCGAGAAACTGAAATTGACAAGGCAAACGGGGTCCCCAGAATGAGTCTGCTGGCAGCATATGTAAGGTTAGTGCCCTAAAGAGGCACTGGGAGCGGTGCTTTAAAGAAGTACTGGGAATGAGAAGTTTTCCGAATCAGGGTAACAAGGGTAATAATTTGTCTGTTGAAGAAAAACATTATGTGCAGTTGCTTAAAGTTCTGTTGAGGCAGTCTGGAGCTCAGGTTAATTTGCAGACACTCACTAACCTCCTGCAGAAGCCACAAAAAGTTATTATGCATAACTCATGGTTTCCACAGGCAGGCACTCTTGTGGAAAATTGGGATAGAGCAGGAGAAGGATTAAAACAGGCTCATCAAAAAAGTTTTAAAGTTGATTCTTCTGTTTTCTCCACTTGGAGTTTAGTTCATACTGTACTTCTGCCATTATCTCTTTATTATTCTGTGGGACAACAGGCTGAATATAAAAATCTGAAAGAATCTGTTGTTCCACCCATAGCTCCAATTGAAAATAAAAAACAGGAGAGGGAGGATAAAAATTGGCCTATACTGCCTTCTCCAGTTGCAGAAACATCTGTACTGCCTCCTTTGGTGGCAGCAATAGAGACCCCCATACAAAGAATTTTACACTCTGCTGCCATAGCTGTAGAGCCCTTAGGACCTCGCGCTTTTCCTATTTCTGTAAGGCCCAATCCTAAAAATGCACAGCAGGTTATTCATGAACACACTTCACTAGATTTTAACTTGTTAAAGGAATTAAAAGTGAGTGTGGTAAATAATGCCATACAAAGCCCATTCACCTTAGGATTGCTAGAATCTGTGTTTGGTGCTATGTGTCTTTTACCCTTTGATGTGAAACACTTGGCGTGAACTTGCTTATTGGCTAGTGCATACCTGACATGGAATTTAAATTGGCAAGAAATGTGTGCAGACCAGGCTAGGCAGAACAGTGTTACTGGAAACAGACATTACAGAGGATATGCTATTAGGTAATGGCCCTTATTCAGACCTGGAACCTCAAAATGGTACTCCCAGATGCTGCTTATTGGCAATGTGCACAGGCCACTAAATGCACCTGGGCCACAATTCCTGAAGAAGGAGTCCCAGTACAATCATTTTTATATATCATGCAAGGGTCACAGGAACCCTATGCACAATTTCTTGAACCATTACAAGAGGCAGTGAAGCATCAGATTCCTCATACCGTGGCTGCAGAAATGCTAACTTTAACTCTAGCTTTTGAGAATGCAAACGTGGATTGTAAATGTGCACTGGCACTGGTGATGTGTACAAAAAACTTGGGAAATTTTCTCAGAGCTTGTCAAGATGTAGGAACTGAGCTTCATCACTCTGCAATGTTAGCACAAGCAATAGCTAATTTATCAATGGACAAATCTAAAAGGAGCCAAGGGTCAAACCCCAAAATGGGAAAGTATTATTGTGGAAAAACTGGACATTTTAAAAAGGAATGCTGCCAGATCTCAGGACAGAAAGGACCTTACAGTGCAGTGCCCCACCCAGTGGAAAAAACACCAGGACTTTGTCCTCACTGTAACAAAGAAAATCACTGGGCTAATCAGTGCCACTCAAAATTTCATCAGAATGGCAGCACCCTGCTGGGAAATGAGACGTGGCCCCGGCTCGGGGCCCCACTAACAATAAGGGCATTCCCAGTCCAGACCTCAACCCCATTTCAGGGGTAGGTTCCCGGAGGCACATTGATTCCCTCACCCCAGGAACACCAGGAAGTACAGGATTAGATCTACCCGCCAAAGAATCACGTTAGTTGGTGGAGACAAACCTATCAAAGTTCCCACTGGCATTTGGGGACCTTTACCAGCAGTATATATGAGACTAATTTTAGGCAAAAGTCACCTTAACTTGCAAGGCCTTACCGTAGTGATTGGCGATGATTATGAAGGAGAAATTCAAGTAGTTTTAGTGTCACAAGATCTTTGGGTTTTTGAACTGGGTGAATATATTGCTCAATTATTGCTTATCCCCTGCAAATTAAATCCTTCTCCATGAAAGGAGAAATGAGGAAATAAAGGGTTTGGGAGCACAACTACATGGGAAATCTATCTGTCCCAACCCACAGCCTCTAATAGACCCACCTGTGTAGTACAAATTAAAGGACATTTTATGGGCTTACGGATATGGGAGCTGATGTATCAGCAATATGTAAGGACAATTGGGCCCCATCCTGGCCTTTGCAATTAATTTCTATGTCCCTAGTGGGAGCAGGAAGAGCTGAAAGTGTTCAACAGTGTGCTGAGATTTTATCTTGTCTCGGTCCAAATGGACAGTCATGTACTTTTCAGCCTTATGTTGCAACTTATGGGGTCGAGACTTACAGCATGAAATATGAGAAATACAAAGGAAACCTTTGATAACCCAGAATTTAAAATGTTAAAAATCATGGGATATCAGAAGGGAAAAGGTTTAGGAAAATTTCTTCAGGGAACTCCTAACCCAATATCAGTAACTATAAAAACAGGTAGCAAAGGGCTAGAGCATCAGGATTTCTGATGGGGGTCATTGATATTTCTCCTCTGCCCACTGCCTTACCATTAGAATGGTTCAGTGACAAACCCATATGGGTGGATCAATGGCCCCTATCTCAGGAGAAGCTGACACAACTTCAACAGCTAGTAAAAGAACAGTGGGACTCCGGACACACAGAGGAGTCAGTTAGTCTCTGGAATTCTCCAGTGTTTGCTATTCCAAAAAAGTACAGAAGATGGTGACTGCTACATGATTTAAGAGGTATTAATACACTCATAAAATGGATGGGTGCCTTACAGAAAGGTTTACCATCTCCACCGGCTATTCCAAGAGACTGACCTTTTGTAGTAACAGATCTTAAGGATTGTTTCTTTACTATACCCTTACACCAGAAGGATAGCCTTGATTTGCCTTCTCTGTGCCTTCTATTAATCAAAGAGAACTTGTTTCTCATTATCAACAGAGAGTTTTACCCCAAGACACGCTTAACAGTCCTACGCTGTCAACATTTTGTAGGACAGGCATTAAAGGATCCTCGGAATATGTTTCCTACTGCTTACATCATTCTTTTTTGGATGATATTCTTTTGGCTGCTCCTACAGATCAAATCCTACATCAGTTATTCAGAGAAATGAAGCAACCTTTGACTAAATGGAATCTCAAAATAGCTCCAGAAAAGGTACAAAGAACTTCCCTATACCAACACTTAGGAATTATTGTTACAGAGAGAAGTGTACGTCCTCAGAAAGTAGTTCTCTGTAAAGACAGGTTACAGACTTTACATGATTTTCAACAATTATTAGGAGATATTAATTGACTATGGCCGATGTTAGGTATTGCTACCTATCAGCTTACACATCTTTACCAAACCCTGCAAGGAGATTCTACTTTAAATTCCCCGTGGCAACTAACTAAAGAGGCAGAAGCCGGATTGTAGAGCAAATGTTATAGCAGAGACATGCCTCACAGCTACAACTGCAAAAACCTTTGCTTTTGTTTATTCTTGCTACTCCCTACTCTCCAACAGGACTTTTGGGCCAGTTCATAGACAAGTCTGCAACAGTAATAGAATGGCTCTTTCTACCTAATCAAACAGTCAACACCTTGCAAGTTTATCTTTCTTTAATTACACAAATTGTGACTCTGGGCAGGAATAGGTCAAAAATGCTTATGGGATATGACCCTGACAAAATTATTGTTCCTTTAGACTCCCAGAAACAAGCAGCTTGGGAAATGTTGACTGCTTGGCAAACGGCTTTTGCAGATTTCATGGGTGCTATAGATAACCACTACCCCTCAGACAAAATTTTACAGTTTTATAAAATCCATTCTTTCACTCTTTCTGTGATTACTCATCACAAGCCTATTCCAGGTGGACAGACTTATTTTACGATGGCTCTTCCAGAGGTTGTGCTGCTATCTATGGACCTAAACATACTCAAACAATAATGACCTCTGGGGCTTCAGCTCAATGCTCAGAGCTAATTGCAGTCACTCAGGTTTTACAGCTCACAACTTCAGATCCTATCAACATTGTCTGTGGTTCAGCTTACATTGTAAATGTAGCCAGTAGCATAGAAACTGCTACAATTAAAAGTACACTAGACCCAGAACTGTTTATTTTTAAGATTTCAACAAGTTATTCAGTCTCGTGCAACTCCTTTTCATATTTCTCATATTCGTTCTCACACACAACTTCCTGGACCATTTTCCCTAGGGAATGATAAAACAGAGAAATTGATTGGTTCTGTGTTTCAGCAAGCTCAAACATCTCATGTGCTTCTGCACCAAAATACTTCCACCCTTACTTGCATATTCCATTTATCTTGCAGCCAAGCTAGGGCTACAATACAAGCCTGTCCTACTTGCCAGCATGTCCCTGGAGCCACACCTGTAGAAGTCTGTAACTCACGAGGTTTGGCTCCAAATGAAATTTGGCAAATGGATGTTACACACATAGCTACCTTTGGTAAGCTTAGCTATGTTCATGTGACTATAGATGCTGCATGCTACATACCAAATAGGTGAGACAGCTGGTCATGTACGATGACATTGTCATCATTTGCTCATATGGGGATAACTAAACAATTAAAAACTGATAATGGGCCTGCTTATACTAGTCATGCTTTTTTAAAATTTCTTACAGCTCTGGGCTATAACCCATAAAACAGGAATTCCTTATAATGCTAGAGGACAAGGCATTATAGAGTGGGCACATCAAACATTACAATGCATGTTGAAAAAGAAAAAAGAGGGTATAAGAGGCCAACTACCATCTTGATCAAAACTACATTTGACCTTATTTACTTTAAAATTTTTGACTCCTCGCATGGATGGTAAGACTCTAGTGGAAAGACATTGGCAAGTGTTAGAGGAAAAGAAGAAAGTTTATCTGAAGGTGTTATGGAAATCCTTGGAAGAAGGACAATGGAAAGGTCTGGTGGATTTACTAACATGGGGAAGAGGATACACTAGTGTTTTTACAGGAGATGAACAAACCCTGTGGGGGCCCTGAAGATGCGTACGATCATGGAACGAGAGACTGGAGGAACCCAGGATGGCCAATCATGGGTCCCGTCCTTCTGGTATGAACCATGAGCCAGCTAAGCCTGAGTCCAAAGACAGAGAGAAGGCGGGCCAGAGTCATGACACTGTTCTAATGCTACGTTTTCTGTAAAATTGGATGGACCGCAAATCGGAGAATGAGAGCTACCCAGTCTGGTCTTACATTCTTTCAATTAATACATGAACAAAAAGGTGGATATGCAGGGAGCTAAAGACCCGTGGGACATGACCAATTTAGTATTACACTGGAGGCTATATAATCAAACAGCAAACTGTTTATCATGAATGCAGGATGTGGGCAAACTCACACTGCCCTGCCACCAAAAGGTTTGCTGAGGGCCTCACTCCCTGGTGCCAGGTTCCCTGAAGTTATCTTTTGAGAGATCTAGCACCTATTGTTCTAAGAATGAAGTCTTGTCAGTCTGCTGTGAATCAAGATGCCAGCCAACAAACATTCCCTGCTTCTCCCTATCTCTGTTGCCTAATAAATATGGAGGGCTGTGTAAAGCTCAGGGCCCTTGTCACAGGCAAGGTGCCCTCTGACCCCTTCTTCCAAATATACTCTTTCATCTCTTGTCTTTTATTGCAGTGCTTGCCCCCTTTGTTCAGTCCCCCTATGTCCATGTGGGTTACAGTGAGGTTCTGTTCCAGCCAATGGAAACCGGACACAGCAGTAGGGTGGATGTGTCAGGTTATAAATTACCCTGTCTCCTTTGCTCGGTGTACTCTCATGGCAAAACTGCTGGCGAGTGTACCCTTTCTGCAGAGAACAAAAATGGGCCTTGCTGAGAAAATTAAATTTATGTTAAAGTGCTATTTTTTTGTGGCACTGGGGAACAAGCATTTCAAACATGAGTGACAGGCAAGTCTCACTTTTAGTCATGTTCTGCACTATAGGCTGAATTGTGTCTCCTGACATTCATATGTTGAAGTCCTAACTTTCAGAATGTGACTATATTTAGAGCTAGCATCTTTAAAGCGGTAATTAAAATAAAATAAGGTCACTAGGGCTGGCCTTAATCCAAAAAATCTGGTGTCCTTATAAGAAGAGGAGATTAGAACACAGACAATACACAGACTGAAGGACGGCCATGTAAGGACACAGTGAGAAGATGACCATCTGCTAGCTGAGAAAAGTAGCTCATAGCAGTCTGAAGAATGGGATATATGCAGAGTTTATCAGGCCCAGACAGACATGAGTGAGTCTTCAGTCATGTCCCTCACACCCAAGTCCAGAGTTAATAATTTAAAGGCAGCGTTATCATCAATAGCAATAAATGTCTTTGCCACACTGCTATTAATTATAGATGAGGAAACAGGGTCAGTCAAATTAAGTAAATTCTTCAGGACCACAATGTTTTTTTTTTTTTTGGAGATGGAGTCTCGCTCTGTCGACCAGGCTGGAGTGCAGTGGTGCAATCTTGGCTCACTGCAAGCTCTGCCTCCTAGGTTCATGCCATTCTCCTACCTCAGCCTCCCCAGTAGCTGGGACTACAGGTGCCCGCCACCACGCCTGACTAATTTTTTAGTAGAGATGGGGTTTCACTGTGTTAGCCAGAATGATCTCGATCTCCTGACTTCATGATCTGCCCTCCTTGGCCTCCCAAAGTGCTGGGATTACAGGCGTGAGCCACAACGCCTGGCCCAGAGCCACATAATTTATTAATGGTATGTGAAATTTATCGTCTGTCATAATTATTTCCAAAGAATATAATAAAAAGCCTATACTTTGAATGTCTCATGTGGTAAAAAGCCAGCAAAGATGTCTCAAATGCTTATCTTAATGAAATGTAACCAGAATGGGGGATTAACAAGCTGGCTCCCAAGAACTTGTTAAGAAGGGAAAGACTGTCATTTGAGAGTTTAACGAATTAAATCCATACTTTGTGGATTAATAACTTGACCATAGAGTATACATTGGTGTGATTTTCATTGCCACTGACCCAACATCTCTATCAAAGCCCCCCACCCTTCCCTGTGCCTACAATTATACTCTGTAGGTCATGTCTTTATTTTTATTTTGAAAATATAGCATACATACAAAAATGTATGTGGAAATATGTATGTATAACTTAAGGAGCAATAATTAATATTCATGTACCTACTAATGAGCCAAGTGTTTGAACTTACATACCTCAGAATCCCTGGATACATTCTTGCTGGATTGCATGCCAATCATTCATTTCCAGAAGAAATTACTATCTGGAACTTGTGTTAATAACTCCCTTAGTTTTCTTTATTGTTTTTACCACCTAGTAACATGTCCCTAAATAATAGAGTGCTTAGTTTTGCCTGTTTTTAATCTTTATATAAAGGGATTTATTCTGCATATGCTCTTCCTTGGCTTGAAATTCATCCATATGGATGTAGGCAGCTGTAGTTTAATTTTCATTGCTTTGCAGTATTCCATTTTATGAATGTACCATAACTTATTAATAAATTCTACCCTGAGGGGGGAAAAAAAGGCAGGGTTATATGCTCATCAATGATATAACCCCAGAGGAGTGACTGAGAATGTCACCACAAGTTGTACAATGTGACCCTCACCCATTATCTTCATGTTTCTGGAATTTGTGATGTAAAGAACAATGTATAGTCAATTAGTAGCTTATATTATTTTAACACAAATTTTTAGTAAACAACTTAGTAATTGCCCCTTCTTTTTTCCTTTAAAACCCCTTGTATAGGGCCAGGCATGGTGACTCATGCCTGTAATCCCAGCACTTTGGGAGACCAAAGTGGGAGGATCCCTTCAGGCCAAGAGTTTGAGATGAGACTGGGTAACACAGGGAGACCTCATTTCTAGAAAAACAGACAAGAAGCAAACCAATAAAAAACTCCACATATGACTGCTGTTAACCAGAGCACATATACAGGGCAACTTGAATCTGTGTTTTCTGGGTTGCAGTCCTCAAACTTGGCCCCAAATAAACTCTCTGCTTATATTTACTTTGCCTCAGTTTCTTCTTTTTGGTCAACAAAGCCAATGAGAAAGGCCTCAGGAGAAACAAAATCTATTGATACTTTAATCTTGGGCTTCTAGCATCCAGAACTGTGAGAAATACATTTCTGTATAAGCCACCAGTCTGTGATATCTTGCTATGGTAGCCATAGCAAACTAATATAGCCTGTGACATGTGAAGGCTGGGGTCAAATTCTGCAGCCAACTTCACACAAGGAGCTTTTTGGGTTTCTGAAGTCCCTTGATTTGCTTACTGCTAACAGCTCACAGGCCTGTCCTTTCCCTTGCATAGTTACAACTGGCCATGCTCCCAGTATCTATTTTCTTTTTCTTTTTTTTTTTGAGACAGAGTCTGACCCTGTTGCCCAGGCTGGAGTGCAGTGGCACCATCCCAGCTCACTGCAGCCTTGACCTCCCAGGCTCAAGCAATCCTCCTGCATAACTGGAATTACAGGTGTGCATCACCACACCCAGCTGATTTTTTTATTTTTTGTACAGACAGAGTCTCTCTATGTTGCCCAAGTTGGTCTTGAACTCCTGGGCTTAAGCAATCCTCCCACCTTGGCTTCCTAAAGTGCTAGGATTATAGGTGGGTGTGAGCCACCATGCCCGGCCCTAGTATCTATTACTATACTTTTATATCTTCTTGGGAAAAGGAGCATCTGAAAGAGGTCAGAATTAATTACCTGACATTTCTTCACTGTTTCCACCTATTTCCCAATTCAAATTACTGTTTCCACCTATTTCCCAATTCAAATTACATATAGACACATTATTCAAACTAACTCACCAAAAGCTTGTGCAATAAGGACAACAGCACAATGTAGCCCAAATAATGCAGTGCAGAAATAGGGAAATTCCTTCAATTTAAATATCAGGAAAGCTTTGATCAAGATGGCCTTCAACATTTCCCTCAGCTTGAGTAACTTAAGACAGATTTTTTTTTTCTTCCTGACTATAGGTCCCTGACCTTCCTTTTCTTAAATCACTTGAGAAAACTTGTAATTGCAATTTTTTTCTCTGCCTCCTTTGAAATGTATGTAAATCTGCTTAGAAGCCTCTTACTAGTTTTAAATGTAAACATCAAAAGAAATAGCTCCTTATCTTCCAGTCTCCATGGGAGGATAGGAGCCTAACTTGAGTAGACATTTTGCTCCAAGTTACCTCCTGTTATAAGCAGAGAAAGTTTGCTTTGGGTAAGGCCAATTAGTGAACATCATTGACTTATGATTCCCTCTACTCCAGCTGTTAAAGGCCTTTGTTTTAGTTGAGTTGAGTTTAATCTCTCTCCCCTGTTGCAATAGTCTTGAATAAAGTATCTCTTGCCTGTTCAACTTTGCCCAGTGCAACTTTTATTTTGACAGTTCTTTTAATATTAATTCATATAGAATGAAAACTGTAGGGACCCAAACTACCAAACCCATATAACTTACCATCTACATTAAGATTACTTTATCATTTCATTGTTTTCATTAACATAACTTTGCTATTCCAGGAGACCCCTGACCAGGCTTGAGGCAAATAACTTGGTTGTTCATTACAGTAATGAACAGTTGAGAAGACCTAGCAAGTCTTTAGTAGGGATCATCAACAGAAAATTTACACACAAACTCTCCCAACTCCTCCTTTTAAAAATGACACATACCGTGGTGAGTGTTTGAATATTCTGGAAGCTGCCAGGCACTCAAGGTCTGATCCAAGAAACTGGAGCAATGTCATTTCCGCAGTATTCTGTTGATCAGGCAAAAAATTTTTTGATTTAACAAAAAAGGTAAAAGTTTTTTGATTTAACAAAAAAGATGGAGTTCTTTTTTGTTAAAGGTTTTTCTACGGTTTTAACAAAGGGTCTTACAACCACTCCCTGAATTTGATCTTTGCCCCCAAACCATTTCTTTCTTTTAAAATCATTCACTGGAAGAGACTGGGAATGAAGGACATATTTATTTTGAATATAGCAAGTTCTGGATCCTTTATATTTCTCTATATTATTTTAAAAAACTTAACAGTTTGTTCTTCAGCTTATTTTTCTCTCCTAGTATTTTATTATATGCAGCTAAAAAAAATCAGCACTTATGATATTCTGCCTGGGAATATCCTTAGGCAGATTTGCCATTTTATTGGTATATTTTTTATTTTCTACATTGATGCAGTGATGATTTTGTTAACTGTTTGGCCAAGGCATCTTTTGGGTATCCTTTAATCCAGCATCTGATAACATTTTCCTCACTGTCTGCAAGTTCTACATCAACAATCTCCTCGAAGCTCTTCAAACTTTCATCAGTAATATCCTCAAGATGCTTCCTGATTCTGCCCTTTCTCCCATCCCAAAGACAATGTCTATTTTTAGTTTTTTTCTTATGGTTGCATTGTTGATGTGATATTTGAATTAAGTAGTGAAGGATGAGTGTTATTTGTATAGAGACTATATTTGTGTGTATGTCTCTCTTTCTCTCTCTTTCTCTCTCTGTATGTGTGTGTGTGTGTGTGTGTGTGTGTGTGTATTGGGCTGTTACTTTCTAGCAGTTTCTTCCAAGACACTGTGAAAGTGAGAATGGCCAGTTTGAGGGAAAAAAAGCCATTTAATCTTTAACCAATAATGTTTTTTGAACAATTTTTATGTACTAGGCACGGTGCCAGGTGCTGGGAATACAAAGATAAGCAAGCTAGTCTAATGAAAGAGATGATTATTAGATAAATATATAACAAAACATAATTATAATTATGATAACTGTTATAAAGAAAAAACACAAAATACCTTGAGATTATAATAGGAAGACCTTATCTAACCTGGAGGGGTGGCAGGGAGAGGAGTGGTGCTGATGAAAGGGAAGGCCTCCCTGAGAAAGTAACACTCAAATGGAGTCTTAAAGGATGATGGGAGTTAGCCAGGCCCAGCTGTGGAGGAGGGAGCAGTTCATCTGGAAGAAATAAAGTGTTTGAAGGCATGAATATCAAGGAGCTTGATGTCACTTCAGGAACGGGAGAAGGATGGAGAGGGAGAGGGAGGAGTAGGATGTAGCGATAAGCTGAAGGCAGACTGTGCAAAGTCTTGTAGGTACAATAAGAACTTTGAACTTCACCTACTAGCAATAGGTGGCCAGGGAATGGTTTAACATTGAGTAGTCACATGGCCATATTTGCATTTTAAAACATCATTCTGGCTGCTGAGAAGATAATAGGCAAGATAGTGGCAATTGCTGTGGCCCAGCTGAGAGTGGGACTTTCACCTTAGCTTAGCTTGGACTAAGTCTTCCCTTCCAGTGTTCCTTACCTTGACAAATGGAACCACCATCCACTCTGTGCTCCAACCAGAAAGGTGCGCTTGTCCCTAACACCTCTGCAGTGGAAAGGCAGCAATGTGAATGTTTCTACCCATATTTAAGAAACCAAATTCACAGGACTTGGTAAGGATTTTATGTGGGGAGAGGGTAGGAGAGAGAGGTGTCAGAGATAAGCCTACCTTTCTGGTTGGGGGAGAGAGTGGATGGGGGTTCCATTTGTTGAGATATGGATCACTGGAAGGGAAGGCTTTTGGGGGTGAAATCCAGTTTTGAATAAGTAAGGTGTCAGATGCCTGCATGAAATCAGTCAATAGGTGGGGTATATAGGTCAGGCTCAAAATGGAGTCTGAATTGTGGGGACAGAGTTTACAAAGCAATACCTAGAGAGGGCTGCCTGGTCCAGGGAGGATCTTCTTAAGCTAGAGAGACTGCAGAATGTTTGAAGTCTCATGAAAAAAATCCAATAGAGAGAGATTGAATCAGTGTGGCACAGGCCTGTGCTGATGTGGTTTGTATCTGAGGAAGAGACAGACACAAATGGATGAAGTAGGATGTGTAAAACAGAGGGAAGGGTAGAGACCCATGATATTACAGGGCTTCCAGGGACCAAGCAGTTCAAATTAAGAGACCAGAGGACAGGGTGGCAAGGACAAAGGAACTGGATCGAAGAAGAAGCTTGAGGGTGAAGCCTCCAAGCCCTAGACGAATAAAAGCTCCGGAAGTAGTTGGTTCTTTATGCCAAAAGACAGACTAAATTCTTACTGCCATCTAATGGCTAAAGTGTGTAATTTCTGTACTCTCACTGCTGAAAGTCCAGGGAATTAAACTTGCTTATGGTTTACCAACGTTTATCTCATATCAGTTCACAAAAAGCAATAGTATCAATCACACCAATTCTGGGAACAACAAATTTGGGTAGGTGATAAATGTAGTGGAAAATTTCATGTCCCTAATTGGTGTAGGTGTATCTTTTGCTAGGCTTAGGAGCAGAAGGGCTGATGTGCATCCTCAGTTCCCTTCCCCCTGTCCCAGTATTGCTGTTTTTTTTTTTTTAACCACCACCATCACCACCACCACTACCACCACTATCACCACCACCTCCACCACCAGGATTGCCACTGCTACCACTATTACCACCACTATCACCATCACTACCACCATAATCATAACAGCCACTATCACCACCACCACTATCACCATTATTACCATCGCCACCACCATAATTATAACTGCCACCATCACTACCACCATCACTGCCATCATTAACATCACCATTACTTCCATTGCCATCGCCACCGTCATCACCACCACCATAATCATAACTGCCACCATCACCACTATCACCACATCACCACTACCATCACTATCACCATCAACACCACCACCACCATCACTACCAGCAGCAGTACCACCATCACCACTACCGTCACCACCACCACCAGTACCACCATCACCACCACTACTACCACCACCAACACCACCCATATCATGACCATGATCATAATTATAAATCCTAAACCCTACATAGTTCACATTCACAGTAATGGATTATGTCTGTTATCTAATTTGAGTATGTGTTCGTAAGTTGAAAACAACTTATTGGGTGCCTACTACGTGCTGGTTGCTGTGCTAGATGTTAGGCACAAAGATCAGGCACAATCACTCATTTCTAGGAGCTTATAATTGAATGCCTGAAGTAGATACAGAAAGTATTACAACGCGTTGTGTTGAGTGTTAAAACTGTCATTAACACTTGTGTTATGAGACTTCCCAAATCGATTACTTAAGGGTAGGAGTCAAAAGAATTTGCGGATAGAAGGCAGGATCAGTTTGCAGCTCCCAGTCAGACAGACAGAGCAGCATGTGGAGACTCACCTTGTGAACTTTTGCTCCAAGAACTACCACAGGAACATACCAGGAAAGCTGAGAAAATCCACAGACGCTTTGAAGGAACTGGATGGGTGCTGCAGGCTCCCTGAGATATCAAAAAACTCTGAGTCAGCTTGCTTCCTCAGTAGGGAGGCTGGTGGTCTGGGGCACTAGCTGCCTGGAAATAGGCTTGGTGCTGTTGGGGGGCATGAGGGAGTGAGACTAGCCTTTAGGACTGTGGGTTGCATGGGAGCAGGGCTAGGCGTGTGACTGCTGGCTCTCCCCAACTTCCCTGGCAACCTGTATGACTTAGCAGAGGCAGTCATAATCCCCCTGGGAACACAGCTTCATTGGCCTGGGAAACATACCCCCATGTCCCACAGCAGCCAAAGCAAGCCCCACCAAAGGAGAAGCTGAGCTCAGACACACCTATCTCTGCTCCCACCAGGTGGTCTTTCTCTACCTACCCTGGTTGCCAAAGACAAAGGGCATATCTCTTGGGAGCTTTATGGCCCTGCCCATGGCTTGAGAAATCTGAGTACTTAACCACGTGACCCAAGGGCAAGTTTGCATCCTTCCTGTAGTACTGCAGCTGATGCGTTCTTGAAAGTGCCACCTCCTGGCTGGAGGTCAAGCAACACAAAACCAGCACACTAAACAAAAATACAAGCAAGGACCCTCACAAAGTCCACTTCACTCCCTTGCTACCTCCACTGCAGCAGGTGCTGGTATCCATGGCTGCAAGACCTGAAGATGGATCACATCAGAGGACTCTGCAGACACTCCCCAGTACCACCCTGCAGCCCAGTAACTCTGCTGGTGGTTAGACCCAGAAGAGCAAAAACAATCACTGCAGTTTGGCTTTTAGGAAGCCCCATCCCTAGGGGAAGTGGGGGAGCACCCCATGGACAAAAGAATCTGAAAGCAGCCCTTGAGTCCCAGATCTTACCTTTGACATAGTCTACCAGAATGAGAAGGAACCAGAAAAAACATTCTGGTAATATGACAAAACAAGGTTCTTTAACACCCCCAAAAGATCACACCAGCTTACCAGCAATGAATCCAAACCAAGGTGAAATATTCTGAATTGCCAGAAAAAGAATTTGGAAGGTTGATTATTAAGCTAATCAAGGAGGTACCAGAGAAAGGTGAAATCCAACTTAAAGAAATAAAAAAACATGATAAACAATATGAAAAGAAAAATCCTCAGTGAAATAGCATAAATAAAAAACAATCACAACTTCTGGAAATGAAGGACACACTTAGAAAAATGCACAATGCACTGGAAAGTCTCAGCAATAGAATCAAACAAGTAGATGAAAGAACTTCAGAGCTCAAAGACAAGATTTTCAAATCAATCCCATTCATCAAAGACAAAGAAAAAAGAATTAAAAAAAAAAAAAGAACAAAGCATCCAAGAAGTTCGGTACTATGTTAAGCGTCCAAACCTAAGAATAATTGGTGTTCCCAAGGAAGAAAAGAAATCTAAAAGTTTGGCAAACATATTTAAGAGAATAATTGAGGCAAACTTCACTGGCCTTGCTAGAGATCTAGATATTGAAAAATGAGAAGCTCAGAGAACAGCTGGAAAATTCATTGCAAAAATATCGTCGCCTAGGCACATATTCACCAGGTTATCTAAAGTCAAGATGAAGGAAAGAATCTTAAGCGCTGTTAGGCAAAAGCATCAGGTAACCTATAAATAAAGCCTATCAGAGTAAAAGCAAATTTCTCAGCAGAAACCCTACAGGCTAGAAGGCATTGGGGTCCTAGTTTTAGCCTCCTTAAGCTAAATAATTATCAGCTAAGACTTTTGTACCCAGTGAAACTAAGTTTCATAAATGAAGGAAAGAAACAGTCTTTTTCAGACAAACAAATGCTGAGAGAATTCACCACTACCAAGCAAGAATTACAAGAACTTGTAAAAGGAGCCCTAAATCTTGAAACAAATCCTTGAAATACACCCAAATAGAACCTCCTTAAAGCATAAATCTCACAGGACAATATATAACAAGAACACAATGAAAAAAAACCAAGGTATTCAGGCAACAAACAGCATGATAAATAGAATAACACCTCACATCTCAATACTAACATTCTATGTAAATGAACTAAATGCTCCACTTAAAAGATACAGAATGGCGGCTGGGCATGGTGGCTCACGCCTGTAATCCCAGCACTTTGGGAGGCTGAAGCGGGCAGATCACGAGGTCAGAAGATCAAGATCATCCTGAGTAACACGGTGAAACCCTGTCTCTACTGAAAATACAAAAAATTAGCCAGGCGTGGTGGCGAGTGCCTGTAGTCCCAGCTACTCGGGAGGCTGAGGCAGGAGAATGGCATGAACCCAGGAGGCAGAGCTTGCAGTGAGCTGACATCACGCCACTGCACACCAACCTGGGCAACAGAATGAGACTCCAACTCAAAAAAAAAAAAAAAAAAAAAAAAAAAAGATACAGTATGGCAGAATGAACAAGAATTCGCCAATCAAGTTTCTACTGTCTTTGGGAGACTCATCTAACACATAAGGACTCACATAAACTTAAGGTAAACGGGTGGAAAAAGATATTCCATGCAAATGGACACCGAAAGTGAGCAGGAGTAGCTACTCTTATATCAGATAAAATAAACTTTAAAGCAACAGCTGTTAAAAAAGGCAAAGAGGGAGTCCAACAGGAAAATATCACAATTCTAAATATATTTTCACCTAAAATTGGAGCTCCCGAATTTATAAAACAATTACCACTAGATCTAAGAAATGAGATAGATGGCAACACAATAATAGTGGGGGATTTTAATACTCCACTGACAGCACTAGACAGGTCATCAAGACAGAAAATCAACAAAGAAATGATGTACTTAAAATATACCCTGCAACTCAAACTATACCCTGCAATAAATGGACTTAACAGATATTGTACTTACAGAACATTACAGTACTTACAGATAATGTATTTACAGAACATTCTACCCAGCAACTACAGAATATACATTCTATTAATCAGCACATGGAACATTCTCCAAGATAGATCATATGATAGGCCACAAAACAAGTTTCAGTAAATTTAAGAAAACTGAAATTATATCAAGTACTCTCTCAGGCCACAGTGGAATAAAACTGGAAAACAACTCCAAAAGAAACCCTCAAAACCATGCAAATATATGGAAATTAAATAACCTGCTCCTGAATGATCATGGGGTCAACAATGAAATCAAGATGGAAATTAAAAAATTATTTGAACTGAATGGTAATAGTGACACAACCTACCAAAACTTCTGCAATACAGCAAAAGCACTGCTAAGAGGAAAGTTCATAGCATTAAATGCTTCCATCAAAAAGTGTGAAAGAGCACAAATAGACAATCTAAGGTTATCTCTCATGGAACTGGAAAAGCAAGAACATGCCAAATCCAAACCCAGCAGAAGAAAAGAAATAACAAAGATCAGAGAAGAACTAAATGAAATTAAAATAAAAAAATACAAAAGATAAATGAAACAAAAAGCTAGTTCTTTGCAAAGATAAATAAAATTAATAGACCATTAGTGAGATTAACCAAGAAAAGAAGAGAGAAGATCCAAATAAGCTCAATTAGAAATGAAACAGGAGATATTACTACTGATACTACAGAAATACAAAAGATTATTCAAGGCTACTTTGAATACCTTTATGTGCATAAATTACAAAACCTAGAGGAGATGGATAAATTCCTGGAAATACACAACCCACCTAGATTAAACCAGGAAGATATAGAAACTCTAAACAGGCCAATAACAAGCAGAGAGATTGAAATAGTAATTAAAAAATTGCCAACAAAAAAAAGTCCAGGACTAGATAGATTCACAGCTGAATTCTATCAGACATTCAAAGAATTGGTAGCAATCCTATTGATGCTCTTCCACAGGACAGAGAGAGAGGGAATCCTCCCTAAATCATTCTATGAAGCCAATATCACCCTAATACCAAAACCAGAGAAGGACATAAAAAAAGAAAGCAAAAGACCAATATCCCTGAAGAACATACATGCAAAAATCCTCGAAAAAAATACCAGCTAGCCAAATCCAACAGCATATTAAAAAAAATCCACCATGATCAAGTGGGTTTCATACCAGGGATGTATGGACTGTTTAACATCTGCAAGTCAATAAATGTGATACACCACATAAACAGAATTAAAACAAAATTACATGATCATCTCAATAGATGCAGAAAAAGCATTTGACAAAATCCAGTAACCCTTTATGATTAAAACCCTCAGCAAAACTGGCATAGAAGGGACATAACTTAAGGTAATAAAAGCCATCTGTAACAAACCCACGGCCAATACTGAGTGGGGAAAAGTTGAAAGCATTCCCCCTGAGAACTGGAACAAGACAAGGATGTCCACTTTCACCATATCTATTCAACATGGTACTGGAAGTCCTAGCCAGAGCAATCAGACAAGAGAAAGAAATAAAGGGCATCCAAATCAGTAAAGAGAAAATCAGACTGTTGCTGTTTGCTGATAATATGATTGTATATCTAGAAAACCCTAAAGATTCAGCCTAAAACCTCCTAGAACTGGTAAATGAATTCAGCAAAGTGTCAGGATACAAAATTAATGTACACAAATCAGTAGTTCTGCTATACACCAGCAGCGACCATGCTGATAATCAAATACAGAACCCCTTTTACAAGAACTGCAAAAAATATACTTAGGAATATACCTAACCAGTTGGGGAAAGACTTCTACAAGGAGAACTACAAAACACTGCTGAAAGACATCATATATGACACAAACAAATGTAAAAATAGCTCATGTTCATGGACGGGAAGAAGGAATATGTGAAAATGATCATATTGCCGAAAGCAATCTACAAAGTCAATGCAATTCCCATCAAAATATCACCATCATTTTTCTAGAAAAAACAACTAGAAAAAACAATCCTCAAATTCATATAGAACCAAAAAATAGCATGCATAGCCAAAGCAAGACTAAGCAAAAAGAACAAATCTGGAGGCATCACATTACATGACTTAGAACTATACTGTAAGGCCATAGTCACCAAAACAGCATGGTACCAGTACAAAGATAGGCTCATAGACCAATGGAACAGAATAGAGAACCCAGAAATAAAGTCAAACACTTACAGTCAACTGATTTTCAACAAAGCAAACAAAAATTTGAACTGGGGAAAGGAAACCCTATTCAACAAATGGTGCTGCGATAACTGGCAAGCCACATGTAGAAGAAGGAAACTGGATCCTGATCTCTCATCTTATACAAAAATGAACTCAAGATGAATCAAAGACTTAATTCTAAGACCTAAAACCATAAAATTCTAGAAGATAACATCGGAAAAGTCCTTCTAGACACTGGCTTAGGCAAAGACTTCATAACCAAGAGCCCAAAAGCAAATGTAACAGAAACAAAGATAAATAGATGAGACTTAGTTAAACTAAAAAGTTTCTGCACAGCAAAGACATAATCAGTAGAGTTAACAGACAACACACAGAGTGGAAGAAAAGTATTCGCAATCTATACATCTGGCAAAGAACTAATATTCAGATTCTACAAAGAACTCAAATCAGCAAGAAAAAAATAATCAGTCCCATCAAAAAGAGGGTTAAGGACATGAATAGACAATTCTTAAAAGAAGATATACAAATGACCAACAAATATATAAAAAAATGCTCAACATTACTAATGATCAGGGCAATAAAAATCAAAACCACAATGTAATACCACCTTACTTGTGCAAGAATGACCTTAATAAAAAAATGACAGATGTTGGTATGGATGTGGTGAAAAGGGAATACTTTTATACTGTTGGTGGGAATGCAAACTAGTACAACCACTACAAAAAACAGTGTGGAGATTCCTTAAATAATGAAAAGTAGACCTACCATTTGATCCAGCAATATCACTACTATATATCTTCCTAGAGGAAAAACAATCATTATATGAAAAAGTTACTTGCACATGCATGTCTATAGCAGTGCAATTTGTAAATGCAATTACAAAAATTTGGGACCAGCACAAATGCCCATCAGTCAATGAGTGGATAAAGAAAATGTGGTATATATATATATACCATGGAATACTACTTAGCCATAAAAAGGACAAAACAATGGTATTCGCAGCAACCTGGATGGAACTGGCGACTATTATTCTAAGCGAAGTAACTCAGGAATGGAAAACCAAACATCGTATGTCCTCACTTATAAGGGGGAGCTAAGCTATGAGGATGCAAAGGCAAACGAAGGATACAGTGGACACTGGTGACTTGGGGGAGAGGGTGGAGAAGGGTGAGGAATAAAAGACTACACACTGGGTACAGTGTATACTGCATGGGTGATGGGTGCACCAAAATCTCAGAAATCACCATTAAAGAATGTATTCATGTAACCAAACACCACCTGTTCCCCCCAAAATCTATTGAAATATAGAATAAATTTTAAAAATTGAAAAAAAAAAAAGAATTTGCCCAAAATAATAAAAAAAAGGCAAGGGTCAGGAAAGGCTTCATGATAGGGACAATTATGGTCATGTTTTATAAGACCGATAAGTGTTAGTTATATGGGAAAAACAAGAAAGAGGACTCTACATCTATGTTAAGGCTGGTGTTTGGAAAGCATGAGGGAGTTTAAGGTCTCTGAGTAGAACTGTGTGACATCTGCATACAACGCTGGTAGTGGTGGGGGCGGCAGGAAGTGATGCCACACCATAAAAATGTTATGACTTAAGAAAAGAGATTCG